>NC_090937.1:1580306594-1580609624 GCF_040938575.1 Ambystoma mexicanum
CGCCGGAAAAAAAATGAAACCGGCGGCATGGCTACCCCCAGTATCGTAATGAGGCTCTATGACTGGATAGACCAATGCCCAGATAGGAGAGATGTGACAAGACATAGCTGTCAAGTGTGATCCCACTTTTGATTTGAGGCAGTTGTGGCTTTTTTGCCAAATTTCCCTTTCATGTGGACTTTAAGGGCCACATTTATACTTAGGGCCTCATTATGAGTTTGGAGGTAGCCATGGCTGCCTCCAAACCCGGGTCCGGGTAGGTTGAATGAGGAATTACAGAGTCTTTCCAACCTTGGAGGACCCGGTAATTCCTCATTCAAAAAACCCATCCCCATTCCCATTTGAGTCCCCATAAGGCTCAATGGGAATGGGGAGGGAGCTAATAATGGGCCCGTTATTAACAGGCCCTTTATTAGCTCCCTGGTCCCCTTGCGGGACCCGCAAAGGACGTCTGGTCTGACCAGACATTCAGAGTGGGTCCCGCAAGGGAACCTCGTAATAGGGAGGAATAGGTTTACCGGCACCGACACCATTTCCGGCGCCGTTAAACCCATTCCGCTCACCTCGTAATGAGGCCCAAAGTGTTTGAAATTGGCAGTTTGAGGGATCATAAATGAGAGATGAACACAAAGTTGTAATGTTTTCAACATTAGACATTTTTATTAAAATAAAAAGGTTTGGATAAAGGCCTTTCTGTCCGTATCCTAATGAGAGTTTCTTTGTCTATGAAATCAAAACTAAAGATCAGTCTGTGTCTCATTGTTAAACTTAAGCAAACTGTCCTTGTGTCCAAAACGTATCTGACCCTCACACTAAAAATAAACAACAAAAGGTGCAAGGTGTAAGGAAGGTATGGTTTCAAAGTAAGACAGACACAAGTCACCACAGTTCAAGGGGGTTTATCGTACCTTATCAAGGGTGTGATAAATGCTCATCGAATCCTAAATCTACGATGGAAGCAAGGTACGACCATCAAATAATAATAATGCAGTGCTAGTGGAGTCTCGTCAAACTAAAAGGGCCTATACTAAAAAACCTTTTGCCAATACTTACCGCTAATTTACAAATAGTGTGTGGAAATGTTCATGAAAAAGAAAGAAGTGCACACAAAATGAAAAGTCAGAATGTTCAGGCCTCCATTCCCCACGTTTCCAGCACGGGACAAGGTGTCTAACTCGAGCATAGCGTAATCTTGTGCTTCCTCGGAACGAGGACACAGTTCCATTACCAACATCAGGGCCTTCTGTGCCCAAGTCCCTTGTGTTATCAGAGGCTCTTGATTCAGAGGGCCTGATGTACCAAAAACAAGAAAAAGGTTCTTTCACAAATATGCAAGTCAGGTGAGTCACTCTTCACCCTGGATCCCCCTCTTCCGGGCTCAGATCCCTTTTATACAACTAGTCTCCCTCAGCCGGGCTAAGACCAGTCTCAGTTCAATTAGTTGTCATCCCTCAGTTGGGATCACATTTGCCACAGCAATACATTTTCGTGGGTGACTCACGGGTTACCCCGGATCCCCCTCTTCAAGGCTCAGGTCCCCTTTTCACAATTTCAGTTCTTATTAGCTATCGAAGACTTTCGAATGTGCAGAGACCCGTTGCAGGACCACTTCGATTTCCCAGTTCACAATTTTACACTCTCAGTTGGATACCTAACAGAGACCTTTCGAATGAGCACCCACGTGGGGCTGAACCACTCTGTATATGGTATCCACTTTAGTTTCAAAGGTTCAGTCACTCCTTGGATATTCATTTACATTTGCGTCACTCATCACATATGCCTTAAACTTTGTTCTTTGCAGAATTCTTCATACAATGTTGCCACTTGCAAACTTGGTTCTAACACAGACCAGTCTGCTAACACTCTCCCCAACTCCCTGGACGTGCTGACTTTATTGGAGTGACTTTGTTGTCGGAGTCAAGGACAGTACCACAGCGGCAATCATTCCTCCCCACCTCGCCCATCAATGCGGGAAAGCCCTGGGTACCTTAGATACACAATGCACCTTTCTTGGGCTTTAATTCCAGATCTTATGTTTCTTATCCTTGAGGGCTTGTGAAAGTAATGGTTTGCTTCCTCTGAAAAGGCAAAGGGCAATTCACTCCTTGCAACCCTTTCTGGTCTCTCCGAGTTTCTCCTCATATTAAACCGCCATTTCGGAACTGCTGCTTCCTCGTGTGTCTTGCTTTGCTTAGAGTGTGCTTGCGTGCTCCACCTTTTAAACGTGTGGGGAAGGGTAATGGAACTCAGGTGTGTGTAATTATCAGTAATTGCCTGACTCTGCCTGACCCTTGTGTAGGGACATGTCAGGCATATGGCTCTGATGTTAGTCCATTGTCGGTGACAGTGAACTGTCGGTGAGAAAGTGTTTGTTACGGGAAAGGGAGGGGGATTGAGTTCCTAGGTATCCTACCTGGTAAGGTGGGGAAAGGGTGTTACAGGGCAGGGGATACCACATCTCATCCTTCAGTGCCCCACTTCCACTCCCTTAAGACTGCTCATGCAGGTGATCCTCCCGCAATGGTCCACCCCCAGGAACTCATACCAAAGCAATGGTGGTTCTTAGGAACGCTCCTTCATCCTGGTCTCTCTGGCAGCTCTGGCAGTGTTGGCGCAGAAGACCCCCCTATGGCTCTCACACCTTCCCAAGATGGCGACAATTGGGTCCTCAGAACATCATCAAACCTCGCTCTAGTTGCGCCACAAGAGGGCAGTGTGAGCAGGCTGCTCAAGCTTTAATTTCTCCATTAAGCATGTAAGCCATGAAGGGAATGAGCGCAGTGTGTTGCTTCGTGATTCTTTACTAAGCGCTATGCTAGTTTCTCCTTGCTGGGTAAGCCATCCTTATTACATTTCAGCCCTAGCCTTCTGTGATTCTAACAGAGCATATTCTATCTAGGCTCCTCTTGTTTCCTTCCTTTCTCCACTGCAGCCATCGTCCCTCCTTTGGCGGGCAGTTCCTTTTTGCTACTTGCTGTCCCGCTTCCTTTCTGCGGTTACTGGTATTTCTTTTCCTTCTGCTTGGCGCGGGTCAATTCGCCCACGCCATGGCTGCTCCCTCCCTCGCTTTTGCCGCCTCTTCCCGCGGCTCCAGGCACCTTCCTGACATCTGAACCTGCCAGAGTTTCTAACCACATTATTCAGTCACTGTTGGGCTTGCTTCCACACATTTGTGCAGCCCAGCTGTTTACCCGAACGCTGTGTGTGTGCTCCCACAACAGCTTCCTACACACTGCCTTTGGAAATTCTGCCTTTGGAATTCTTCTCCCTTTCTGCGGCTATATTACTTGACATTGCCTTCTGGACTCGCCTTCGTGCCTTTTTTGCAAGCTCCTTCATGGTACATCCGGCTTACATTCATAGAGGCTCATTCCTCTGGAATTACTCTGATTCTACTGGGACCTCAGAAGGCAGCAGCTGAAAGAAAGATACCACCACAGGGTGTTTCCCCTTTGTAGGTTTTCCCAGAGAATGTGTGCTTGGCCCCAGGAGCACCTCCTCAGCTCCTTTACATTACCGGGGCACAGGAGAGGTTTATGTGGTCTTGTTCCTCTTCCACAAGAAATGCAGAACCAAACTTTTCCAAGAAGAACAGGAAAGTTATGTACTATGAGATTGTTGCACAAACTGTGTTACTGTATAAGAGGACAAGGTCTAACAGCTGTGTTCTGACCACCAGGATGACAGATCCTCGGGGGCTAGCGTGTGTGAGACACCTTCAGGTTTCTCACAGATGTCTCTGCTTTAAACTCAGCAAAATGGGTGCAGAAACTAAGTATGTAATCCAACAAAAACAATCCTTGTATCCAGGGGATGAGTCCCGTCTACTGAACTGTTTAAGGTAGAATATTGAAATTGTTCTGTTCAATCAGTGGTTCTTTCAGAGTAGTAGGAAAGTCTCTTTTACGTAACACTTTCTTAAAGATGATGAAAACTGTTGTTATCAAGCAATGGTGTTTTAAGGATGGCAAAAGTATCTCTTCTATACAACAACTTATTAAAGATGGTCTCCTGGTGTATTCTCCTGCCAGGAAACCCCTATGGGCTTGGTAGATTCCGTGGTATACTCTCCTTCTAGGTATCTTTCCCCTAAAGACTCACTGACTGATGTATCTCTTTCACCAGGTCTTCTTACAATCTTTTCTTTTATCTTTCAGTTCTCATTCTCTTTAAGTATATCACAGTTGTACTCCTTCACTGTTTTTTCTCTATTAGCTCCAGGTATTAGTTGTTCCAATTTTGCCCATATTGACTTCTCGTATATTTGTACAAATCTTGTCTTTCAATTGCTTCATCAAACTTGTTTTGCTTATGACAACATTTACTTTAGCTTTCCCTATATCGACATCTCATTTATGGAGACTTGTGTACATTCTGTCTTTCTATATTACTTGGTTGAAATTCAAAAAAGGTTTTCAATTGTTTGTATGCATGTCTAGCTCCCCAGTGTTTGCTGGTGTTTCTGACCCGTGGTGTCTAGCTGCGGCGAAGTCCGTGCTGCGGGAAAGCGATCCCCGCTTTGCCAACCGTCTTGCGGTTCTCCCGCAGTCTTCTCCTTCACTCTCTGGTGGAATTGCTGTTCTTCAACATGACCGCATCTCTGACAGCCGGCTCCTCAGCGGTCCCCCTCGGCACTCACTATGCTGTTCCAGGTCTGGCTTCTTTCTAGTAGGAAATGACTAGCTCTGTCGCATAGCCTGCTTGTGTGCATCTGCCTTCTGTTCTGCTTTACACTGCACCCACTCTGCTTCTCTCCTCTCTGCCTTCTCTACCTTCACTTTGAAAAGGCACACCATTTTTTACACCACACCATTTTTAAATGTCCCACAAAGCTGATTGGCATTACAACAACTAACCTGCACATTTCGCTTGATGTGTTTTCTGCTCCACATTAACTCCTTTCTCTTCCTCATTGCAGTACTGTAGGCTTTATAGGGGTGTGGGAGTCCATTGGAGTTTTAGACTTTGCAAAGCTGTATTGCCTTGGATCTCTGGTCAAATTAAGACCGTCAGAAATAAGAGATGTTAGGGGGCACTGTTGTGTGGTGAGCCAAGATGGCGGACTGTGCTTAAGCTCTGTGCCATGTGGGGACATGTCACCAATTTCCTGCAGATTGCATGGATGAATTTCATCATAATCTGAGGCATTTGCAGCCGGGAGCTTGGAGAACACTCAGTGATGCTATCAAAAGAAATCGGAGCTTTGGTGCTGGAGAAACAACACCCTGGTCTGGCCTGTGATGCAACTGTGAGATGGTGAGAGGGCCTGATTTAAGAGCGCCACACAGGCGCCCTGTAAAGACACTGGTGAGCGGTATGCCGTTCAGCTCCCCGTTCGTGTATTGCAACAAGCCCACATCTACCAAGCCGGAGAAACAAACATGGAGGGCTGTCCATCTCTCCGGACGGATCTCTGCTGCAGTGATTCCTAACTTTTGGGAAGGCAGGCTCATTCTCGAAGACATGGGGTTAACAGCGGTCACACAAAGTAAGTGTGCCACTGCCAACGCATAAACAATACATCCCATGCTCCAACGGGTGGGTCTAGACTAAGTGGGTGCTGACCCTTCTTAATCCTGTGGCCCCCCTACTGGAGTATAACTGATTGGTACCTTAATCACCTGCTGGTTGCTAACATGTAAGGACACCACTGTTGATCGTGTGGGCAACATACTTTATACCATAACACGCAGGACTGCAATAGACATCCGCATCATTGCGGGTACCCAGAGCTCTCCTGACTGAGCCATAAAGGACCTGCCCTCCAGCCATATATCAGCTACCACTGTATGGGCACACTGCATTCAGCACGCTCTGCACCTCACAGTGTGAAATAGTTTGGATTCAACACTATTCGATTTTATAGCCTCCCCAACTGTGTCATAATGCTCTAGCACCCCTGCCACTGGCAGGCAACCTGTGCTGCTATTACTCGGGGTGGGGAGGGCTGGTTTGGGCTCTCTGCCGATGCAAGATCCTACATGTGCTTGGTCAGCAATATATGTGAAGGGCCTATGCATGCCCAGATCCCACCCGAAGTTCACAAATATAGAGAGAGCAAGCCATGACAAAGGGCTCAGGGAACAAGAAGGGAGGCACAATCGAACGGTTCACAAAGCCCAATCCAAAGCCTCTGGAGATGGCTGACAGGGTGACCAATGAAGTAACACTGCACAGAGAACCACAGGCCTCGACACCCATTAATTTGCAGGGTGTGATGGACTCTATGCAGCAGGTCTTCGCCTCAATAAACAACAAGCTGGAAAAGGAAACCCAACGCATAATTGAGGCTAAAAATTACATTAGCAACACTAAGAACACAGTGGCATCGCTGCAGGAGGACGGTGATGGCGCTGTCCAAAGACACGAAACATGTTAAAGGCAAATGTGAAGATTTAGAGTCAAGATCATGTAGAAATAATGTGCATATATTTGGGATTCCGGAAGACGCACTTATGGGTAATATGGAGAAGGCAGTGAAGAATCATTTGCGAGAACTGATGGGGGACCCCAGGTGGTCTCCACTCTTTACGATCGAGCGTGCACATAGCGCATGGTCAGCAAAGCATAAACCAGGTGATTAACTTAGGCCAATAATAGCGCGCTGGATGAACTACCACGTCAGGGATTTGGCACTACATACGGCCCGTAAGAAACAGGAACTTAAGCTGGGCTCAAATGTTGTGCGCATATTCCCAGACTATACAGTTGCAGTACAGCAAGAGAGGTGCACTTTTTTTGGAGTAAAAAAGCTGCTCAAGGTACGTAAGACTGTTTATGCCATGCTCTGCCCAGGAAGGCTCACATTCACCACAACAGCAAATCTTATTTCTTCATGCTTCCAGTGGAGGCAGCTGCGTTCATAGAGGCACAAATTCTGCTTCCATCAGGATGTGCTGTGTGGAAAAGATGAGGCAACCAGGCAAGTAAAATGCAGCTTTATTGTCTCCTTTCTGACAGCGTATTGTGAGACCCCCAACACATCAACATCCAGGGTCCAATTGATAATAAGTTAACCAACAACAGTATCATACAATAACATTCTACAGCTATGACATAACGAGAGATCCAATATAGAACATCACAGTGTCATTGCAGGCACTGACATAAGCTGCAGATGTTGCTGCAGCAACAAGTAAACATTAATATACACAACTTATATACAACAGGCTGCTCCCGAGACTTGACAGACTGAATGTCATGAGCACTACTCCCGAGGAGCCAGGACTGGCCTAGCTCCCCCGGAAGCAGACCCTTCTTCCACATCTCTGAACCCAGCAGACCCCTACAGGGGCCCTTTGGACCGAGTCCTGGCGCCTTTGGCGCCAGGCTCATAAAGGACTTCAGTCCCGGTGCCATAGGCGCCGGGCTCATATTGATAAACTGTGTAATAATGCTTGGGTGGACTTACCTGCGGCAGACCATGCTGCATACTTACCCAGAACAATCCAGTCTGGCCGAAGTCCCCAGCCATCAGGGCTGGGAGGAACTATTTCCTCTATTCAGGAACTCTTTTCTTACCTGGGTGGGGCCGGTGGAAGAACACACACCTGAAGCACTTCTCTGCTATTTAAACCACGCCCGATGGAATACACGTGCTTCGCGTTATTCTGCATCAGCAGCAGGACGCTCACCGAGTCGGCTCCTGCATCCTGCTCCTGACACGCCCGCAAGCACCCGGAACACCTGAAAACAGACAAGAAAAGAGAAGGCTAGCATTAGAAATAATACTAACTGGAATCCGGCCTCAGCAATCCTACCTCCGACAATCCTGCAAAGGAAAGGTACAAGATTAGTAGCGCTCTCAAACGCTCGCAGCCGCGCCGCCTTGCCTTACCCATCCGTGGCCTCGCCGAACTCCACCGCGGCCACGACGCCGGCAGCATCTCGGCACCTGAAAAACAGAAAAAGACAGTCATTAGAGGTGCCCGCTCTAAAGCGGCCACATTTCTTCCACTTACTTACATGCCTCATCACGCGCGACAGCGGCTGTGTCGCCGGCAGCATCTCGGCACCTGTAAGCAGAAAAAGACAATCATTAGAAGTAAGCAGTCGCTTTTCTTTCACTTAACTTCCTCCACCGCGGCTACGACACCAGCTACATCCCAGCACCTGCATAAGAGGAATACATGGTGAGCACTACTAAGCACTGAGAACAAATCCTCACCAAGAGACTTACCTGCTTTAGGTTTCTGGGCCCCGGCTCCTGTGGAGAAAAGACACTCATACTTACGGCTACCGCAGGAGAGACGAAAGGACACAGTGTCCGCAACTATTTCCCATCCAGTGACGTAACTGGATTCTACGCACCCCTGCACCTGAAGCAGGATGGAGAGCTCATCTTTACAATACCTAAGGTGAGAGCTCGCAGAAACCAAGTTGGGGGGTCAAGAAGAGTGAGAAACGGGAGATTGGTGGGAACACATATCCACCCCAGCTGGTAATCAATCCCTTTTCTTCCACCTGCAGAAAACTTACTCTACAAGCCAGGCAATCCAAATTCGGAGGCCCCGTCCAGAGCATCTTCCGGGCCCTGCGCCTCACGATAGAAGAAACAGTAGCAGTCCAGTTCGGGTCAGCGTCTCTGTGGGAATCAGGTGAGCGTTACACTGAACACTACCGCCCGCTTGTATGAATCTGGCTATATTGGTCTTATGGAATCTATTAATGTTTACTGCCATGCATAAATCAAGCATGATCATGGGGCCTGACTTGTTCCCTACTCGCTGCGGTAACTGCCGCCCCCGATGTGAGTGCTATCAGTATGTGGGATAGTTTTGTAGGGGGGTTTGGGGGTAGGTACGTACATAGTCAGTGTTTGGGGGCTATGAGAGAGGGGGGTGGGATGGGGCGGAGGGTTGGGAGAAAAAGTTGTAAACTACACATGGTGGTGGAGATGAGGTTTGAAAGTACACAGATGGACATTACCCGAATCGATGCGCAAGACGATCATCATTCTTCTATTTACACCCAATAATGGCACCAATGAATGTGGGTCATATAGGCGTATATCCTTAATATTGATGACAAAATATTGGCTACGGTTCTGGCAATGAGACTAACACCTTAGGGACAAACCCAGTAGTTTATACAGCATCCTCACACTGGCACCACCAGTCAGTCAAGAGGTCACGGTGGCCTTAGATATGCAAACAGCGTTTGATACACTGTCTTGGCAATTCCGCTTCAGAGTACTGGCCAACTATGGGTTTGGACACAATTTTATAAAATGGATACAGTTGTTGTATATACAGCAATATGCAAGAGTACAATACAAACGAGGTGCTGTCCCCGGTACTCCAGCTGAAGGGTGGCACCAGACAAGGATGCCCATTTTTGCCCCTACTCTTTGCCTTAATTATTGAACCATTAGCCAATCTAATAAGGACCAGATTTGGTAATGCCGCTATTCAAATAGGAGATAGGCCAGAATTAATCACCCTTTATGCAGATGACATTATGTTGTACATAAGAGACCCCAATCATCACTTGTGGTGTACATTAAGTGTAGTGGTGGTGTTTGGTAGGCACTCTGGTTTACACATAAATAGTGGCAAATCCGAGATATTCCCTCTGACAGATGGTACACAGAAGCCTGTGGACACATTTGGCCTACGCTGGACACACGGCTCCAGATAAGGCGAGTACCAGGCCTTTTTACGCATGAAAATCTTGTAAATACGCCAGCTTTATTATTTTCCTGGGTAAATTTACACACAGGTTTAGAGCAGAGGGCAGTGCAAAGGTCACGTTACTTTACAGAAACCAGAAGGCTTCTTGTGATTTTCATCTACATGGATGTTTGTTTGTTTGTTTGTTTTATTATTTATAATGCGAGAGCGTACCCAGGGGTATCAGGGCGCAGCCTTTACAAGAATTTGCGAAGCTTGGTTACAGGTCATGGAATATACAGTGAGACAGAAAGGTACACAGATGTTATATACATAGCAACAAAGTACATGGGTATTATATACATATGAACAAGAGGGCACACGTGATTACATTGTGTGCAGGTAGCATGAGAAGGGACAGCCTGGCAATGGAGTAACTTTGGTGGCCTAGGTTTTCAGCCATGAAACTGAGGGGGATTTTTTCCAAGTGGCCTCACAGTTCCTTTTTTGATGCCTTAAATTTTTAAGGAAGGGTGTGTACCATTTATTTAGGTGCGTATTCGGTTTGCTTGGTCTCAATTTAAGGGGTCAATTAGGTACAGTGAGGTGGCCATGATCTTATTGTATTCTTCGACCAAGGTCTCTGGGTCCAGGTTGTCTGGGAGTGAGTTGAGTGTGGGGAGTAGGTTCGGGATGAGTATTTCGGATGTCATATTCTTCTTGTTTCTTGTGAGGGTAGGCGGGGCCCTAATAATGGGTGGGGGTGGGGGTCTGTTGATAGAAAGCAGGAACGAGACCAGGTGGTGGTCGGTCCAGGCTAGTGGTGAGATGTTTGTGATGTTCGCTAGACAGTTGTAATCGGCAGCCCAATCGAGTGTTCTGCCTTTGGAGTGTGTAGGTGTGTTGGTAATTGCAAGCCACCTCTGAAACAGAATGTATTTCTCTGAAGCCTTTAAAAAAAAATAAACTGCACACTGATAAAAGGAATGGTTTATTTCCATTCAGCTTCAGAAGCACTGTGTATGTTTTGCTAGAATTTTAGGATAGTCTAATTAATAAGATGGAAAACTAAGTTGCAATTGAGATTTTTGAAAAAAATTTAAACAAGTTATGCCTTTTTTCCAGTGAAAGCAAACCAGTATTGCACAATTGTATTTTTCAGAGTTCCGGTGCTGTGTGCATCATCATGCAGAGGCAGATCATTTTTACACTTCTAATTTACAGTCTAATTATAAAAACAGTGTATAAAATGATGACTATGCACAGTCCAGTTTACATCAATTTAACCTTGCAGTTAATGGGGTACATTACTATAAATGGTCATTGGCAGCAGAGTCTTTGCTCAAGGGTGAGTAATTGTCATTACACTGATCACAGGTGTAATAGCCTCTCAAATCTTCAAGACTACAAATAAAACATCCAAAACCTGACTCTCAAGCGCTGTTAAAAAACAAACAAATGAAAGTTACATTGGTAATTGAAATAGAAACTCAGCAAAACCTGTCCCTGTGATAATCCAGATAGGTATTTAACTTTATGTACTACTTCATAAATGGTTCGTCATACATCTAGGTACGGTGATCCTTATACCTCAGTCGATACTCAGTAAACCAACCTCTGAAGCATGTTAGCCAATAAGATAGCTCAGCCGGTTGAGCACTCGTTGCTGTAATCTCTGCATGATCTGCAGCAAGTCCAACTCAGCCTTTCATCCTTTCGAGGTCGATAAAGGAGTACTGACTTTGGTTTGGTGGTAATTGTGATAAATATGTTCTATGTACAGCGCTTTGCCAAAAGAGCTATATAAATAACCATTTGACCACTAGATTAGATATAGAATTTAGCATGAAGTCTTTGCCTCTCTGCACTGTTGTATCTTAATATTGGCATACCATTAGGTAGTAATAGCTCTAGGAAATTAGGACTTTCATTAAGTATCAAAAGAAAATTCTGCTATCGAATCTCAAAACACACAATACAAATTCATGTATGCTTTACTATATAATTGGCTAGGTTTTTGTGATTTCAACATTTAAATATATACAGAAGAGATCAAATGGCCAGAAATAATGAATGATGTATTCTGTCACAGTGCAGAAAGCTGCCACATAGTAATGATTTCCATACAGTTTTTTCACACGTCGGCTGGATGTCGCATACATTTTACTCTCTTGCGAAGGAGAAAAGTAATTTTTACTCTCTTAAAATCACATTTACTCTCAAAGTTTAAAAATAGAGAGTAAAATACTCCCACCTCCAAATCTTATCTGGAGCACTGGCTGGACGCCTCAGAGTGTCAGATACCTGGGCATATAGATAGGACGATCCCTCTGGCTGACCAAAGCCCTAAATTATGACGGCTATATGGCCAAACTGGCTATTAAACTAGAAAGTTGGCAACACCTCCCCATATCATTGGCTGACTGAGTGACATTAGTGAAGATGATAGTCCTCCCCAAATTCATGTGGCCCGGTAGGACGTTCTTTACTGCTCTAGCTAGGATGTGCTCCTGGTTTGTGTAGAACGGACGGGTTAGGGCAAAGTGGCAATGCCTTACACAGCCAAATGAGACTTGAGGGCTTCAGCCCCGATTTCAAGCTATACTATTTATCGGCACAAAGACACTTTGCAACATACTGGCAGGGCCAAGATCCAGCCTCCCCACATGTGTGATTGGAGAAACTGCAGGTGTCCCCCCGGACAACTGTCACTCCTACTAGTAGGCAACAGGTACCAATGCACACATTGCCTGGATTCAGTGGGCGCCACACAAAAGGCGTGGAGTAAACTGTCGCAACACCCAAGCGGCACTGTGCTATATAGTAAAGACACGCCACTTTGGGGACTAACCGTATTGAACTCCTCCCTGCACAAACTACTAGCATCTCACCGGAGTGCTGCAGGTATACTGAAACTGGGAGACTTGTTTGTCGCGGGCAGCTTAATCACGTGGGACATGGTCAAGGGACATATATGTGACACACCATTACAGCGTTTCCGATATAACTGGATCCGCACTGCGGTTGCGTCTAGATGACCGGTGTCCCCACTTAAACCAGATTAAAACCCTTGCATCACACACATATTGTCACAACAAGCTGGGAGGAAATCCATATCAGCCCTGTATAAAATAGCCCAAACAGCCAATGCCCTGCAGACCATAGACATTAGGGTTAAATGGCAGAGGGACCTGGGAATGCCGTTCTGGAGGCACATGGACATAGATTTGTAGACTCACAAAACAGGTGTCACTGAACTCCAGATATAGACTGATACAATTCAAGGTCCTTAACAGAATGGATTACACACCGACAGGGCTAATGAAACTGTTCCCCACTGCGGAACGTAGTTGCCCAAATGTGGAGACACGAATGCCCACCGATGAATTACCACCCCAGCATTACCATATGTTACCTATTAGTTCAGAGTCCACAAATCCCGGAAATAGTTTAACAAAACAAAACCTTTCTAATATGACACATTTTACAACAGTAAAATCCACGCCCATACGTAAAGGATATATTGCAGTGTAACTCTTCTGACATCCTGCACTTCAATCCTTTGTCGTATCTCCATCCGATGCAGCTTCACCACGGTCATGTAGTACTTGGCGACGCGCATACCCAATATTCATGCATGCGCATTGTTGCTTTTACCAATGGGCTTTATTACTTGCGCCCAACATTTCCTAACCACATGTAAGTCACTCCCATCTGACACTCGGAAGTGCCACCAGGCACCGAAAACCTTTGTGTAGATGTGCCGCTCCTCCTCGCTGGCTCAGTATACTATGGGTGGTTCCATAGTGTGCTCATGATGCAGTATGGTGAACCATATGATGATGAGAAAGTACAGAGAGAGGTAGCAACCACCCGGGGACCTTATACTTGTATAATTTAAATAAACATACAAGTTAAATATAAATATGCGTGTCAGCAACATTCATTCACAACAAATTGGCGACAAGGATGGGATGTTGCTGGATAGAGGTCCCTGGCGTGCAAGCTGGTAAAACGTTACAATAAACCGTAAGGAAACAGAACTGAACAACAAGTCAGAGAGCAGGCGAACCCAAACAGAAGAAACATAGTGAGTTTCATATTACGATGGATTAATTGAGTAAAGTAAATTACTTATGAGCAACGGCAACTGCAGAGGCATCTTTCAAGTGGTCCGCAGGCGTGCATATGATAGTACATTAGAGAAAAGCACCCAAGAACACATAAAAAACGCCCGGCAGCCATCTTATAAACAAAGAAAGTTATCACGGTTACGTGTATGATACGTGATTCAACCATCGCACAAACGTAATGGTGTATAAATGAAGATACAAATGATTGCTCGCAGAAAACAGAAAACACTATGATACAAATATAAAACCCAAGTACTATGAATAAGCTACATAGGAAAACTATATGGAAGATAATCTGACACTAATACAAAAAGCAAGTGAAGAGGACTATTAAAGAAATAAACCAAATAAAACAAATAAAACAAACAATCATCATCAAAATTAAGAACAATACATAATCAACATAAAATGTTTTTTATTTTTTTAAATGCAAAACATTGCTGCTCCAATCCAATTCATTGCACAACCAGGAAATCCAGAATGTACATGGGAACATTGGCTAGACAGCTCTCAAGTATATCTGAGAGCAATAGAAGAAGCCAAATTCAATGATTATCTTAAAGAAGCCACATTACTGAACTGTGTGGGGGCTGAAGCTCTAAGAATATTCAGAACTTTACCAGACCAAGTTAATATTGAGGAATGTTCTGAAGAGGTGGCTACTGACTCTGGAAACACCAGGAAATATGAGTTGGCTGTGATTAAATTAACCAACCATTTTGGAAACAAAACTAACATAGAACTGGAAAGATACCATTTTTTCTCAAGACGACAAAACAAAGGAGATACGGTTGACACATATATGGCTGCACTAAGGGGTTTAATATCAACATGTACATTTACGGGAGTAGCAGACGAGTATCTGAGAGATCAGTTAGTATTACAAGTTGCAGACTCTCGAATCCAACAACGCCTGTGGCAAGCGAAAGGCCCAACCCTGGAACAAGATATTGAGATAGCCAGATCAATGGAATTAGGAGATAAATGCATGAAATAAATGAAAAACAAAATAGAAAGTGGAGAAGTAAGATGCATGCAAGTTGTTCACGAAGGAACTTTGGATAGGGAAGAAGAGAATCTAATTGCAATGATTAGAAGGATGTCAAAAGACAAATATAACAATAATATGTGGAGAGAAAGAGAATCAACTAATAGAGTGCAAGGAAAGTGCTACAAATGTGGCAGATTTAGACACAACAGCATCGAGAAAGAATGCCCAGCATATTCTGCAGAATGTTATAAGTGCGGTTATGTCGGTCATTTTGGAAAAGTATGTCAAAACACTAGAGGAAGAGGGAGAGCAGGAACACATCCCATGAATAGAATGCAAAGAGATAGGAATCAATTTACAAAAAACAGTATGTCAAACATAAAAGCGGTAGAAGGAATTACTGGGCCAAGCAGTTTGATGTCTATCATTAATGAGATGGAAGAACAAGTACAAATCCTAACACTTGCACCAGCCGAAGGAGGTGTAGAGTCAGGGGTGTCCATGTTAGTGAATGGTGTGTCATTAAGAGTTATGGTTGATACTGGTTTGCCATACACTATGGTGGACATAGAGATATTTGAGAAGGAACTACAAGGAACAAAAGAAGACTTAAGAGACAAAAGAGTAACAGCCACTGGATATGGAAAGACACCCATCAACATAATTGGATATACAGGGGTACATTTAGATAAGGAAGACATATTACAAACTATATGTGGCTGAAAATGGATTCTCAATTGTAGGATGGTGGGAACAAGCTTCCTTACAAAATAAAATACACCCAGGAGAGAATGTACCAATTTTAGGTATCACTGAAGGAAGTTGTAAAACTGGTGAGACCCTGGCAAAAAGTTTTCCAAAAGTGTTCAATGAACCATCGGTACATTAAAAGTATTTAAACACAGAATTGTGTTGAAAAGGAGCGCCAAGCCGGTAGTTCATAAAGTGAGAAACATTCCAATTGGCACAAGGGAAGCTTTACAGAAGGAATTAGTAAGGCTGTGTGAACAAGAAATTATAGAACCAATAGAAAGTTCAGAATGGCTTTCATCAATTGTCATTGTATGTAATCCAGATGGATCAATCAGGATGTGTGGATAGATATCCGTTACCAAATATAGGTGAAATGTTAACAACGATGAAGCCGGTAAAGTTCTTTACAACATTGGATTTATCATCAGCCTATCATCAGGTGGTACTAGGTGAAGAGTCAAAGCACCTCACATCCTTCATTACCCCATTAGGAGCATTCAGATACAAGAGGATGCCTTTTGGATTGGCATCGGCGGCAGCTGTATTTCAGAGATTAATGCACCAGCTGTTTGATGGTCTCCAAGGAGTTCATTATTTTCAGGATGATATACTAATATCAGCAATGTCTGAGAAAGAACATAGCACAAAATTGTTAGGAGTTTTACAGGTCATTCAAGAAAGAGGTCTCGCACTCAAAATACGGAAGTGTAAAATAAAGAAGAATGAAGTGGTTATTTGGGTCATTCCATAAATGCAGAAGGAATAAAACCAAAAAAAGCCCTGGTTAATACAATCCTAGGTATTCCAGAACCTACAAACAAAGATCAAATTTGCAGTTTTCTAGGGTTGACGGAATATTATTCAAAATATGTACATCATGTTTCTGACAAATCAAGACATACGAGAGAGAATTGAGTAAAGGCATGAAATGTATATGGTCAGAGGAATGTAAAAGAGAATTTGAACAATTGAAAGAATTTATTAATGAAGCCCCAACACTCAAGATGTTCGACTATGGTGCCAAAAGCATAATTTCAGTAGATGCCTGTAGCACCAGAGTGAGTTGGATTTTGAAAGATTTTAAAAGTCTGATTTGAGGTACACCAATTGAATTAAGAACTTATCATAAGCCATTGATTCAAGTTCTGAGTTCTAAGAGTACACAATTGACATCACCACGCACCAGGGAGGTCAAATGTTGTGGCAGACTGTTTTTCGAGGTTACCTTGGGAATGCGATGAAGACAATGTACAAAATGATGAATCTTCAGGGGAACAGGCCACAGAGTTTTTCTAAAGGATAATGGGCCAAAGCAATAAATGAAGATGTTGAACAAGAACATTTGAAAGGAGCTATCAGAAGTGATTGGAAAGATGTTGACCCGAGTATCAAGATGTAGGACAAAATAAAAAATGAAATCTCTTGTGATGATACATGTATATGCAGAGGAGATTGTATCATTCCACCGATTTCACTGAGAGAGAAAATAATGGTCATTGCTCATGAAGGTCATGTGGGGAGGAGCCTTACAAAAAGGAGATTAAGAGAAGTATATTGGTGGCCTGATATGTGGAACCAAATGGAACAGCTAGTAAAAGAGTGCACAGCATGTGCCATCATTAATAAAGGAAAGAAAACACGGCCAACACCATTACAACCTGTTGAGGTTCCCAAAACTATATGGTCAAAATTAGCTATTGATATAACGGGACCCTTTGAAATGTTGGGGCCGCAAAAAGTGTTTATCATAGTATTAATGGATTATACATCTAAATGGGTAGAGTGGGCTGTAGCGGAGGACACTGTTAGTGCTGTCAAAGTGGTGACATTTTTAGAAGAAATTTTCAATAGAGAAGGAGATCCTCAAGAAATAATATCAGATAATGGAGCCCAATTCAAGTCTTTAGAAGTACAGAAATTCATGAGAGAAAGAGCCATTGAACATAGAACAACTACTTTATATCATCCAATGGTAAATGGGATAGTTGAAAGAATAAATGGATTTATAAAGAGCATAATTCAACTAACAATTGCCAATAACTTGTCGTGGAAAGAAACTTTAAAGGAGGCACATAGAGTTACCCCACACTCAGTCACGGAATAAGAGTCTTTTACGCTAATGAGGGGTAGAACAGCTTCAAATAGACTAAGACCTGCCTGGCTTATGCTAAAAAAAAGTAAAGAGATTAATATGGAAGAGATTATAAAAAGGGTGAAGAAGAGAAAGCTGAATACAAGAGATATTATGATGAGAATAAGCATGTGAAAGAGACCATTATCAAAGAAGGAGATTGGGTTTGTGTCAAAGAACCAAGGAAAATATTGAGGGGGATCCAAGTACAGAGTTCCAAAAACAGTGGAGAAATGTTCGAACAAGTCTGTGATCCTTGATGATGGTAAGAAGTGGTCTTGTGATGACATAGTATCATCGGGAGTAAGAATTCCTTTGGAGGAAGAGCATGTAATGGAAGAATTTAGAGACAATGATGGAAAGAGTAGCATGTCATCAAAAAACAGAAGGATTGTACAAAACTTAAAAAAATATTTTGTGTATTATTAATCTGCACATGTAATTCTGCATCCCAGAGTGTTATGCAAGAAGTGGACGCCAATACCAAATCCTTTTAATGTTGCGTTTTTTATTTTTATTGTTATTTGTTTATCCTGTTCAGTTTTATTCATTGTTTCAACCACTTGTTTATTGTTGAATTTGTGGAAGGGGAGATGTCATAGTGTACATACTATGGGTGGTTCCATAGTATGCTCATGATGCAGTATGATTCTGGAATTCATGGATTCCAGAACCATATGATGATGAGAAAGTACCAAGAGAGGTAGCAACCACCCGGGGACCTTATATTTGTATAATCTAGTTAAATATACATATGTGTGTCAGCAACATTCATTCACAATACATGACCCCCTTTTTATTTATTTTTTATTTTTTTTGGAAGCACCCAACTTTCATTTCGCTTAGTACCTCAGCAGGACTGGCTGCAGGCTCTGTCGTGATCACGCCAGGCACTAATGAGGTCCTTTCCACATACGCTGACGTGCCACTATCAGTGCCACTATCCACTGCTCCAACACGCACTGTTGCTGCAAGTGCGATAAGCGAGTGGCGAATTCCGTGCTTTTGAACACCCTGAGTGTTCCATAGCATCGCCAACTCCCTTTGCTGTCCCTGCTACGTCATCACTAGCCTACTCGATGCAGGGCTGCACAGATCTCTCCGTGTCCAACTGTCAACCGCTGCTCGACTGCTCAACACACCTGCTTCACTCGAAAGCGACATATGCTCCCTGCCATCTAGAGCACTCTACCTTGCCGTGTAACGTCCAAAGTCCAAATTATCCAATAACATGGTCATCAGCGAACATGAACACCATGCCCCACGCAAATGCACCTCCAATACGTTCCTGCAGGACCCCTGGGTTGGCTCTCTCCCTTCCTTCTTAAGTTCTGAATGCAGGTAAAGTCTGTTTAGATGGAAGTTTCTCTTTCAGGATAACTGCAAGCTCCTGCCCCTTCTCCTTTCCCCATGCCAGGCACCAATTTCACAACCATGGGGCATATTTATTCCGAAACCGTCCTCTCCTATGCCCTGGGTGACGGGTTCTTACTTGATTTGGGGGCTTGACCAGCTCGTCACCAATGTAATGAAGTGACTCTCTTAGATGTCTTGTGGTTACTTCATAGGTTTATTACCAGTTCTCAGGTTACATTAATACAAGTAAGTTATAGGACAAGAACACTGGCACACCCATCACCCAGGCAGGGACTTCCTAACTGCCTGGGCTAGGAACCTTCACCAAGCATTCTATCATTCACAACCAAACACTCTAGATGACATCACAACATTCCTCCATGCAAACCAAGCACTACACAACAGCGCGTATACAGCTACGATGAATGTACCATTTTTCGCAGCAGTGATCATGCGACACCGCAGGAGGAGGAGGATAGCCAGGGCCCGTATTTTTTTACCCAGGACCAGCCTTTTTGGGATGCCTGATGACCAGGTCTTTAGCAGGTATAGGTTTCCACCTCATATCATATTAGACCTGGTCATGGAGTGGTAAGATGACCTCACATCACCCACCCTGTGCTCCCATGCACTGAGCCCCTTGCAAAAGGTGCTCATTGTACTGCATTTTTTGGCCACTGGGTCATTTCAGCGGACAACTGCCATAGTCGGGGGCATTTCAAAGGCCACGCAGTCACGCTGCCTACACTAGGTATTAGCATTCATGACTGCACGCCCCTCAGTCTGCAGGCACATATTCATGCCCAGAACACCTGCAGAAAGGCAGGCCGTGATCCAGGACTTTTAGGGGGTGGTGCACTTCCCTAAAGTGCTTGGTGCCATCGATGGCACCCATGTGTCCCTACGTCCACCTAGGGTCACAGAGAACATCTATCGCAATCGCAAGCACTGGCATTCCATCAACGTGCGGGTTGTATGTGATGCCAAGGGAATCATTACCTCTGTATATGCTAACTATCCAGGGTCCACCCATGACAGTTTCATATTCAGAATGTCACCCCTACACCGGGCCCTGGAATGTGGGAGGCATATCAGCACATGGAACAGTGAACTGAGCATCTACATGATGACGCCAATACGGAACCCCACCACACCATCCCAGGTAAAATGCAACGCAGCACATATTGCAACTAAGGCCATAGTGGAGTGCACATTCGGAGTGCTAAAGTCACGCTTCCACTCCCTTGACCACTTTGGTGATGAGCTACTATATGAACCACCAGTAGTGTACAAGATCATTGTGGCAGCATGTGTCCTGCACACTGTTGCAACACCACGTGGCATACCAGTGGTCATGGTGGTGCCCCCACATTCCCAACCACATGCACGGTGGCTGCGCATGGGAGGGGAAAGGGTACATGGCGAGGCTGCCCGTACCCAGTGTGTGGCACAAATTTTCACCTAAAATCCAACCCCTGCAGAGTTCATACAACCCTGGCACATTTCAGGTGACAATCAATGATGGCAAAGGGACTATCATCTGTCCCAACCTTACCACGCTGAGAATGTGTCCTTGGAAGTACTACATTGTGTGCATCCCTTAGAACTAAAACTAACTCAATCTGGTGTGCACAAAAGAAACATATGGAAGATGGAGTATGCCACTAACATCATGCCAAAGTACACATCCAAATGCCGGTATGTCACCTAAACCCTCCCACACTCCATGTCACCTGGTTGCCACACTATGCCATGGCATGCAATGTCAAAACTGAGAAATAAATGGTCAACACATAACTCTACTGCCACAAAGTGCTCCACGATCAAAGGAACAAGTTCAGAAATAACTCACTCTCACACATCAAACTAACAATGTACACAGGAACATCAATTGGCCAGTACAACATACCAGAAACACAGGCCCCAAGAGTGAATCTGTCTGACAGTGACCAATCATAATTACACAAGAGCCTCAATGTGTCATAACTTGCACATGGCACCCTTGTATTTTCTGTGTGGCTCTGATAACTAAAGGGTGCAGGGACGCACATACAGCCGGAAGGCTAACAATAATTGAGATAGGCAAACCAATACAAGAAGATGGAACATGAACAAAGGATGTAACTCAATGTCAAACAAAAAGGGATGCCAACCATGCACTTGTCAAACAATCATGAATCCCACTAGTTTAGTTTAGTTTATTTATTTGTATAGCGCGCCTTTCCCAAATGCATCCGGTTGCATATCTTGGGTTACATAATGTTACAATGACATAGTATACAATGAAAAAGAACAGTCATACATCAAAACAGAGTAGTCATACATAGTACGACAGCCAGTTACATGCAAAAATACTTACAGGATAATTACATTGAATTTAAATTAATATATACAAAGAAGATGCTGAGAAGCGACTTGGGAGGACATTATGTGGTGGGATTGTGGCTGATGAGACCGTTAGTTTGCGTGTCTTGTTTAATTAGCCAAAATTTAGTTTTGCTATTGAAGGAGTGAAAGGAAGGTTCTGATCTAAGATGGTTGGGATGTATACAATAGGGGTGTATACACAGGTCAGACTTGAGACTGGCCACAGATATAATGGAAGCCCAATGCCTCTGTGTAAGTTACTTTTACACGCTGCCCTCCTTGCAAGCCCATGGAAAGAGGAAGCAGGAGTGGCATATGTGTCTGGACCCAAGTCACAAACACCAACACGAGACAAGCCTGTATGGGTGCAGCTGGAACCTACAGTGGATGCCCTCGGATGACACATAAAGCAACATACTAATAATAATAATAATAATAATAATAATAATAATAATAATACTGTCACTAAAGTTCACAAAAGACAAAAAAAAGGTAAAAAAATCAAAAATGTCCATGGTCCACCACCCCACTAGGTGGGTGGAAGTGCAGGGGGGGACACCCAACCAGGAGGGTGGAAGTGCAGGGTGCACGTTAACACCCACATGTGTGGATGTTGAGAAGAAAAGAAAAACCCTCCATGGGTCAATGGGCTGCACAGCAGCATGGATCGAGAGAGCTGCTGCTGCTTTCACCACCCTCTGGTGTAGCATTAGAAGGTGGTAGTGGTAAGGGAGGTTCACCACGCATAGCCCTGGCCTGGTCCTCCATGGCTGCGGCCATGCGGGACTGAGATGATTGCATCTCAAACATGATGTCTCAGAGGTCCCCATGCAACCCCTCACGGGATGCACAGAGTTCCTCTGAGATGGTATGAGTCAACTGTTGCATCTGCTGTTCAGACCGTTTACTGCGGGCTGCCTCAAGTGCAGCCAGTGTAGTTCTCAGGGACCGATACTCTTCCCTCAGGGTCTCGCTGTGGGTCCGAACCTCTGCAACCAGGAATGCCTGCAGAGCCCTGAGTTCCGTCCCTAGGCTGCTGATGCTGGCCTACATGTACAGCCTGTGTGAGCGGCATGTGGACCGCAATACCGGCAGCTGGTGCTCCACCTGTCTTTCTGGGAGATCATGGAATTGGCCACCCTATCCATGCCCTGAGTCAACATCTCATGTGAAGCACCCTGTTGCCGTACATCACCATACATGGACTACTCCCACACAGTATCGCCAGCTACTACACGGCCACCACGTTGCCAGACACCACGCATGCCTGGCCCAAGGGATCCTGGCCCTTGACATGATGGCGCTGTCTGTGGCTGCAGGACTGCATCCCTCCCTTGATTAGCTGTCCCAGGACCAGTAGCCAATACTTTGGAGCGTGACCCTGCAGCTGTAACCACCACAGATGGACGAACCAACAGTGACTGGCCCTGTGAGGGGTTGTCCCCTCCTGCAGATGTTTGGGACACAACATCACCCACAGTTGATGCACTCACCTGCGACACTACCGAAGATTCCATATCCGGTTCACCACTAGAGCCAAAGGTTTCATCAGAGCTGGACTCAGACTGAGTCTGGGTCAGGATGGCCTGTAGCACCAGTGGATCTTCATGGGCTACCACACCACGTCCTCCACTGGGGATTGTTAGCGGCTCAGTATCCTGTTCCTCCTCCTCCTCTGCATCCAGTGCCTCATCACCTGCACATGTACAGAAAAATACATGAAGACCCATGTAAATAGCATACCCCACACACATAGGTATCACAATGTTGTCATGCAACACATTAACCTGCCATGTCCCTCATGGCACTCACTCCTGCACCTACGCTGTGTAAATGTAAGGGAAGAGTAGCATGAAAGCAGCCATGGACATGTGTGGAAGGGCTAAATACCACATATACTGCATGGTGCATAGCACCTGCTTCACACACAAGCACCTGACTGGCATAGTTAAGTCACCAACATCACTGAGGCAAATACACAGATGCCACGTAGCATAGCCATGCCTGAACTGTCAAACAGCATGAGACGGAACTTGATGACTACTGCCCCACAGCCATGTACAATGGATGTGACATGACATGACATGTAATTGACAAACTCCAAACACACAAGTGTCACAGATGTAACGATGTAAGGGTGGTGGAATAGAGAGAATCCAGCCACACATATCCCATGAGGCCAGGTCACATTGACATCATGCAAGCAAATAGGCACTGTGAAGGGGAGAGCTGGGGTTTGAAGTGGGAGTGGGCAGTGCAGTACATGTGAAGGGCATCCAATTAAAATTCAACTACATAATCAGTTACAAAAGCAGCGGGCTGGTTCCAGTGGAAGGGTAAGTGCAGACATCAGGTGTCAATTACTGGTAGTGGGTTATAGGGATACAGTAAACAGCCACCAAGTGTGTGGGATGCCAGGGAGGCAGTGCATGGGTTCAACTGGTGGCTCAGAGGCCCGTGTCAGAGATCAGAGTGTGGCTAGGTGACTATTGCAGGTGAGAAAGCACAACACATGAGGAAGCATCAGAAGTGCCTCCACACTCGGAGATGGTTCACCTCCAGTTCCATTGAGGCTGGGAGGCTGTAGCAGAAGGAGGCCCCAGCGAAGATATACATTAACCACCAACTCATTGCTATGAGAAGCTACTGACCCTGACGGAGTAGGAGAGGGATGATTAAAGACCATGAGAAGGAAGCGAATCAGGAAGAAAGAGTTGCGGCCCCGGGACCCATAAATCCTTGTGGACAATGCACAGGATTTTTAACTGAACAGTCGTAGCCACTGGGAGCCACTGCCATCATCACAGTCCTAGGGAGATACAACACCTGGCCCCAAGACAAAAGGACAATTCCCACAGTCCAGTTCTGGATGAGTTGCAGAGGGAAGAGAGTAGAAGCATATAAATCTTGGCAGAGGCCATTGCAGTAGCCCAGCATAGGACTGACCAGTCATCTGGAGACAGTGAGCTGCTGGGGGAAGGAGAGGAAAGGAAGAATACCTCTGAGATGGTGCAGCTGGCAGGGTGAACTCTCAGAGATGTGAGAGATGTGAGGAGAGAAGGTGAGTGTGGAGTGGAAGATTATCACAAGGCTATCCACCATCACAGGTTGGAGCAGGAAGAGGGACAAGAGGGGCTGGCCAGAGAGTGACAGAAAAGGAGGTAGCAGGTGTGGTTATGAGTATTGTCACGGCGTGTAGCACATCGTTTAGATGCAGTCGGCTGGACAAGTAGCCCGTGTCATTTCACCATGACATGGTTCACCCATGGCAATCATGTACATGCAGGCACAACTGGCAGACAATTGTAACACATCATCCAATCAACATTTCCTAGATGCACACGCTTCACCACTCACCGGACATTTCCTCATAATTTGGCAGGTCTCCCACGCCTTGGATCTGCTCCACATCAATCATATTACTAATGGTCTCTTCATGTGAAGTTAATCGTCCTCTCGTGGTGACCCACCTCCAGTCACCAGAGTACAGGTGAAGGCGGCAGCCAGCTTCTTTTTGGCTTGGCGCCAGAGGTCTTTCCAATGCTTCATTGCCTCAGCAGCGGTGCGCCTCTCATTACCCAAGGCGTTGATCATATCCGTGAAACGCTGCCTGTGGACCATACGCTGAGCAGGTGTATGGGTGCTCCCGGCCTGCACGAGCATGTCACGTTGGTGGTCCCATGCGTAGTCCACAAGGATCTGGAGTTCTTCATCATTGAAACTCCTCTTCCTCGATGTGTGGGTTTCCTGTGCCGTGCCTTCGGCTACAGCCTGTTCTGCTACTGCATGCTTTGCCTTCTTGCAAGGACGTACAGACACTGTGTGGCTGGGACCACTTGGGTCAGTAGGGCCTGGAGCACTGGTGGCCTGGGCTATGGCCTCACACACTGATGGTGAGACAGTAGGTGCCCTTGCAGGTGGCTGTACCTGGGTGCTGGTACCAGGGTGCTTCACAGCACGTCCCTTCCCCTTTGATGAACGGACAGCATCTGCCCCTACGTGTCATGATGCCTACCCCCGGGCATCAGGACCAAGCCCATCAGCTCTGGAAGCAGGCAACCAGATACCTTTTAAAACCCCAACAGCCCCGGCTGGGGGTTGTTTGGGTTCAGTCCTGGCGCCTTAGGCGCCAGGCTCATCATGGAAATCAGTCCTGGCGCCATAGGCGCCAGGCTCATAGACTTTACTTACCTGATACAGACCATGCTGCTAGTGAGGCCAAGCCAACGTGAGGCCTGGATGGGACTATTTTTCTACAGGGACTATTTTTTACTCAGGCGTGGTTCTAGGGAACTTCTTACCTGGAACTACTTAGGAGGCTATTTAAACCACGCCCGAACAACAGCACACGCTTCGCGTTATTCTGCATCCAGCAGCTTAACACTCACCGTGCCTGCAGTCTGCATCCAGTCTTCTGCCACGCCCGCCTCGAACCTGGAGCTCCTTAAACCAAGAGGAAAGAAAAGGACAAGATTAGAAAACGAACTATTTCAAATTTCTCACCTGATTTCGGATCCATCTCGCCTCCAGACCTGAAGGAACATCATTTCTGTACGCGTCGCATCTCCAGCTACAGCGCTGCGCAATACACACCAGTCCTCGCAGCATCTTTCGATTCGGCGCCGCTGCCTCCAGCATTTCTTCGCCGAACTCCGGCACCTGAGGGACAAAAGAAAACAACAAGGTGAGCCGAGAAAACCAACAAATAAAACACTTATCATCATAAACTTACCTGATTACCACCGGAGGCATTATTCTATAACTCTACACATCTTCATGTGCCGCACCTGCAAAAGGAGAGAAAACAACACGTTAAAAACTGGCAACATTTACCGGACGGCGTCGGGTAATACAGACACTTACCTGAGTGCCACCAACTGCCACGAGGGGTATCTTCTCACGATCTTAGTTGCAAAACAAGGAAGGAAGGGGGGACAAGAGTGAATCATCAGACATATTGAACTCTATGAACTTGATACTTACCGAACATTGCCAGGAACCTCAGAGTTAATACTCTCCGGAACTTTCCCACGCCTCCAAAACAGGGAAATAACTGGTATCAACGCGCCCCTGCAATCCACACAGGATGGAGAGCTCATCATTTAAAAACATAAGGTGAGGTTCCTAAAAGGGGATATCGGAGGTGCCAAGAAGGGAGAACGAGAACAGTGGGAGGGGGCTGTCACTCATATGCACGGGTGGCTAAATCCCTTTCTCCACCTGCAGGAGAATACTTCTACGGATCAAGCAGACGAGATTAGGCGGGCCAGTCCAAACAGTCATCTCGGCACTATGCATCACGTTGGTGGAGACCGCAGCTGTCCGGGTCCGATCGACGCCCCTGTGGGAACCAGGTGAGCATAACAGAACGCGAAGCCTATCTACAAATCCCCACCCGGGCGTCATGGAAACCTCAGAAACCGACCAACTAGCCCTATTGTTAGGGGAACTTAGGGCAGAAGTGCACTCTACGCGCCAAGAAACTAATGCCCTCAGGAGAGAACTGATTGTGTCAAAGGAGCGCACTGATGATCTTGCTAGACAATTGCTGCAA
This sequence comes from Ambystoma mexicanum, assembly GCF_040938575.1. Classification (NCBI taxonomy): domain Eukaryota; kingdom Metazoa; phylum Chordata; class Amphibia; order Caudata; family Ambystomatidae; genus Ambystoma; species Ambystoma mexicanum. The sequence continues at coordinate 1,580,333,491 of NC_090937.1, forward strand.
AACCAAGCTAGGCAAACACCATTACCTGGGCTCCGGGGGAATCCAACTCCTGTTTCATCAAGCAATCCTGTGCAAGTGCTTCTACGAGGGAGCATTCCTTTAGCTCCACCCGAACGTTTTGCTGGGGACCTGAAAAAGTTTGCCGTGTTTATGAACCAATGCCGATTGCACTTTTTATGCAGACCTGGAGCTTTTCCGAACGACCAAGCCAAAGTAGCCTTTGTACTATCATACCTTAGTGGCAGTGCAGCGGATTGGTCAATTCCACTAGTCAACCAGGATGGCCCTCTTTTTCAGGATTTCCAAGGGTTTCAATTGAGCATGGAGAGACTATTTGCCAGACATTCACAGGGACAGGCCCTGGATAACAAGCTCTTATCCTAGATAACCAGGATCTACTAACCTATATCGCAACCTTCAATAGGTTGGTGGTGGAAACTGGATGGCCAGAGGTAAAACGAATTACATTATTTCATCGTGGACTTCGGGGTGAACTCAAAGATGTTTTGGCCCTAGTTGTGAACCCACCTCAGGATTGCGCAGAATATATAGACTTAGTGGTCCAGTTAGACCACCGACTTCAGAATAGAAAGGCTGATCGAGCTAAGTTCGAGAATCGGGTATTGGTTAAACCCAATGCTACCCTCAATGGAACAAATGCACCAGAACCGATGCAGGGGGGTCAAGGGACCCTTAACTCAAAAGGAAAGAGAAAGGAGATGGCAGATGCAATTATGTCTGTACTGTGGGGCTTCAGGACATTTTCTACGGGATCCAAAAAAGTAGTCGGAGTTGCTGATAAAAATCAAACAGAGCCAGATTCGGGAAACGACCACGCCCGACAAGTGTAGAGGTCCGCTTGCTGAGCTTGAAGAAGGATACTCAGACCTCACACTTCATCATACCAATGGTCCTTGTGGATCCAAGGCAGCCATCATGCATGCACGCAGTAAGGGCATACATTGATAGCGGGGCCATAGGAAACTATGTGGACCACGAATTGGCTACTAGGTTGAATCTACCTCTCTGCAAAAAGACCACTTCGGATGTCATCACCACAGTTGATGGAACTGAAATTGCCTCTGGGCCTGTAACTCATTCCACCACAGAGATGACATTATTGGGTCAAGATGGGCATCGAGAGACTATTGTGTTTGATTTAATCAAAGCCCTGCAGTTCCAAATAATACTGGGGAAGCTTGGTTGGAAACACATAATCCTTGTATTGATTTGCGAGATAAGAGAATAACCTTCCTGGATTGTGCACATACTTGTTACCCGGAAAAACCCTTGAACCAAGGCCTGGCCACAGTTGCTACTCCAGTCGTGCAGTTACCTCAGGAATATCAAGAATTCCAGGATGTTTTCCAAAAAGAACAGGCCAACACCTTACCACCTCACAGATCATACAATTGTCAAATCGATCTCATACCCGGTGCACAACCTCCATGTAGTAGGATCTACGCCCTTACGGAACCCAAAAACCTTCACCTGCGACAATACTTGGACCAATACCTTGCTAATGGCTTCATTCGTCCATCCAAGTCCCCTGGATCTTCAGCTTTGTTCTTCGTGCCTAAGAAGGACGGTGACCTCAGAACGTGTATAGACTACCGCGCATTAAATCAGATCACGGTTAAGAAACGATACCCATTGCCTCTGATCCCCGAATTACTAGTCCAAGTAAAGGACGCATGCATCTACACTAAATTAGATCTCCGAGGGGCATATCATCTGGTACGTGTAAAGAAAGGCAACGAATGGAAGACTGCCTTTCGCACTAAGTACGGGTTATTCGAATACCAGGTGATGCCCTTCGGGTTGTGCAATGCACCAGCAGCCTTCCAGTATTTTATGAACGATGTCCTTCGTGAACACATTGACGTCTGTGTTGTCGTATACATAGACGATATTCTAGTGTACTCCTCCTCAGAATCAGACCATCTGAAGCACGTTCGTGCAGTCCTTGAGAAACTATGCCAGCACAAGTTATATCCAAAATTGGAAAAATGCGTTTTTCATGCTACGGAAGTCGAATTCCTTGGATTTATCCTGACTCCAAAAGGAGTCCGAATGGACTCTCGAAAGGTGGATGCAATTCTCAAGTGGCCATTACCCAGTTCAGTTAAAGGGGTACAGAGCATGCTCGGATTTGCGAATTTCTATCACAGATTCATTCTGGATTTCTCACATGTTGTACACCCTATCACAGCACTTTTGCGAAAAAACAAACGCTTCTTGTGGACTGAAGAAGCTGAAAAGGCCTTCCAAGAGCTGAAAGCGAAATTCACGTCTGCACCTGTCTTAAAGCATCCACGCCCTGAACTTCCATACATAGTTGAAACTGATGCACCAGTTTAGCCATGGGAGCTGTCCTGTCCCATAAGGATCCTGAAACCAGTCAACTTCACCCAGTAGCATTTTGGTCCAGAAAGTTCTCGGCACCCGAATTAAACTATGCGGTTACCGATCAAGAGTTATTAGCCATCAAATCCGCCTTCAAGGCTTGGCGGCATTATCTTCTCGGTGCCAGGCATACCATAACTGTAATCACTGATCACCGAAACCTGCATTATTTAATAACAGCCAAGGCCCAATCGTCGCGCCAACTTCAATGGGCATTGTTCTTTGCCGAGTTCGATTTCATGATCACTTATCGACCAGGCTGTAAAAATGGCAACGCAGATGCCTTATCCCGAATAGGGATGGGAGAACCATATGCAAACCCGGAACCGGTGCCTATAATTTCAGAACAAAGAATTCTTGGCATAACTACTCTACAGACACTAGAAGATATTCAGGTAAAGATCCAACAACTCTTCGATCCAACAGCCCTGCAGGACTGGGTAAAGAAAGGCCCGGACTACTCAGTCTTCAATGACCTATCTTATTATCAAGGGCGACTATTTCTACCACACAAGGAACTACAAGAACTAGTCATCTCCAATTATCATGACACCCTGATGGAAGGGCACCAAGGTATTGCAAAAACTGAAGCTAAAATTAAGAGACAATTCTGGTGGCCCACCTGGCGAAAAGACGTAAATTCATTTGTGATGTCTTGTGGCATTTGCGCCCAAAACAAAAGTCAGAAGAATAAACCAGCTGGCCTTTTACAACCTTTGGATATTCCACCTACACCATGGCACACCTTATCTTTAGACTTTATTACAGATCTACCTCCATGTAATGGATTTAACACCATTCTAGTTATTGTGGATCTTTTTTCCAAGATGGCCCACTTTATTCCTTTAAAGGGATTACCATCTGCTCCAATTCTGACCAAGGAGTTCCTCGAAAACATTGTTCGAATACACGGATTTCCTTCCGTATTGGTCTCTGACCAAGGTAGTCAATTCATTTCACATTTTTGGAAGAAATGTTGTCAATTGGCCCAAATCGACGTGAGGTTATCAACCAGCCACCATCCCCAGACCGATGGTCAGACGGAGAGGACCAACCAGACCCTTGAACAGTACCTACGTTGCATGCTACACCAGACCGAGAGTAATTGGAAAGATATTTTATGGATTTCCGAGTATGCATACAATAACTCTGTACATTCAGGAACCGGACAAAGCCCCTTTTATACCATATATGGACATCACCCTCGAACCTCAGAACAAGATTCGCCTCAGCATTTAGAAATGCCCACAGTTAGTCATTTGCACTCTACTATTACACAAGCCTTTAAAGAGGCAACAGAACATTTGAAACAAGCAAAAGAGAAATATAAGAAAAATGCTGACCAACATAGAAGTGAAACTCCACAATACCAGATTGGGAATCAAGTTTGGCTGGCTACAAAACACATACCTCTGAAGGGAACTCAGACTTTTAACCCTAGATATTTGGGACCTTACACCATTAAGGAGGCCATTATCAACCCGGTGGCCGTCAAATTGGAATTACCCTCTAATATGCGAATTCATCCTGTCTTTCATGTTTCACTTTTAAAACCAGTTCAACCAGGAACAAGATTAACCAAACCACCCAAACCCATCTTAATAGACGGAGAACCTGAGTTTGAGGTAAAAAATATCCTGGACTACAAGATGGTTAAATCAAAAGTTTTTTATTTAATTGATTGGAAGGGCTACAGATCACAAGAAAGGTCATGGGAGCCTAGTGACCACGTTCATGCACCTCAGTTAGTGAAGAGATTCCATTGGGACTTCCCAGACAAACCAGGGCCAAGGGGAAGAACAACTTTAGGAGGGGCCTTAGTGGGGAATGATGTCATGATGCCTACCCCCGGGCATCAGGACCAAGCCCATCTGCTCCGGAAGCAGGCATCCAGATACCTTTTACAACCCCAACAGCCCCGGCTGGGGGCTGTTTGGGTTCAGTCCAGGCTCATCATGGAAATCAGTCCTAGCGCCATAGGCGCCAGGCTCATAGACTTTACTTACCTGATGCAGACCATGCTGCTAGTGAGTCCAAGCCAACGTGAGGCCTGGATGGGACTATTTTTCTACAGGGACTATTTTTTACTGCGGGCGTGGTTCTAGGGAACTTCTTACCTGGAACTACTTTGGAGGCTATTTAAACCACGCCCGAACAACAGCACATGCTTCGCGTTGTTCTGCATCCAGCAGCGTAGCGCTCACCGTGCCTGCAGTCTGCATCCAGTCTTCTGCCATGCCCGTCTCGAACCTGGAGCTCCTAAAACCAAGAGGAAAGAAAAGGACATGATTAGAAAATGAACTATTTCGAATTCCTCACATGATTTCGGATCCATCTCGCCTCTGGACCTGAAGGAACATCATTTCTGTACGCGTCACATCTCCAGCTACAGCGCTGCGCCATACTCACCAGTCCTCGCAGCATCTTTCGATTCGGCGCTGCCTCCATCATTTCTTCGCCGAACTCCGGCACCTGAGGGACAAAGGAAAACAACAAGGTGAGCCAAGAAAACCAGCAAATAAAACACTTATCATCATAAACGTACCTGATTACCACCGGAGGCATTATTCTATAACTCTCCACATCTTCATGTGCCGCACCTGCAAAAGGAGAGAAAACAACATGTTAAACACCGGCAACATTTACCGGACGGCGTCGGGTAATACAGACTCTTACCTGAGCACCACCAACTGCCACGAGGGGTATCTTCTCACGATCTAAGTTGCAAAACAAGGAAGGAAGGGGGGACAAGAGTGAATCATTGGACATATTGAACTCTATGAACTTGATACTTACCGAACCTTGCCAGGAACCTCAGAGTCAATACTCTCCGGAACTCTCCCACGCCTTCAAACCAGTGAAATAACTGGCATCAACGCGCCCCTGCAATCCACGCAGGATGGAGAGCTCATCATTTAAAAACATAAGGTGAGGTTCCTAAAAGGGGATATCGGAGGTGCCAAGAAGGGAGAACGAGAACAGTGGGAGGGGGCTATCACTCATATCCATGGGTGGCTAAATGCCTTTCTCCACTTGCAGGAGAATACTTCTATGGATCAAGCAGACGAGATTAGGCGGGCCAGTCCAAACAGTCATCTCGGCACTACGCATCACGTTGGTGGAGACCGCAGCTGTCCGGGTCCGATCGACGCCCCTGTGGGAACCAGGTGAGCGTAACACTACGTCTCTGTGGACCTGGGTGGGGAGCACTACAGGCCTGGCTAGGGGACCGGAGCCTGGGTGATGGGGTCTGCAGCTGCTCCTGCACCTTCCTGACCCTGGTGGGTGTGGATAGCAGATGACCCTGCTGCATCTGGACCCTGGATGCCGGTGCCAAGATGCTTCCCAGAACATTCCTTCCCCTTTGATGCATGAACAGCATCTGCTCCTGCGTCTCTGTGGACCTGGGTGGGGAGCACTACAGGCCTGGCTGAGCGACCCGGAGCCTGGGTGGTGGGGTCTGTAGCTGCCCCTGCAGCTTCCTGACCCTGGCGAGTGTGTACAGCAAATGACCCTTCTGCATCTGGACCCTGGGTGCCGGTGGAAGGATGCTTCACAGCACGTCCCTTCCCCTTTGATGCACGGACAGCATCTGCCCCTGCCTCTCCATGGACCTGGGTGGGGAGCACTAAAGGCTTGGTTGAGGGACCCAGAACCTGGGTGGCGGGGACTGCAGCTGCCCCTGCAGCTTCCTGAACCTGGTGGGTGGTGGTATAAGTCTCCCTGCATGGCCCCGGACACCTCGGCCACCTTGGCCCCCTTCCCACTTGTTGCCCTCCCATTCATTGGCACTGATGGATTGGTGCAATGGGAGGAACAGCTATCAATTGTCCTGGGCAATTTAAGTGAGGGGGTAGTGTACATAATGTTAAACGTACCAGTGTGCTCCAGCAAGGATCATGGTAACCCCCGGGGGAAAGAAAACGGACCGTGTAACGCACAGGCACCCCAAAAATGAAAGATACATGTACGCGACCCCCCCGGTAGCCCACATGAAAATTAAAAATGTTACACAGTACGCTGTGGCATCCAGCAACAAAAAAATGCGTACGCGAAGGAAACACATAAGGTACTTTTAAGTTAACAATCGGAGTACGCAATACACAGGGGCACCGACAGTATGCAAAATGCATACGCGACTCACCATTAGCCTCACAAAAAAGTGAAAAGGACACGCGCCTGTGCGCGGAGGCAAATCCCCCACCAAAACAAAAATCTTGCACTGCTGTAGTAGTGAAGAGATCATGTGGAAACGCTATGAACGCCGAAGTCTACACATCCGTCCGCTATAACTCGCACGAGCGTGTGTTGTTCTCCTACACAGAACTTTATCCCGTTCCTGAATGCCAATGCCCAATGTTCAGCGCGTGTCACGTAACTTACCTGACTAGGCCCTTTCCTCTGATTTCACACTAACGCGCTGTTTCCACACGTCACTCTGTTTCCAGCTGCCCACGCGAGTAACACGGAAGACCCACGCTCCTTCCTACCAGCCAATGTACCTGCTTCCAACTACCACGAGCTGCCTCCTACGAGCCATCTGCTGCTGCCTGCCCACTGTGTGTGCCTGCTGCCCACATGCCCTGCAATTTTGGTGCCTGCTGTACAGCCATTGCTATTGCTCCTGTCGTCGGACCTGTGAAGACTCTGCGGTTCCAGAAGACTCCCGATGTGCCAGACCACCACTCCACAGCCCAGCCCCAGGACCACCTTGCCCACCCACACCTGCCTCGGGGGCTACCATGTCTGTACCAACATCATCGGAAGCAAGTGGCAACCCCCCGGCAGCGAGGAAGAGGGCTGTCAGCTTCTGTGCAAGGGAAGTTGACATCCTGTGGAGCAAGCCCTGGGGCATTATGATGTCCTCTTCAACCCACTAACGCAAGTCGGCAAGGAAGGATGGAGGATGATCTGGGCCGACATTGTGGGTGCCATCAATGCAGACAGTGAGGCACCCCGCAACTACCATCACGTCCCCAAATGCTGGGAGGACTTCAAAGCCAGGACCCACAACAAGGCCTGGCGCTTCCTCAAGGCTGGTGTGAACCAAGGGGGGCACTGCGTCCGGTTGAGCACAGACAACATGCAGTTCCTGGAGCTGTTCTACCCAGCAAGGCACGTCCAGGTCATGGATTTGCCGCTCCGTCTGGAGTCGACTGGTAAGTGTCCATGTGTTGTTGTCCTACACAGTGCATGTGCATGTTGATGTGTGGTTGGATTGTGCACCCTGACCTTATGTCAGGTATGCCTCTTGTATGGATGTCTGTGTGGATGTCGCAGACAGTGCTGCATGTGTGTCCTTCAAGCATGTGTGACATCAACAGTGTTTCTGTTGCAGCGTGTGTCACGCTGCAGCATGTAACGACATGCACATGGTTGCATACATGTGTCTGGACATGGTTGTGTGAGAGGTGTGACACATGGGTGCTGTCGGCAACATCATGGACATGCATGGTGTGCATGTGTCCGAGAAGTGAGTGTGTGAGTGGCCAACACTCCTGGATGGATGTTACTGGAGCATTTGAATGTGTGTTTGACTCTTGCTGCCTACTTGACCTCGAGTGGACTCTGACACGATAGCTCCGTGGCCTGCTTCATGACTGTCAGGTGATGTGGGTGAATGAAATGTATATGTCCCATGATGCATGTGAGGGGAATGCACAATTTGGAGGAGCTGACAGTGCCTTGTCCAAGGATGTGAATGTCTGTTGTGAAGGAAAGGCATGATTGTGCATGTGTGTTGATTGTACGTAACTGTGTGTTATGGAGGGTGATGATGGTTGTGATGGCCGTGCAACTCATGTATATTTGTTTTGTGCCAAACAGACATATGTTCAGCACCCTGATGTTTGTGTTCCATGTCTCCCTATCCACATCAACGTTGTAAGAAGAGGGCAGAGAAGGTGTTGTGGAGCAAGGAAGCAGAGATGCCTCCACTACGCACAGACGCAAGGCCCAGTCACGCTCCCTGGTAATTTCATCTTCGGGGAGCGAGGAGGCTGGTGCCGCGTCAGAGACATCGGCCGCAGCTGCTGAGGGGAGGTCCAAGAGGGCGAAGGTGGTTGTGGGCTCCTCTGCAGTGGGAGGGACAGGTGAGGAGGCACAGGGGCAATCCAATGCGGAATACGGTGGGGAGGCATTCAGCTTGGCGGGGGAGGAGGAGGCCACATCAGCCCAGTCCATGGGGCCCGGCAGGGGTGATGAGGTGTGTGTGACTGGTGCAGTCCAGACTCAGGGGCAGGAGGCAGTGCAGGTCGCCGTGGAGGTGCCTGTGCCCAATCCTGCCCCTGGGACTGCTATGGCACCAGTATGCACCAGCGGGCATGCCCAAGCCTGGACCCATCCGCAGGTGGCGGATGCTTCCACGCAAACGGAAACACCAATACCTGGTGATGTCACCATTCGGGACATGGTGGAACCTGGGCTCGCCGGTATCGCGAGGCGTACAGGCACCATTCGCGATGATGTGCAGGCTTCCAATCGGGGGCTTGCACATCATCACAATGAGGTCTGGTGTCTCCTGAACTTGCAAGCTCAGTTCCTAGTCTCACAATGGGTGCATGGGCTGGCCACTTATGCAACCCCCTCCTTGTCTTCTTCCTCTGTGCGCCAGTCGTCCTCTCGGCTGCCTTCCGGCCCAGATACCACCAGGGCCCCCTGTGTACCTGTCCCAACCCCGGCGGCCATTCTGGTGGAGATGACATACCTGCCAGAGTCGGGAATCAAACTTGGATCATCCGAGGTGGTCACCACGCAGATCCAGCTGGCGACAGGAGCTGTAGCAATGGAGGGAGAGCAGGTACCAAGGAGCAGGGCACGTGCACGGCAGCCCCGGGAGTTGTAATCATCCCAGAGGCTGTCCTTAAGGAGCAGGCACCAGGCTATTGGGCAGCAGCAGCCTCGGAGTAGGAGGCTACAGTACTCGGGGCATACCATCTCAGGGAGGCATGTATCGGCCATCAGGCAGGAGGCAAACGTGGACCTTACCCAAAGGATGTCTTCCGTGTTGGAGCGTTTGGGGCAGCAGATCGGGGCAGAGCAGCAGCGGGCACAGGAGGCAAGACTCACCATGGCCAAGACAGAGATTTCACTGCATTGGGCAGAGAGGCGGGCTGATGTCCTCAAGGAGACTTGCAGGGAGTGGGAGAGGAGCATGTTGGAGTCCCTGCAAGCCTTCGAGGCGAGAGCGGAGGCCCGCCTAGGGGAATTGGACGCAGTGTTCGATGATGCCCTGGCCGAGACATTGAGAGAGCATGACGAGGAGAAGGACTAGCCCGCTGCCCTTGTAAATAGTTCTCTAGTGACAAGTTTCCTTTATTTTTTTATGATTTGGAGTTTTTGGACTACACTCCACTTTTTGTGCATAGTTGTTTGAGTGTGATTTACCTTTTGTGATTTGGAGTGGTAATTGGACTTTGCTCCATGTTTCTTTGTACATAGTTTACTGGTGTTTTCTTTTTTTTTGTGTTCAAATTGCCGGAATTATTATTTACATTTGGATTCTTTTTTTATAAGACTTTTTATGGACATGGACCTATTTTAAGACTTTTACGATTTTTTAATGTACATATTTGGAAGTTTAGTTTGGACATTTGAACATTTTCATTATTTTCCAATGTACATATTTTAATTTATGTTTGGCAGTTTGTACGACGTTAATACAACTGTATAATATACTTTGATTTTATTACTCACAGTTATGGCTTATCTGCCTTTTTTCACCCAAATTTACTGATTTGTTAGTCTGTTTGGTGTCCCAGGTAAGGACTATTGTTGGCCATGTGTGTGCTTACTTGCATGCATGTGTCATGTTTGCTATCCATTTGCGTGTTGCTGTTACTCATGTGCATGACCAGTGGATGTGTGTGAAGGGTGATTTTCAGTATGCACAGTGAAGTATCATTTGCTATCACATGTGCACCATCACTGGCCCCCTTAGGGGAATTGGACGCAGTGTTCGATGATGCCCTGGCCGAGACATTGAGGGAGCATGGTGAGGAGAAGGACTAGCCCAGCGCCATTGTATATAGTTCTTTAGGTATAAGTTTCCTTTTTTATTTTATTATTTTTTGGAGTGTTGGACTGTGCTCCACTTTTTGCACATAGTAGTTTTTGTGTGTCATTTTGTGAAGTTTTACTTCATGGTTTGGGTGCATTTTGGACATTGCACCTCTTTCATTTGTACATAGTTCTCATTTTATTGGCTACTTTTGTGTTCACCATGCTGGAATGCTTTTTTTCATTTGGATTTGCTTTCTGAAAATCATTTATGAACATGGACTTTGTGACTTTTCCATCTTTTGTTTACATACACTGGATTTTTATTTGGACATTCTTACATTTTATTTGTTTGTTCATGCACCTTTTTTATTTTAAAAATATGTATGATGTTAACACTACTTTTAAAATATATTTAATTTATTTTATTCCCATTGATCTTTTATTTCTTTGCAATTTTGACACTTCCTTACTCTGTTCTGCACACTTGCATGCATTTGTCATGTTTGACTTCCATTTGCATGGGGCATGTTCTGCATGACCAGTGAATGGGTGTCAAGGTAGAGTTGGAGTGTGCACGGTGTAGTGGCATGTGATTTCATATGTGCAGCATCAATGTTTGTTTGTTTGTTTGTTTTAATATTTATAATGCGCGAGTGTACCCGGGAGTATCAGGGCGCAGCATTTACAAGAATTTTCGAGGCTTAGTTACAGTACACAGAGTATGCATAATACAAGAATAAGGTACACCAATGTTATATACAAATCAGTAGAAGGCCAACAGGCCATTATATACAGGTACGCAAAAGGCAGACGTGGTTACAGTTTGTGCAGGTAGCGCTGGGCACTTTGTTGTCCTAGTGGGTCTCCAATTTCAGCCAGGAGACTACCAGGGAGCAGAAGTTCTGATAGGGCAGGTCTACTCTAAGGTTTGGGGGCAGGGAATTCCACAGCTTTGCAGCTTTTACAGGGAATCTGTTGCCCCCTATGGTGGCCCGTTTGTTATGGGGAACAGATAGACATTTTTTGTATGCAGTTCTAGTTGGTCTTAATGAGGACTGTCGGTGGAATCTGTTGATCAAGTAAATTGGGGCGGCATTGTTAAGGGACTTGTGTGTAAGTGAGGCCGTTTTTAATAGAATTTTATCTCTAGTGGAGAGCCAATTATTCTTTTGGCTGAATCTTGTGATGTGTTCTCTTCTGGAGATGCCCAGGGCTGCTCTGAGAGCATTGTTCTGAAGGGTTTGCAATTTACTGGTGGTGGCCTTGGTGGATCCCAGATAAAGGGCTTTGCAATAGTCGATGCGAGACAATATGAGAGCTCTGGTGTGTGTCAGGCAGATATAGTCCGACAGGAAGGGTTTAGCTGCCCACATTTATTTGCACGTATAAGCCGTGGAAGATGCAAGGGAGTTCACTTGTCTTTTGAGGGATAAGTTGGAGTCTAGATAGAATCCCAATGTTTTGACCTCCTGTCCGACTTTGATGTTGTTTCCGTCAATCATGAAGGAATTGTAGGCCGGGCCTAGTTTCTTTATACTGAGCGTGGTACCTAAGATGATAAGTTCTGTTTTATCATCATTCAGGCATAGTCCATGAGTGGCCATCCATGCCTGGATGGTGATGTACACCATATTTAACAAGGCCAACTCCTTTCCATAATCTCCAGAAAGCGGAAGGAGGATCTGAGTATCATCTGCATAGTTAGTGTAGGTGATACCGAGATGATCCAAATCATTGAAAAGGGGCTTCGTAAATATGTTGTATAGTGTGGGGGAGACACAGGAGCCCTGAGGAACGCTGCAAGTGATGGGTATGGGGTCTGCAGCAGCAGTGGGCGAGAAGACCCTCATAGTCCTGCCGTTAAAGAAGGATGTGATCCAGGTGATGGCCTCCGTGGAAAAGTGAGCTGAAGTGTAGAGGTGTGAGCATAAGACAGAATGATCGACCAAATCGAAAGCGAGTAGGGCGGCTTGCCCATTGTCTCTGAGCGAGTCGATCTGCGCTTTTAAGTCAATGAGGGCAGTTTCGGTCCTGTGTTGGGGGCGGAACCCAGATTGTCTAGATCCTAGGAGGTTGTGTTCTTCCAAGTGCTTATGTATTTGTACATAGGCAACCTTGTCCAAAATTCTTTGTAGAAAGGGAACAGTCGTTATGGGTCGGTAATTTGTGGGTATGGCTGGGTCAAGAGTAGGTTTTTTCAATAGTGGGAGTACCCAGGAGTGTTTTAGGTTAGTAGGGATGGAACCAGTAGCGAAGGGGGCATTAATCAGTTTTGTAATGAAAGGGGAGAGGTCACGGGCAGTATCTTTAATGAGCTGTGCAGGGCACAGATCTCCCTGGCAATTGGATGGTTTCAGAGATAAGATAATTTTTTCAACTTCCAATATGTTGACTTTAGAGAACTGGAAACGGGCTAGATCAGTGGGCATGATCTTGTCGGGAGTTTTTGAGTTGAGGGTGTCATTCAAGGAGGCTCTTTTGCTGGAGATTTTATTTTGAAGAGTCACGATCTTATCTGCTAGGGCATTTTGAATTTCTGTGCATCTGCTTTTATCTTTGGTGCAGGTGACAAGGGGTGCTATAGGGGTTTCTATTTCTTTGAGGATTGAAAAGAGTTCTTTCGTGTTGGATTTAGAGTGGGATATACGAGAGTCAAATGAAGCTCGTTTGGCCAAGTAGATTTCTTTTTTGTAAAGTGCAGCTAGTTTGGAGAGTTTGAGTTTGTTTGAGTCTGATGGGGATTTTTTCTAAAGGGCCTCGCAGTTTCTTTTTTGCTGCCTTAGGTTTTTGAGGAATGGTGTGTACCATTTGTTGAGGTGCGTTTTCGGTTTGCTGGATCTGAGTTTAAGGGGGGCAATGTGGTCCAGCGAAGTGGCCATAATCTTGTTATATTCTTCAACCAGGGACTCAGGGTCCAGGTTGTCGGGCAGTGTGTTGAGAGTGGGGAGTAGATTTGGGGTAAGTCTTTCTGCTGTCATGTTTTTCTTGTTTCTGGTGAGAGTGGGTGGGGCCTTAATAGTAGGTGGAGGTGGAGGTCTGTCGGTGGAGAGCATGAATGATACCAAGTGGTGGTCAGTCCAGGCTAGAGGTGAGATATTTGTGATATTCGCTAGGAAATTGTAGTCGGCCACCCAGTCAAGTGTTCTGCCTTTCGAATGTGTTGGTAACGTGCATCTTTGCATGAAGCCTAATTCAGTGAGAGTGTTGGCTATTGGTGCTAGCGGGGTGGTCTTCCGGGTCATTGTAGCCCAAGTTGAGGTCTCCTAAGGTGAGTGCTTGAGTGGAGCTTTTAAGGTTGCTAGATAGAATAGAATTGAGGTCTTCATCGAAGGTGCCAATGGGGCCTGGCGGGCAGTAGATCAAATAGATGTTAAGAGTTTGGGTGTCAGTGAGTGGTATTTTGACTGCTAGTAATTCACAGGAGAGGGCGTCGATAGAAGTAGCTAGTCTCATGGTAAGACTGCACTTATGGATGTTGGCGACACAGCCTCCTCTAGTGTTGGGACGGTCTTGTCTTAAGATGGAGTAATTATCTGGGACTGCCAGCATGAGCATAGGGCCTGCTGCTGGGTGTAACCAGGTCTCGGTGATGGCGAGGAAGTCAAGGTCTTCTGTAAGGATTAACTCTGCAATTTCTGTAGCATGGGCTACCAACGATCTGGCGTTGATCAGAGCTCCCTTAATTTTAGGACTAACTGTGTTTTTAGGAGTAATGGCTATCTTTTCTGAAGTAGTAGTATGGCGCTTGTCCTGTATAGGTCCAGGAGTGCCCAGGTTGAGGGAGTTATAAAGGGGAGTGGAGTAGGGTTTTTGTAATGGGTTACTGGTTTGTGTGGAGAGTGGCAACGTTCTAGAGTTTTGTGAAGTGGGCAGTGAGCGGGCCAGGGGCTCATGGATTTTGGCTAGTCTGGCTCTGAGTCCTAGGTTCCTTTCTATGGTGATGCGGGGGTGACTGGAAGGTAGCGGTACCTGGGTGTCGTTTAAATCTAAGTATGGTGCTTGGTTATTAAGCCTAGATAAGTCTGGCATGTTGGGTAGTTGTGGAGCCATCTTGGTCGATAATGCAGTATTGAGGCTGATCAAGATATAGGCTAGCAGGTTAGAGGTGAATAGACACATACTAAGTGGTGCGGTTGAGGGTGTTGTGAAGCCCTGAGTAATACCTAAGTTGTAATACCTGAGTGGTTGTGAAGGACTAGGTGACACCTAGTTACGGGTGATTGATATGGCTCAAATGCTGGTAGAGGCCTAGGTTTGGGACATCGGGACGGAACATGTACAAGCGACCTAAATGCAAAATTACTGATAGGGCAGGAAAAGAAGGGTTGGTAGCTAGTGGACAGACACAGGCAACCTAGATGCGAGTTTGCTAGAACATTCAAGAATAGGTAGGCTGGTGGTCAATGGGCGAATACAAGCAGTCTAAATGTGAACGTGTTAGAACAGGCAGTCTAGGGCAAATTACTAGAATGCAAGCAAATACAAGCAGTCTAAATGCGAATTTGTTAGAACAGGCAGTCTAGGGCAAATTACTAGAATGCAAGCAAATACAAGCAGTCTAAATGCGAATTTGTTAGAACAGGCAGTATAAGGGCAGGTTTACTAGAACAGGTAGCTTAGATGCGAGTTTACTAGAACAGGTGGAATGGGTGGGCTGGTAGCTAGGGATACATAGCAGGCAAACTGAGTACAGGTTCTCAGAGCATAAATAGCTAAGGCAACAGGCAGGCTAGTTGACTAGTTCTTATGGGTAAATGAGATCAATTCAAATAGTATTAATCAAAATAGTGGCAAGCAATATTGGCAGTATGTCACAGTGGAGCGCATTTAGACAAAAACAGCGTGGCGCATTTAAGCAGGAACAGTGTCAGGCGTAAGCCACTGGAGAGAGGTGCGGTTACAGTTCAAAGCAGACAGAAGGAACGACTGTGCATAGACATATGAGACACTTGATGCAACTAATGCGGACATTCGTAAGAAGCAGTGGCGAGTGCAGTCATTGGCAGGCATGCGTAATAGGAGTTGACTCCGGGCACATAAATGTGCAGAATCACGTTACTTCGAGTACAAGTCGCTGAAGTGACTATTGATCATGGCATTCTCAAACGATCAAGATAGTGTACTAAACATGCAGTTGAAGTGCAATTTGCAATACAGTTTTGGGGTAGTCCAGCAATGCATACTTTTTGCACTCGGTATGTCATTTCCTGGTGTATCACAAAGTGAGTGTGGTAGTGGGCAGTCGTAGTCGTAGGGTCATGTGTCTATGCATTACACCACGGTGAAAATGCAGTGTGAACGTGAGAGTTACCTGGAGTGTGGCAGACAGGGGGTCTGGCAGACGGCAGACAGACACAAACAGGCATAGAAACAGGAGATGGCCTTGTTGCAGTGGGCCTTGAGTAAAGTGGGCCGGCTTCGCCTGCCGGCGCCCAATGAGAGGACAAATAGGCAGATGCAGCCAATCAGGAAGGCTTGCTCGGGCCTCAGTGGGCAATGAAGGCAGACATCAGGAAGCAGTCGGCCATTTTAAAGCTGTGAAGTACCTCGTGTACTTTAATGGCGTTTTTCGTTTGGTGGCGGCGAATAGCTGTAATCAGGCAGCACATTGGCCTGCCCTTGCTTGGGGAATGAAACGTTTCGGCTGGTAATGCGGATGCAATATTTCAAAATGAAATTTGGTTGAGGCGCTACGGACTCAGCGCTTACCTAAATTCAGGCATTGGGAAGGAGGCCTTGGTGCTAGATGCCCGCTGCTCCTGCAGGTCGGGATCAGGTCCAGGGAGCTCCAGCTCCAGTGCCATGGTGCAGAGAGTGTATTGGACCTCACTTTGTTTGGGAGGGTTGTGGGTGGGGTGAGTGATGGGAGTGTAAAGTTTTTCTATTTCGGCCCAGGATTTGCTTGATGCAGTGTAACACACATGTCGTGCTTTGCCCTAGACCAGCATGTCTTTGTGCTTATTTCATTGTCTTTCGTGTAGTTGGCAATCTTGCTTTGCATGACCTTTTTTCAATTATTATGGTTTTACACATTGACAGACCAATTCTGCAGTATTGGTGGATAGGGCACGGTATGATTCCCATGTACTCAATCATGACTTAAGTCATTCCTCAGTGCTTGCGCTTTTGGTACTCCTCTGCCCTGATGAAGTCCTGTGTGAATCTGCTATGGTCAGCTGGCTACCATCTGAACTTGGCAAAAGGTCCCCTCGTACCCCACTTGCACACCTGCACTGGCTCCCAGGCATGGCAAATCTTTAGACTGTTTTTATGTATGCCAACAGACACCTACCGACAGTTTGCACCTTCTGACTGGAATTCACACCGGCTGGCCAGATTTTCTTAGTTGTCTTTTTGGGTGTATGATGTCCTTCACATGTGCTGAACTGGCACCTCCACAACCACATTTCATGAATCACCACTTTCCATGCACTGGCACCGTCTCAATGTCACCTGCCCTAACAGGTTTCTTGTGTCTGTCTTCACTCTTTTCCCCCTCCCGGGAGTCTTTTGCCCTTTGAACACTTGTGTACATGTGCATTCTGAATTACATGTCATTTCATTGTATGTCATGTCTTTCACACATCAGAGGGTCACTCTTGTATTTATGAGGTTATCTGTTCAGGTGATGTGTGCTCATTGAGGCTCACGCCGTGACATGCCAGGCCAATGTCTCTTCATATGACACAAATCGAGGGTGCTTTGCATTCTGTCACTGTGTGATTATTTGTACATGTGGATTGTTGACATTACTTTGTCATATGGCATGCAGGGCCTCACTTTGACATGCACTTTTGTGATGTGTATGTTGGGACATAGTTGCGGTCAGCAATTGCGTATGATCACCTGGGACACTGAAGCTTTTGGGCCAGGTGTTTGCTTTTTTTGGTGTTTGCAGGATATTTTATGAACAGGAGGTTAAGGGTGGTGTCACTACACAACAAGCAAAGTCCTGAACACGCCATCAATGGAGTGAACGCATGTCACTATGTCAGTATTCAGCATGCAGGTGGTGCCCAGTCTGGAGGGGACTCCCTGCAGGTTGGCGTGATGGGTGATGGGGGCTGGGGTGTGGCTGCCCCATCAGGAGGGGTCTGCTTCCAGTGGATTTGTGCATGTATCGCCGAGTACGCGATGGGTTTCCACATGATTGGGCTGGGGTGAGTCCAATATACGCACATAAGTTTCCACGCGATTTGGCTGGGGTGCGTCTGGGGTATGCATGGGAGTTTCCACGCAATTTGGCTGGGTGCGTCCGGGGTACGTGCGGGAGTTTCCACACGATTTGGCTGGGTGCATCCTGGATACATGCAGGAGCTTCCACGCGATTTGGCTGGGGTGTGTTTGAGGTACATGCCAGAGTTTCCACATAAATTGGCTGGGGAACGTCTGGGGTATGCGTAGAGTTTCCACGCGATTTGCCTGAGGTACGCGGGGGAGCTTCCACATGATTAGGCTGGGGTGCATCTGGGGTACGCATGGAGTTTCCATGCAATTTGGCTGGGGTGCGGCCAGGGTACGCGTGGGAGTTTTCATGCGATTTGGCTGGGGTGCGTCCGGGGTACGTGCAGGAGTTTCCACCCGATTTGGCTGGGTTGCACGTGGGCATTTCCACACAATTGTGTTAGTGTGCATCCGCGGTACATGTGGGAGTTTCCACGCGATTTTGCTGAGGGGGCTGTATGTTGGTTCAGGGATGGCGCGGGGGCTTGCGCCACGTTTGCCATTTCACTTGCTTTTTTCCTGCTCGTAGGGGCGTGTTGGCAGCATTATTGGCGCAGCTTGTGTTTCCCTGCACCAAGGCTGATGATGGCTCGGCAAATCCATGAATATGCATGCCGCGCAATTGTTTTTCTGTGCCTTTTCTGCGCTGAATCCTATGAATCGGGCCAAATATGTCTGCTTGGTGTACAGTAATGATTGTGCAGTGCGGTCTGCTATGTGTGTTTCTAGCAGGGTCCTTGCTTTCCAGACTGTTCTTAGCGATTTATGAGATTGCCTAGTCTTGTGTTGAGTTTCCGCTTCCAGTAGCGCTATTTCAAGTTTTTTCTTAACTAATCCCTTTTCCCGCATGTGTGTTGTGGTTTGTGATATGAGATCCCCCTGTACCATTGCTTTCCCTGCATCCCAGATTACTCCCAAGTTTGTTTCCCTGTTGTAATTTCCCTGATAGCAGTTATTAATTACCTTTTCCATGTGCGTCCTAAGTGCCAAATCTCTTAATATCATTTAGTTCAATCTCCATTTTCTGCGGGCCTCATGGGTGCCTTTAACCGTCTCAATCTGTACTAGAACTGGAGCATGATCGGAGAGATATTTAGCGCTTATTGCTGGGGGATCAAAGTGGCCGAGACCAGTATCATATCGATTCTCGAATATCCTTTGTGGGCTGCTGAATAGTGGGTGAATTCTTTCACTTGCTCATGGAAGAATCTCCATGTTTCAACCACTCCCAGGTCCCTGAAGAGTTTCCACAATGCCTGCCTATTCCTCCAGTCTTCCGCAGTGGGTGGCAGAGTTTTGTCCATTTGGGATCCTTGACACAAGTAAAGTCTGCGCCAATCACTATTTGGCCCTCACACCAGCCCCCCAGTTTCTTTAGGATTTCCCCTAGGTATAGATCTTGTTTTTCATTTGGGGCGTATATTGCTATTAATGTATATGTCTGTTCTCCCAATGTGCCTTTCAGGAGGGGATACCGGCCCTCCTGAGCCTTGGGTATTGGGTGTTTTTTTTAATAACGTCTTGGCCCCTATAGGTATGGCCAACCCCTTAGTTTTCTTCCCTTCTCTGAGACATAGTATTGTTTGGGAAACACTCTATGGGTCATTCTTCTCTCATCTGTAGGGAGAAGGAGTGTTTCTTGTAAGAAAACAATTGACGCTTGCAGATCTAGCAGCCTCGTCAAGATAGAGCAGCACTTTAGTGGCAAAATGAGGCCCTGTACATTGAGTGTCACGATGTTCAGCTCCGCCATATCCCCTGGTTTTGGGGTGTCCCTGATTTCGGCTTTGCCTTTTCCTGTTATTTAACCTGCAAATCCTCTCATCTTGCAGACCATATCTCAAAACGTTCCCAGTTAACAAGAATCCAACTGTATCTTTCTTTCCCCTCTGGGGTTTTGGGTAACACTTTTACTCCACATTGCTCTCCGCCAGGACATATCCATGTCCCGAGTTAGATTCCAGGATAGGTCGCTCCATCTCCGTCCGAGTTTGCTTCACTCGTCTCGTGTTTCTCTCCTCCTTGTCATCTCGTCTTTCCCCTGTCTCAATACTTTGGCCCCACTTACTGGTTATTGTCACACGTGCTGTCTGCTGCTGGGTTTCATTTTGGAGCAGGCCTGTTAAAGTGATCTTTTTGCCATGCCTCTTATTGGGGGTAGTACATCTCCTTTCCGATTATGATTTGATCATGTATCCGAGCGTGGTTCCCCGTAGAGTCAGGCCTTCTTCACAGGTAGTGATGCACTGTTGTCTGCTCTCCCAGGTGAACTGCAGGCCGAAAGGATATGCCCATCTGTAGGTGATTCCTTTAGTTTTCAAGGCCCTTGTGACCAGCATCATTAATCTCCTTTTGTGCAAGGTTGATAATGCTAAGTCCTGATATAGCTGGACTTGCATTCCGTTGATGGAGACTGATTGCTGCTTTCTTGTTGCCCGTAGTATCTCCTCCTTCATGGTGTAGAAGGTCTTCGCCAGTAGGCCTAGCTCCCGTATCTCCTTTTTTTGGTCCCTTCTCTATGTACTCCATCTATGAGTATGTCCTGTGGTTGGACGCCAGCTGGCAGGCTACTGAAGCAGTTTTGCATTGTTTCTTTCAGGTCTGTGTCCTCAATCGTTTCGCCCAGACCTTTAACTCTGATGTTAGATCTTCGGGATCTGTTTTCAAGGTCCTCCACCTGGAGTTCTAGGTTGTGTGTCACCCTGGTGACTTGTTCAAGTAGTATGCTGGCTTGTCTCGAATCCTCAGCAATCTCTGAGTGTCCCGCTTCTGCCGTTTCTACCCTATCTCCTTGGTCAGTAATGTCCTTCCTGACTTCCGCAGCTCCTCTCTTATTTTTCCCAAATGATCTTGAATGGATTCGTGATTCGACTTTCCATCCCTTTTAGGCATTCCTGAAGTTCCTCCTTATTCAGGACCGTTTTGGCGTCGGCTTCCGAGCTGCCCCTGCTGTCTCATTCCTCTGTCACGGTCCCACACTGAAGTTCCTCTGCACTGCGTGGCCTCCAACAGTACTCCAGCTGTCCTCCGCACGCTTTGGCAGGGTTTTTGGCTTTCACTAGGGCGCTCTTGGATCTGGCCCCTGGCATCTGTAACCTTCACCGGGGGCGCTGAATGAGTGGGCCAGTGGAGTAGGGCCCTCCCTGGGTAGTTCGCTATGACTGTCCCCTTATTTCGTTCCTGATGCTGGGTTGTGCATGGGCTCTGGCCGCGGATTCCCTGTTGGCTGTACACTAGCACAATCACTGTCTTTTTGTCAGGTTCCTTTGGTACTGCTAGTTGGGTCTGTTCCATTAGTCCCACTCAGCTTCTGTAGGTTGTCTGGGTGTAAGTATCTTGCATGCCACTCCGTGCGGGCTTATGAAGTGGACTTCGGGTGGTGCACTCTGTTTTGGGTATCTCAATTGTCCTTAGCACTCTGACTCCTGCCGTCTTGTTCTGGGGGGGTGCTATGGGCCCAGATTGGGTTTTACTCCTAGGGTATCACTTCCAGGTTTGCTACTTTTTTGTGTAGTATATGTGGGCCTCCTTATATATTCTCCGATGTTGTGGGTTGGTTATAGTTGTTGGGCTCTGAAACTGTGAAGGGTGCCTTGTTGCCTGCGGTTCCTTTGTGCCCGAGGGCCTCTCCCTTTCTTGCTTAGCAGTCAGCATATACCCTGCACTGCCTGGAGTTGGCGTGGAGGTTTGGAATCTTTTTCAGCTCTGAGTGACGAACTGTCCCGGGCTCCCTTTTATAAGCAGTTCCTTTCCTTAACGTGACGTGTTGTTTGGACACGCTTCTGCAGTGTTCTGTATAATCAGCTTGATGCATTTTGACTCTTGAAGAGCCCCTCCACTCCCGGGCTTGTTACCGCAGCGTCCTTGCTCTGCTCCTTATCACTATGTTGCCAAAGCGTATTGGTGTCCGTCCCCCTCCTCCGCATTTCCAGTTTTCCCGACTCGTGGAATGGATCCTCCCTCCCTTACCCCCCCCCGTCCACTCTGCAGCTTAAGGTCTCCTGCCATCTGTTGTTAGGCGCAGGCCGCCCTCGCCGACTTCACTTCACGCGGCTACCGCGGAGCTGCTGTGCCTGCCCTTCGTCTGGGACTGCTACGGAGAATGCGGTAGTGCGGGCCACCTGCACTCAGCTCTGTGACCAGTTGCTGCTGCCCCTGTCCAGCCGCTGTCTTCTCCTACTTTCCATAGGCTGAGTAGTGTGGGTTCACTTTGCTTCTCTTACCAGATCCCTACCTAAGTAATAAATTACAGACAACTTATGTGTATGGAAAAGTTGTAGGCCGTAGGCATTTTATTTTCTTACAGAAAATACAACACAACAAAATAATAATAATAAGTCCTTGTTATCCCTGAGCCTTCGTTCCTGGGCACATGCCGCCTACGACGTGTCTTGGACCGTGTACCGAAAGAGTATTCGGCGTTCCTTTCTTCTGCCTGCTCCTTCTTTTCTTGGACCGTGTACCGAAAGAGTACTCGGCGTTCTTACTTCTGCCCGCTCCTTCTTTTTTGGACCGTGCACCGAGAGAGTACTCGGCGTACTGGCTCCTGCCTGCACCCCTTCTTCTTCCGTTGTTCTTGTAGGGTGGGTTGGGTGGCAAACGTTTTTCCTTCCCCTTCTCCAGGTACTAAGAGCCTACCCGAGAGAGGTGAGCTCTTACCTGGTTTGTGCCGCCTCTCCTTTTCCAGGCTTACTTATACCCTCCCGGCCTTTTGTTCCTTCCTGGGGGTGGCCGGGTTACCCCCCTGACCCCTTGCTGTTACAATTCGCACCTTCCCAGGTGCTGTTTCCTGCCCTTCCTGGGCTTTTGTTTCTTTTGGCGCCATTCGGACGCCCCTCCCTACGCTTTCGCACCGTTTTCCCCCACCCTGCGCCTAAAGTCCCAAACCCTCTATCGTCCCGCATTTTATGTGGCCCGGGGCCTGGGTCATAGGCTGAGTAGTGTGGGTTCACTTTGCTTCTCTTACCAGATCCCTACCTAAGTAATAATTTACAGACAACTTATGTGTATGGAAAAGTTGTAGGCCGTAGGTTTTTTATTTTCTTACAGAAAATACAACACAACAAAATAATTACACTGCCATATGCTTTTGGGCACATTGTGTCCAGTTCCGAAGTTGCCCAAGGCTCCTCCTGAGTCCTTGTTATCCCTGAGCCTTCGTTCCTGGGCACATGCCGTCACACCTGAGTGGGTGTTCCTTACGCCCGCTCAGGTTCCCTCCAAAAGCACCCTACCTACAACCCCGTTCCTGAAGTGCCCTAAAAATGTTGTCAGAAAAAACCCCCATCCCTTCCTTTGATAGGTGCACCCCATCCTGGTGAAACATGTCCGGATTGTTCCGATGTAAGCCATGTCTTATGAAATGCAGCCCTGTGCTCTTGCAGTACTTTTCTACTGATTTATTTAGTTTCTTTCTGGCTATCTCAATTGCGTGCCTCTTCTGTGCCCCATACCAGACCCTTCTTGGTATTATCTCTGACATAAAAATCTCGGTTTTCCACCAGCTGCGGGCTATGCTATGCAGTGACTCGCAGATGTTCCTTTGTAATTTACCCCTGTTTGTGCTCACCAGGTCGTTCCCCCCGAGATGTATAACCAGGTACTCGGGGGGGTCCCTGAAACCTATCAGGTCCGATAGCCTGTCGTGGATGTCCTCCCAGTGCATCCCCGGGTGGCCCCACCATGACGTAATTGTGTTCCTGAAATGTAGACCTTGCTTCACCTCTTCCAGCCACCTGCCTGCCTAGGGTCACGAAAGAGTGCCCCACTATCCATGCCGATTTGTATGGTCCGGCCTCTGTAGAAACGGGGGAGATAAGTGTCATATCAGTTCCTCCCTTATGTATTTCTTAAAACATTGCGACTTCCATCCCCCAATTCGTCTCACCCCCTTTGCTCCCAGGCCCCCCGCCCACGCAGAGGTTGCTGCCCCTATCCTGAAAGAGTGTGTCCCAAATTCGGCTGGATCCCATCCCGCTTTCGCCACCGCCTGTTTTAATACTGCCTGAAACTGGTACCTGCTGAGCGCGCTGCCGTCCCTATGGATCAATAACTGTCCGTCGACTTCTGGTCGCAGCTCCAGGAATTCTTGGGTGATGCATCTGGGACAGTGGTCCTTTTCTCTGATGCAATTGAGATCTATTGCTCTTCCCTTCCCCATTTGGTCTGTCTTAGATTTCCTTAGCATTATAGACATCCCCTTGATACCCATACTAACGTCTTTTCTTGCCAGGCCGTCTCCTGCCTCCGTATTCCTGGCCACCAGTTCCCCTATTCTGAATGCTCCATAGTATGCTAGCGCAAATGCTGCCCTGAACATCGCAGTTTTGTACGTGCTGCACTTTTAGCAGAATTATCAATTTCCCAAAATTTACCGGCCTTCTGCTATCTGGTTTTTTCCCCTCTAACTTTGCCCATCCCCTCATAGTGTATTTTATCTTAGCGCTGTCAGTCGGGTCCGGTATGCCCACCACTTTTGTGGTATATGCCACGCCGCCAGGTGCGCTGCTGCCCAGCTTTTTTTTTTCCCTTTGGCAAATGCCCCTTCAAGAAATTCACAAATGTTTCCGCTGACATTTTTTCCACCTTTTTTACACCTGTTTCCATCAACACATCTTTTACAGGCTTTTCGTACTGCTTACCCGTTTTGTATGTTAGGGCGTTTCTGGTCAGCTTGCGATGACCCTTTCTTTTCTCCGTTCTTCTCCCACTTCTTTTGAGTCGACCTTGAGGCCAACCGTGCTTTCCTTTCTAGTGCCTCCAACGGGACCCATGCCTTCCGTGGCGTGGGCGTTCTTTCCTTGTCGGCGTCCGGTCTCAGCTCCCTGAATTTCTCCCGCTGAAAGCGAGAGATTGCATCAGCCACCACATTTTCTTCCCCAGCGATATGCCTCGCCTTTATGCATGTATTCATTTTTAGGCTTTCCAGTGTGATTGCCCTCATTAATTCTAATACTATCATGCATGACGCACTTCCTTTGTTTAACACGTGCACCACCGCCATGTTATCTGACCATACTGCCAACTCCTTGTTCCCTAGCTCTTCCCTCCATGCGCATAACGCCACCCATATCGGGAAGAGCTCCAGCAGCGTTATGTTCTTTGTCCATTCCGCCACTTGCCACGATTTTGGCCACTTGCCTGCACACCATTTCTTTCCCAGTATTGCGCCGAAACCAAAGCCACCGGCTGCATCAGTGAACAACACACTTTTATCTTCATCGTTCACCGGTGAGCGCCATATTACCGACCCTTGAAGTTTTTCAGAAATTCTGCCCATACTTCCAGATCTCTCTTGATTCCTCCCCCCAGCCTGACCCTGTGGTGCCCTTTGGTAGCACCTCTCGTTTTCAGCTCGATACTTCTCTGGAACACCTTCCCCTGAGGTATGAGTCTTCCTGTGAAGTTCAGTTTTCCTGCCAGCGCTTGCAATTCTCTCACCGCTGCATTGTTTCTTCCTTGTAGTTCCTTTATTGTCTTCAGCAGCTCCGTCACCTTGTCCTCCGGGATCCGACACCTCCCCTTGTTGGAGTCAATTTCTATACCTAGGAATTGGATAACCTGCGTTGGCCCCATTGTTTTCTCTTCCGCCAGAGAAAACCCCACTCGCTTGTTATTTCCACTAATTTGTCCAGGGTTGCCCTGCATAGATCCGCACCTTTGGGGCCGACGAATAAGAAATCGTCCAGGTAATGCACCATCATGGACTCCCTCATCTCCTGTGTTACTGCCCATTGTAAGAATGAACTTACCCTCTCGAAATATGCGCATGAGATGGCGCACCCCATCGGAAGGCATTTGTCGATGAAGTATTCCCCCTCCCAATGCATGCATAACCATCTTTGTGATCTGCTGTTGACTGGCAACAGGTGAAATGCCGATTTAATGTCTGCTTTCGCCATCCATGCCCCTTCCCCTGCCTTTCTGACCAGTTCCACCGCCTCCTCGAAGTCTGAATATGATACTGTCGCCTCGCTCTGAGCGATGCCGTCGTTCACCGAGGCACCCGGGGGGTAGGACAGATGGTGTATCAGCCTGTATTCCCCTTCATCTTTTTTTGGCACCAGTCCTAGTGGTGAAAATAAAAATTATTCGAATGGTAGGGCCGTGAATGGGCCCTCTATCCTCCCTAGTTCTACTTCCTTCCTGATCTTACTGGTCACTATTTCCCTGTTTTCCCTTGCCGATTTTAGATTCCTAGGAATGTCATGTGCTCCCTGCCCGGTAAACGGGATGTTAAAACCTTCTCTAAAGCCTTGCCTGATTTGTTCTGCCGCTTCTTGGTCGGGGTATTTCCGGAGCCACCTTTCCATCCTCTCGATTTTTACCGGTGTGGCCCCTTTCCTGCCCCAGTTTTTATTTCCGCGTCTCATCTCTTCTGTCGCTTGGCGCCGCGGCCCTTGTGCACTTGGAGCTGCTGTGGTCACCCTTGCATCTCTCGCACTTGTGGCTGAATTTGCACTTCCATCCCCAGCTACATGGTACCCCCTTTTCAAAGCTCCTGCATTGACCTGGTTCCGCTCGTGCTGTCCCCGTGCTCCCACTGCCCCCCCCCCTGTGTTGTCGGGGGCAGGCTGCTCTGCCATCCTCTCTGTGACCCGTAATTTCTGCTCCGAAAACTCTGGCCTCTATTCCTGTCATAGCTGGGTTCGTACCTTCTGCCATTCGATCTATAATCCGTTTTGTAATCATTCTGCCAGTACTGCCTTCTCTGCTGTCACCCTGTGCTCCGCTCCTTCGAATCCCATTTCTCTTTTAGCACGTTAAAAATGTATAGGTTAAAGTTTTCTTCGTCCCAGCCCATATCCGGAAAGCAGTCCATCTCCTTTCTGAACTCATGGTCATACTCCAGCCATGCATCCCCTCCAAATGCTGCGTGGACCTTCAGCACCCTCTGTTGATATGCAACTAATGCTATCCCGTCTTCCGGGAATTTTTGTAATATAATTGTAGACATTATGGTGAAGGCCGACATCCAATTGTCAAAGCTCCTACTACTGGCCCCTTTCTTAGTAAGCTTTTTTCATCCTCCTTTATGTTCTCTAGGGCCACATTCATCTCCCTCTTTTGACGATCTAACAATGTAAATATATCGATCAATTCCTTCCTCCAGATATTTTCCTTTACTTTGTCATTTATGTACCAAGCCATTGCTTTCATTGACCTGCCCTGTGCGTCTTTACCCATGGTAGGCCTGCCATATTTCGTCATGAGTGGCCCCTCATTTTCTGCTGCTGCCACCGTCGGTGCTGCCCCCGGTGGTGTGGCCCCTGCCCCTATGTTTGGCCCTGCCGGTACACCTTGTGGTGTCGGTAAAATTGGTGCTCCTTGCAGCACCGGGACTACTGGTGCCCCTTGTGGTGCCGGGACCGGGGCTTCCCTGGGCTCAGCTGGTGCCCCCTGTGGTGCCGGGATCGGGGCCTCTCTGGGTTCTGCCCCTGCCCCCCCCACCCCACTCTGCCTTTCCCTGCTCACCACTCCTCTCCATTTAACCCAAGCCTTTAGGTGATCCCTTTCTTCGTCATCACTGCTTGATTCGTCTGATGAACTCCCCTGCCACTCTTCCCTGCTTTTCTTTCCCCGTCTGCTCTTCTTGTCATTGGTTCTGGGCGACTTACCCGAAACCGTGACGCAATTTTTTAACATTTTTACTATTTTATTCCCCACATTATTATTCACAGTACCTTTCTTTTTATCTTTTTTTCTTTCTCTTGGTCGGTGCCTCCGTCTGTTCCTCTGATCTCTTCGACTCCGCTCTTCCCCTTTTCTGTCCTTGCGGTACCTCGTCTTCTCCTTCACTGCTGCTGGGCTCTATGAACAGCAGAGGTGACGTTGCCTTTGCTCTTTCCTCTTTCTGCATTACTTCTAGCACCCATTGTGCCCCATATTCCTTCTCCGCCTTTCTTGCCCATTCTGAGAATTCTCGGGCCCTCTTCGCTCTTCCTTCCGCCATCCTTCTCGTCTGAATTCTGTCGGTCGCGCTTCTGTTTGACCACTGCGAAAGTGTTCTTCGTTCGTTCGCAGCTGGTACTTCTGGGTCGCTCCTGCTCTGGCCCCGTTGTAACCACCGCGATAGTATGAACTTCTAGAGAGGTAGAAAAATGCGTGAGCCCGCAAGAGCAAACGTTTTTCCTTCCCCTTCTCCAGGTACTAAGAGCCTACCCGAGAGAGGTGAGCCCCTACCTGGTTTGTGCTGCCTCTCCTTTTCCAGGCTTACTTATACCCCCCTGGCCTTTTGTTCCTTCCTGGGGGCGGCCGGGTTACCCCCCCTGACCCCTTGCTGTTACAGGTGCTGTTTCCTGCCCTTCCTGGGCTTTTGTTTCTTGTGGCGCCATTCGGACGCCCCTCCCTATGCTTTCGCGCCGTTTTCCCCCACCCCGCGCCTAAACTCCCAGGCCCTCTATCGTCCTGCATTTCATGTGGCCCGGGGCCTGGGTCAACAGATCCCGTCTCAGCTCCTCTCTGCTCCACGGCCTGGATGTGGCTGGGAACATCGGGCGGGTTCTATGTCGCTTTTGAAGTTGTGGTACCATTCTTCTCCTCAATGGGCGCTGGGGGGAGAAGGGGATGTGGATTTACTCCGTTTTATCAGCAAATTAACACCTTTCTGTTAGCTCGCCCAAACGGAGCACAGGCGCGTGCACCCTCACAGGATAGTGGCCATCTTGGAATCCCCAATTTCCCATTTCTAATGCACTCCTCAGATTGTCTAGCTGTGTTAAATGGAAAGTACCTTTGACTGGGACTCGTTCGGCAGATTTTGCTTCGCTAGATTGTGCCATGCTGCAAAGTATTTGCATGTGGCCCTGTTATATTTAGTATACATAAAATGAGCAGGTGTTCATTTCCATAGGTGGTATGGGAATTTTGCTTAGACTATACAGATTCCATGTCTGGCCCTGATTTGAGTTTCTTTCAGACAATGCTTCATTCGCTCATGATACCAGCACATTATGACTCCTCTTTTTTTGCGGTCTTGGGAGGGAAGGAGATTTGAATAATGGAGACTACACTGAATGGTTATGGATAGACATTCATGGTCCATACGCCTGATATGTCTCTATTTAATCCAGACAGAGTGAGATAGGTCTGAATTGTGATGCCAGAATTGTCGGAAAAAAACAGGCTTGCACATCTGTTTAGTGCAGTAGAAAATCGGAAACAGCTTTATTTGTCTTATCAGACAAAACAACAGATACATCTTTACAGTGCTGGAACTGACTGCAACAACCGGACCTGCCCTCCAGACTTCCTTGTTTTCCAAGTCACTTGTCAGGAGACTGATAGGAAACCTAACAGGAACATTTTAGAGCCCTTGGTCTAGGCCTATACATGGGAGGAAAGCCTCCTGCTCTATTGGATACAATATAAAACTCTATATAACAGTCTGTAGTCCACAGAGGCGACCACTGGACTTATCATAAGGTGGATTCCTCTGTCCATTCTCCCCAAAGAACCCATCCCCTAATCATACACCCGTGTACTCCTTCAGCGGTTCCTTTTTATATTCAAGATTGTACTAGTTCCTTCGGTGACGTGTTCATAAAAGTCCTTGGCCCCCATTACAAGTCAGGCGTTAAGGGTTTAACGGCGCCGTCGGCGCCGTTAACCCTTAACGCCTGATTCACACTTTACCGCCTGCTTTTTGCAGGCGTTAAAGTCCAAGGCGCTAAGCGACCTGGGTGCTAATTACGGCACCGTAATTTACAGTGCCGTAATTAGCGCCTTCCCCATCCCCATTATGCCCTATGGGGCAAAAATGGGAATGGGGAAGGGCAAATGGTGAATGGGGAATTACCGCCCCACTCACCTTGGAATGGTGCGGTAATTCCGCCATCCACCATGGCGGAATCCGGCATGGACCATGGTGCTAATAGCACCATAGTCCACCGCCTGACTTGTAATGAGGGCCCTTGACAAGAAAAAGCACCAGGCACATTTGGGCCGTTTTGAATTCCAATCCGCACAGGTCAAAGAGAACAACGCAGTAGCAAAGCAATCATTGCCAAAACTTAACACTAAAATTGCACAAAAGGCAATGCGAGTGAGTCCATTGAAATAGAAGGCCATTAGTGATGACAGACAATAGAATTAATATATCCTCAGATTTGTGTTTCTAGTTTATTGGAGAGGCCAGATATAAGTAAAATAATATGCACACACAGAGGTATTGTTTTAAAGTTGCATTCACTCTTTTTGTCACGCAGTTTCTTTGCGTGTGGTAGCTAGAAGATAATTAACTACTTATTCCTATGGAATGAAATAGATTACTCCAGAGTCTGGACACAATGCGGGCAATAATCTGAAATGAGTATGGCTCTTAACCCATGTAACTGGCAAATATCCCATAAAAAGGGCTTAGCCATTTTGGGGCTGAATGTTCCTTATGAAGTGGTGTGAAGTAGGAAATTCTGGTAAAGCCATCCACTGCCACTGTTAACATTATGGTAGTGAAACCGTTGGAAGGGAGAACATCTACAATGCAATTAGTTAAAATGATTTGCCACGTGGTTGGGATTTTAAGTTGGAAGCGTTTCCCAGCCTGCTTGTTTCATCGTGTCTTTGCTAGCATACTCTAGTGGTAAGCAGTGACATATTCCCAAATGTCAATTAAGACTGATGGACACTGTAATGTAGTGAGCAATAGCCTGGCTCATAAGGTCCGTTGATGAAGTTCGTGAATGTATCCCCAGAAATACACAAACCCTGTTTACAACAGTGGGTCTTGTAAACCAAGGGATCCCTCTTGGGGTAGAAAGCCCTTGGTGGAAAATTGTACTGGATCGATGTCAGAGAACAGCTCCCATCTGAGATGGCCTTTCAGGAAAGCAATACTATTGCAGAGGTATTGAACAGTGAATGTCGAGCAAGGAACAACAGCCAACTGCACTGTACTGTAGACTGCACTGTAGATCCAACATAGAAGACAGGACTGTAGAAGGAAAAGGAACACTAGAAGGCGGGACGTGGAGAGCCAGGACAGGAATACAGAGCAGGAAGAAAACATAACAAGGACAGCGTCAGTGCTAGGAAAGTAGCGATGCAGAGAGTTTACCGCTCCAGAGGCCTATAACCAATTCGTCTGTATCATGTTCATTGCCAAACGTGCAATGAATACGAGGAGCATTCTGTAAAAAACGGAAACGCTGTGATCGTTGCAAGTTGGGGGATGTTATGAATCCTCTGATTTCGTCCCTTTTCCCCGCGGTGGATCCCCTTCCCATGAGGCCAATGACATGAGGCCGCCACCCGATAGTCCCCCTGTACTCAGCGATAGGATCTCATGGGGAGGGATACCCCCCTGTGGGTCGAGGGACAAATTCTTGGGAAGAAAGTGGTTTGTTCATAATACATCCCAACTTCCCTCACCCTCCTTCCTGGGACACATTACACTAGTTCCCCACACTTCCATATACTTGCGTCAAGTAGCCCCTACTCTTCCTCGTCCCAGTGGTTCTCACAAGGGTTGGACTAGGGCTACTTGCCCAAAGTTTACTGGAAAACTGAGACGAGGAAGAGTCCAGCAAACCCAAAAGAGAGTAATCAAAATCATACTGGGACAAGGAAGATGTGCAGAGTTATGAAGAGCGCTCCGGAGAACCAAAGTGAGCATCCCAGTCTATATGGAGATTGTAAGAGTACAAAAACGACAACAAAAGAGGAGAGAAAAGAAGCAAGGGCCAATCAGTGCGAGACCCAGGAAGTGCAAAGGAGAAGCTGACAAGGCCGAGGGAGAGCTGAGAGCAGTCCAACACAGATATTTCAGGAATGCTGCGACTCCTTTACCCAAAGGCGCTGCCAAAGTCCGACAGAGAAACGGAAGCTGTGAGATGGTGGTGTGGCAAGCACGAGTAATGTAGACACCATCCAGAATGAGATGGAACCTGAACACTAGCAAGGAGAGGCAATGGGAAATGGAGACGCTGCGTGACTAAGGACAACAAAAGAGGAAAGAAAAGAATCAACGGCCATTCAGTGCAAGACATAGAGAAACCCAGGAAGTGCAAAAGAGAAGCTGACGAGGCCGAGCGAGAGCTGAGAGCAGTCCACTCCAGGTATTTCAGGAATACTGGGACTCCTTTACCCAAACGCGCTGCCAGAGAAAGGCCGACAGAGAAACGGAAGCTGTGAGACTGTGGTGTGGCAAGCACGAGTAATGCAGACACCATCCAGAATGAGATGGAGCCTGAACATTAGCAAGGAGAGGCAACAGGAAATGGAGACGCTGCGCTACTAAGGAAGAGCAGAAGAGGACCTGGCAACAATCAGTCGAGCACCTGACATACACTATGCAATGCTCAGGGACCAGTAGGGGTAAGCTAACATGGGAGGCGGTGACGCGGTACAGGTTTAATGAGTTGAAATATCCACTCCTTCATCACAGTACTTGGCAGAAGAATATCCCAAGTCCGTTCAGAAGAGAAACCAGGGACTGGGACCAATGTTCCCTCTAATTATTTTTCTCTATGTGCGGAACTGGTTGGCTGTTGTGCACACATTATTTTCCATGTGCGCAACTGACTAATGAGGTAAGCCTTTTACTGAGCATGCGTATTTAGTGAACTACCATTGCAGAAGGGAGATTGGAAATAATTTCCCCTTGCCAGCCACTGCAGTTCTTAACAAATCTTGTAACACTTTTTCCAAACACATTGGCTTAAATAGAATATGTCATATGTGATTAAACAGAAAACTCATCAACCAGTCCAAGACTGCAACATCTGCCACAGTACCTTGCAAACATTTTATGCCATTGGAAAATCAATCATGTGTTCTACAAAACACACATATCTCTGGTCATAAACTGATGTGGTTGTCAAGAAATTCAGACAGAATACACATTTGCTGATGGTTAATGGCAATTAAAAGTAATGTGTCAAAAAACATGCTGTTAGGAGTTCAAGTGCCACTTTAATGGAGTAATGGAAGTGCCAGGAGAACATGCTTCTTATACTTTGTGTAAGGATAATTGCATCAGAATAACTGAACCTCAGAATATGATGATCAAATATTCCTGGGCCTCTGCTTACTATCCACATTACATTGTCCTTTGGGTAGTGATAACACCATCCTTACAGCCAAGAGACCTATACACCATCCATTTTTACTCCCTAAAAAAGGAAAATGTGCCCAACAAAAACAAGAAACAATGAACATTTTGTTGCTTCAATCCACAGAGCTCCAGTGATATTTTTTCGAATTAATGACCAGGTGACCAGTACAGCAGTGGCATAGGAAGGAACACTAATAATAGTAATGCCTGATCTCAACAGGAATTTTAAGAGGAAGAACATCTTTTAATAAGCAGAAAGTATCCCTATTGGCAAAGCTAATTACTTTTTTACTCACTGTAAAATCATTTGACTGAAGGTAGGGAGCAAAATCTGATTAGAGCCCTGCTTATATCCCTTACATAGGAAGTTAAATGACAGGGCACATAATAACGTCTATAGTTTTGCCCCCCCTTCTGCTCCACAGCCTAGATAAAATTAAATAAGAGCCTTACTGAGGTTTATTATGGAGCCCTGCTGAAGAAAAACACACACACATATATATATATTTCTGAGGCTTGTGAAATCTGCTTAGATCACATGCTGTGCATAGGCCGACATCTAGTGGAAGCTGCGGAGTATTACAGTTTGTTTTTCGAAACTCGAAAATGGGCGTCGACAGAGGGCGTGCCAGTAATACTATCCCTAGTGTGACGTCCACTGTACCCAAGATCCATCACGCGTCTAGGATCCTCAGATTGTTTTTTTCCGCCATACTGGTCGGAAGCATTTTGCGGAGTCCCCTGGCCTTAGCCATACTTTTGCTAGAATTTAAAATATAATCTATTGACACTTCCCCACCCCAACGTCGAACTTCGACACTCGACGCCGGCTGGAGAAGAAATCGACCGTCGGCTGCTGCACGACGGATTTGGGCCTCGGAAGGCCGCTGGCCTCGGCCCAGGCCTTGTAGGCCGCTGGCCTCGGCCCTGCAAGTAGGGAGAGTGGGGGGTGGTACATACTCTACACTCTTGGTATATAGGTACACCTTATACATTTCCTACACTTAACAGCCCGCTGCCTCAAGGTGCGTATGGAGGGTACCCCTTTTCAATTCTGCCCCAAGTGCAATTGCAAATACCCTTGGGTCGACAGGTACGCCACGTGCAATCTCTGCTTGCCGAGGGACCACCCAGAAGCGAACTGCAGAGCGTGTAGTAGGTTTAAACCTAAGACACTTAAGGACCGTTCGACGAAGCGTTGGGCCCACCACGCCAGGCAGGCGGCCATGGCAGCGGAGGGCGCGTTCAGCGATGGCAGCGACGGCGTACTTTCGGACGGCGAGGGCATTATGGCGTCGAAAGACAGCCGAGTGCAGGTCCCTGACCTCGGAAGGTCGTCCGGCAGGGCGGCTATGGGGAAGACCCCCGGCGACACAAGCGCTTCACATACTACACACACTAAACACACTAAGTCCAACCGAGACTCGACGACGTTGAGTTCTCGGAAAGAGGCACAGACAGAACGGTCCGATTCGGTGTCCTCTGGGCGCTCTCGATCAAGATCGCCGCATGACTCCAGGCAATCATCCACTCTTGCCAAGAGTGCCTCGCTCCCTAGGCTAACAGAAGTTCGATCGTCGGAAGACAAAGACGACTTCCACCCCCAGGCCGCGCTCCAGGAGTCGGAGCCCGCAATTAAAGCCAGCGAGGCCCCACGCTCGAAGGACAGGGACACCTCTCCGGATCCTCGACGGCAGGCGTCGAAAAACTCCGGAGCCACTAAGGGACAGGGAAAACATTTTTCTACGCACGGGGAGGGGGGAAAACAGCAGAAGAAACTACCTGTACATTCTTCCACACCTGTGAAACACTCCAACCCCCCTAAACAGACAGACAAGCCCAGGTCTGCTGATAGGTCCACAACCAGCAAAGCTACTCAAGATAAATCCCATAGACTTGCTGAGAGAGTCATTCCCAGTTCCAAAAAATGGTCCAGTGAAGACATAGATAGGGTCATGTCAAGAATGTCTTCTCTGGCTGATTTTTATGATAAAAATCCAGAACATTTCCTCTCGTATGATCCACAAGGGGCCACACCCTCAGGCTCTACTGATCCTATCCCCCCCGAGTAAGAAGGCCCGGTTTGAAACTCCGATGAGGTCTGAACCCTTCGAGGTACAACCTTACGCAAGCCCATTCTCACGGTATCAAGGAGAGGCTTCCTTTTGTGAAGACCAAGAATTTGGTATAATAGAAGAGCAAACCGGGACGGGCTACTATGGGGATGACGAGGACCAGGAAGAAGAAGAGGATGACCCGGAAACATACAGAGTAGATTCCCCGGTAGAGAACGAAGCCCCGGTTACCGACTCCCCGGTCGATAACCAACCCCTCCTAAATGAGGTTCTCGCTCGCGCAGCAGAACATTTCCACATTGACACCCACGGTGTACAGGAGGAAAGGGACTTCGCAGAAGAGTTAGTGGGAGAAAGGAGGCCTGTTGCACCGACCATCCCTATCCTTAAATCCATTCAACGGAGAATAGATCCGTCCCTGGTGAACCCAAACCTCACCAGAGCAGTCAATCCCAGGGTTGAAAAACTTTTCAGGGCAGCACAGTCTGACCCTCTCTATATAAGAGGACATCTGAAGCCAGACTCACTAGTAGTCACCAACACTCTCCTTGTCTTCGTCAGAAGCTCCTCCCGACAAGGAGAGCAAAAAACTATACGGTTTCGGCAGAAAGTAGCCTCAACGTCCACCTATCAAGCAAGGATTGCTAACTCCACCTCCCTGTTGGCCAGCTACAACTGCCATCAGTGGGAAGAAGTCGCGGCTCTCATAGCCTCTGCTCCTGAACCGTTAAAGGGTCAATTAGCTCGGATTTCCACAGAGGGTAGAGCCGTGTCTGGTTGCATTTTAAAAGCAACCTTCGACGCCGCGGACAACGCAGGCAGATTGATAGCAGAAGGTACTGTTATCAAGAGACATGCGTGGTTACGGCAGTCTGGTTTTAAGGCAGAAACACAGGCATCATTGTTAGACAAACCGGTGGAAGCTGATCTGTTGTTTGGAAAGGCGGTCGAAGACGCACTAAAAAATGCCAAGGACGAATACGAGACACTGAAATCCCTTGGCCAGTTAACCAATAAACCCCCTAACCAGAGAGGGAATAGTAATTTTCGTCGCCCACGCGGCCAAAATTCCCAGAGAGGATCTAACTATTCCCAGGGGCAGGGTACACAGTGGAACAACAACCAACAGTCTACCCAGGGTTACGGCAGAGGTAATAGGAGAGGTTGTGGTAAAGGCAGAGGCAGCCCCAGCAAGGGAGGGGGCACACCTCCACCAAAGCAGTGACGCTCAGTTCTGGGTCCCTTCTCACGCAACCCCAGTAGGGGGAGGCATTTCAAACTTCACCCAGGCTTGGGAAGGGATCACATCAGACAGATGGGTGCTGTCAACAGTATCCAGAGGATATTGTATAGAGCTACTGCAGCGCCCCCGGAACCATCCTCCACGACAAAGAGTACACTCCTTAGAACATCAGAAGATTCTCCTCGAGGAGATCGCCATTCTTCTACAAAAGGACGCGATAGAACTCGTCCCGGGACACCAGGTAAACAAGGGTATTTATTCAACTTACTTCCTTGTGCCAAAGAAAGACTTGACAATGCGCCCAGTATTGGACTTACGGCCTGCCAACAAGTATGTCAAGCCCCAAAAATTTCGTATGACCACGCTACAAGAGGTAATCCCCCTCCTAAAAAAGGGGGATTACATGGCAACCTTGGATATGAAAGATGCTTATTTTCATATTTCCATGTTCCCAGCGCACAGAAAGTACTTGCGCTTCAAGGTGGACAGTCGCCACTACCAATTCACGGTACTTCCCTTCGGGATAGCTTCAGCACCAAGGGTATTCACCAAGGTACTGGCGGTGGCGGCCGCACACCTACGCAGGGAGGCAATCCCAGTGTACCCTTATCTGGACGACTGGCTCATAACGGGGGAAACCCCAGGAATTTGCAGGACAAACATTCAAAGGACTATCGACCTCCTCCACGAGTTAGGCTTCTCAATCAACGAGAATAAGTCAAGTCTGGTGCCAAGCACCTCAAAACAATTCCTAGGAGCAATCCTGGATACCCAGGAGGGGTTGTCCTTTCCTTCAGAAGAAAGAATTCGGAATATACTACTGCAAATTCCGCATCATCAGTCCGGTCAACAAATAACGGTACGCAAAGCAATGCGTTTACTGGGCATGATGGCGTCAAGCATTTACCTGGTCCCCCACGCGCGCCTGCGCATGCATCCCATGCAGGAATGGTTGGCGAAACAGTGGTCTCAGGCAAGTGGTCAGTGGGACGATCTAGTGGTCGTTTCGCCAACACTGGTACAAAGCCTTCACTGGTGGACAAGAGAGAATCTCGCACAGGGGAAACCCTTTTACGATCCCGAAGTACAGGCAGTAGTTACTACAGATGCATGTATGACGGGGTGGGGAGCTCACCATCTCCACCACACAGCTCAGGGTCTTTGGTCTCACTCAGTGGCCAAGAACTACATCAACCTGCTAGAGCTTCTGGCAGTATTCAGAGCGCTTCAGGCGTTCGAGCCCCATCTACTAAACCTGTCAGTGCAAATCCGGACGGACAGCACTACAGCCATGTTCTACCTGAACAAGCAAGGAGGGACTCGCTCGCCAAATCTGTCCAAGCTTGCCCAGAAAATCTGGATATGGGCACTCAGACGGAACATCTTCCTGTCATCACAACATGTTCCAGGGGAGCTCAATTCCCTAGCGGATGCTCTGAGCAGAGACTCCCTCCCAGAGGAACACGAATGGGTTCTTCACAGAGAGGTCGTAGAAGATCTTTTCTCTCAGTGGGGTTTCCCCACTATAGACTTATTCGCCACAAGCGAAAACAGACAATGCCCAGGATTTGCATCCAGGTTCCCCCAACCAGACTCCCAGGGGAACGCCCTGTGGATGAACTGGTCAGGGATGTTTGCGTACGCTTTTCCACCAACTCCTCTCATCAGGAAAGTGGTGAACAAGATGAACAGGGAGTCGATGACGCTCGTCCTAGTTGCTCCCATGTGGGCAAGGCAACCGTGGTTCCCACACCTACGCAGGATGGCGGTGTGCAAGCCCATCAAACTTCCAGCCTGGTACAACCTACTGTCCCAGCACCAAGGTCAAACAGTGCACCAGCAACCCAACTCAATTAACCTAGCAGCATGGCTCCTGAGGTCATAGAGTTTGGACACCTCAATTTGCCACAGAGGTGTATGGATATCCTAAAAGAATCTAGGAAACCAAACACAAGGCACTGTTACTTTGACAAGTGGAAGAGGTTCGTTATCTGGTGCCAGAGTAGACAAATCAACCCAGTTGATTGCACTCCTTCCGCTATTGTTACATACATGCTCCACCTGCTAGATGCAGGATTGGTTTTTTACTCACTGAAAGTACACCTGGCAGCCCTCTCGGCTTACACCACTTCCCATAGCAAGGTTTTGTGGTGGAAAGTACCAGTAGTTAAAGCCTTCATGGAAGGAGTAAAGAGACTTCACCCTCCTATTTCAAACCCACCACCAGGGTGGGACCTTAATGTGGTGCTAGCCAAGCTCATGGGCCCCCCTTTCGAACCCATGCATAAAAGCAGTCTCAAACACCTGACTTATAAAACGGCCTTCTTAGTAGCTATTACTTCTATAAGAAGGTTCAGTGAAATTCAGGCTCTGTCTGTGCAGGATCCCTTCTTTACTATCCATAAAGACAAACTGGTTTTACGCACACACCCTAGGTTCTCACCTAAATTTATATCAAAATTCCATGTAAACCAGTCCATCGAGCTTCCGGCTTTCTTCCAGAACCCGCAAAGCTCGGCTGAGGTGAAACTACACACCCTAGATGTGCGTAGGGCGGTCCTCTACTATGTAAATAAAACCAGTGTAACGCTCACCTGATTCCCACGGAGGCGCTGGTCTTGGCAGGAAGGTGTCTGTGACCCGAAGAGTGATGTGCAGGACTCTATTTGCTTCTGGGGCCGAACCTCTTCGCACTGTGTGTCGAACTCGAAGAGTGAGATTTCTGCAGGTGAAAGAATATGGGGGTTAATGATCTGGGTTGTTGAATGTCCCTCTCTCTCTCTCTCTTCTTAGCTTCACCGTAGAGCCCCCAGGTCAACGTGCTCACCTTAGATAGGTGAATGCTGGACTCTCCATCTGCGTCTGGTGCAGGGTGCCGTTGCCAGTTCCTTCACTGGTGAAACATAGGCCTCTTGACATCAGAGGATCGCTACCGTCGTTAACTGCACGAGCGGTGAGTTTCTGGACACCTTTTTTAGTCCTTTTAGTCTTTAGGTGCGTGGGCACGTTAATATAGAACAGGACTCTGTATAATGCTTTTTCCTATTTGTCTTGCAGGGCTCTTGAGATAGGAGATGGTGTGAAGAGAGCCGAAGTTGGAGCCAGAGCCTTGGAATGAAGCGCTTGGAAATGCGTAAGTAAATGCAAGCGCTCTAACTGTCTCTTTTCCCTTGCAGCTGTGAGTTCGTGCTGAAGAAATGCTGGAAAACGCCGGAGTATTTGCAGGCGTTCTACTGTGACGAGCGCGATGAACGTGAGTAAATACCTGTCTAATGTCTCTTCGTTTGTCTTTCAGATGCTGGTTGCAGCGTTGAAGAAATCCGGAATTCGCGGAGTGCCGGTAAGTAATAACAATGCTTTTGTCTTCACAGGCGGAGGTGCAGCGTGAAGAAATGTTCGCTGCCGATGGATCAGGTGAGGAAAGCGCTGCGTGTAAAGGTTGCAGTGCTAACCTGTTGTTTCTTGTCTTTGCAGGTGCTGCTGAATACTGGATACAGGAGTGGTAAGTATTGTTCTTGCAGGTTCAGGATCGGAAGGAAGAAAGGCTGGAACAGACTCGGTGAGCGTTCTGCTGTAGATGCAGGATAACGCGAAGCACGTTTGTTCAATCGGGTGTGGTTTAAATAGCCTTGGAGTGATGAGGCGTCTTCCTCCACGGCCCCGCCTAGGTAAGAAAAGAGTTCCAGTTCCAGAAGAGTCCCCGTGTTGAATCCAGGAAGTGGAGCTTGCCCCACCCAGGTAAGAAAGTAGTTCCTGTTCACAGAGGATTCCTATGTGGCTGGTAAGTAAGCAGCATGGTCTGCTGCAGGTAAGTCCACCCAAGCATCTTCATACATATTATGAGCCCGGCGCTTCCAGTGCCGGGACCGATGGCTTTGATGATCCTGGTGCCACCGGGGCCAGGACAAGGTCCAAAAGGTCCCAGTGGGGACCGCCTGGTGCCTAAGATAACGGTTAGGGGCCTGCTTCCAAGGACGTTGGGCTGTTCCTGACTCCTTGGAAGCAGTGATCATGACAGCACCCCCCTTCAAGGCCCCTCCCAAGCGTGTCTTCTGCGGGGGTTTTGGCTTTTCGGGGTGATTCAAATGGAATTTCTTGACCAGACGAGGTGCGTGGACATGCTCTGAGGGTTCCCAAGACCTTTCCTGGGGGCCGTATCCTTTCCAATCAACCAGGTAATATAATTTAGATTTGGAGATTTTGGAGTCTAGGATGTTCTGTACTTCGAACTCAAGTTCTCCATCTACTAAAACAGGTTCCGGGAGTTCGGTCAAACGGGTTCCTGGTTGCACTGGTTTTAGTAAGGAGACATGGAATACTGGATGTATTTTCATATGCGAAGGCAATTCCAATTTAACAGCCACCGGATTAATTATGGTAGAGATAAGATAGGGTCCAAGGTATCTCGGGATGAAAGTGCGGGGTCCTTTTAGAGGTAGGTGCTTAGTGGATAACCAGACCTGATCTCCCACTGCGCAGTGATGGGCCTCTTTACGGTGCTGATCTGCTCCTTTCTTAAATTGAGCTTTAGCTCTTTGCAGATGGGCAGTGGCTTCCTTAAAAGCACGCGTGATCTCCGAGTGCAAGTGATCCACAGCAGGTGTTTCGAATTCTTGGGGAGGATCCAGGTTAGAGGTTCTAGGATGGTGTCCGTATAATAGGAAGAAGGGAGTCTTCCCGGTTCCAGAATGAGTCGAATTGTTATAGGCGTATTCAGCGATCCAAAGAATGTCCTTCCAAGGGTTTTCAGTTTGTTGGAGCATGCAACGTAGATATTGCTCTAGAGTTTGATTTGTCCTCTCGGTTTGTCCGTCAGTTTGGGGATGGTGACTGGTAGAAAGTCTCACATCAATTTGGGCTAAACGACAGCAACTTCGCCAAAAGTGAGAGATGAATTGACTTCCCCTATCGGAGACCAAAACCGAGGGGAAACCGTGTAACCGAACAATGTTTTCTAAGAATTCTCGGGCTAATACTGAAGCTGAAGGTAGGCCCTTCAGGAGAATGAAGTGAGCCATCTTGGAGAATAGATCCACGACTACTAAAATGGTATTATACCCTGAGCATGGAGGTAAGTCCGTGATGAAATCCATGGACAGGGTATGCCATGGACAGGGAGGGATGTCTAGTGGGTGTAAGAGACCGGCTAGTTTCTCCTTCTGACTTTTATTCTGGGCACACACACCGCAGGAGATTACAAAGTCTCTAATGTCCTTCTTCCATGATGGCCACCAGAAATGTCTTTTGACCTTTTCCATGGTTTTGGTTATGCCAGGATGACCCTCCATTAGTGAATCGTGATAACAGGAGATTACCTGTTTTTGTATTTTCTCACTGGGCAAGTACAATCGTCCTCGGAAATATGGTAGGTCTCGATCCACTGAGAATTCTTTTCCTTTTAATTGCCAGTCCTGTAAGTCGACCGGAGTTAAAAGTGATTTGACTGTAGTCTTAATGTCTTCAAAGGATTGAACGCTGACCAAGCCCAAAATCCTTTGTTCTGGGATTATGGGTATTGGTTCTGGATTGGTCAAATGTTCATCTATTCCCATCCGGGAGAGGGCATCTGCTTTTCCATTTTTACTGCCTGGTCGATAAGTAATTATAAAGTCAAACTCAGCCAAAAACAGAGCCCAGCGAAGCTGCCTGGAAGACTGAGATTTGGCTGTCTTCAGATACTGTAAGTTGCGGTGATCAGTCATTACTGTGACTGTGTGTCTGGCTCCCAAAAGATAATGCCGCCAGGCTTTAAAGGCCGATCTGATAGCTAAAAGTTCCTTGTCTGTAATTGAATAGTTGATCTCGGGAGCCGAGAATTTGCGGGACCAAAAGGCTACAGGATGTAATTGGTGTGTGACCGGATCCCTTTGTGATAAAACTGCCCCCATAGCAAGACTAGAAGCATCTGTTTCTACGATGTAGGGGAGTTCTGGGCGAGGATGTTTTAGAACAGGTGCAGAAATGAATTTAGTCTTTAAGTCCTGAAAAGCTTGTTCTGCCTCGGTAGACCACTCAAAACGTTTGTTTTTCTTTAACAGAGCGGTGATGGGCTGGACTATTCGAGAGAATTCAGGGATGAATCTGCGGTAAAAGTTAGCGAAGCCTAACATGCTTTGGACTCCTTTTACAGAGGTTGGTGAAGGCCACTTGATGATTGCATCGACTTTCTTTGAATCCATATGGACTCCGTTAGGTGACAATATGAATCCCAGGAACTCAACTTCAGTTACGTTGAAAATGCATTTTTCGAGCTTAGCAAAAAGGTTATGTTGACGTAATCTTTCGAGGACCTCTCTAACGTGTTTCCGATGTTCTTCTTCAGATGATGAATAGACGAGGATGTCATCAATGTAGACAACAACACACACATCAATGAGTTCTCTAAGGACATCATTCATAAAATACTGGAAGGCGGCAGGAGCGTTGCAAAGTCCAAAGGGCATAACTTGATATTCAAACAGCCCATACTTGGTGCGGAGGCCGTCTTCCATTCATCGCCCTCTTTTATTCGTACCAAATGGTAGGCTCCTCTGAGACCCAACTTTGTATATATACATGCGTCTTTGACTTGGTCCAGGAGTTCAGGGATCAAAGGTAGCGGGTATCTGTTTTTAACGGTGATTTGATTCAGAGCGCGGTAATCTATACAAGTCCTAAGGTCTCCTTCCTTTTTCGGAACGAAGAACAGAGCCGAGGAAGCTGGAGATTTTGAAGGACGGATAAACCCTTTAGCTAGGTATTGGTCCAGATATTGTCTGAGGTGAAGATTCTCTGGCTCGGTGAGGGCATAAATCCTACTGCAAGGAGGAGTTGTTCCGGGTATCAGATCTATTTGACAGTCGTAAGACCTATGAGGAGGCAGGGTGTTAGCTTGGTCCTTCCGAAAGACGTCTTGGAATTCCTGGTATTCGGGAGGTAATTTGGGAACCTCAGAAGAGATTGCCGCCAGTGAAACATCAGGCCGAGGATAACAAGTGGTAAAACGTTCTGGAAACTGAACCGTCTTTGCTCGCCAATCGATCTGAGGATTGTGCTTCTCTAACCAAGGGATTCCCAGAATGATCTGGAACTGAGGGGCCTTGATCACATCGAACACTATTTTCTCCCGGTGTCCATCTTGGCTCACTAACGTCACTTCTTGGGTGGCGTGCGTTACTGGTCCGGAGGCTATCTCCGTGCCATCCACTGTAGTAATGACGTCTTTTACTGCCTTAGAGACAAGAGGTAGATTCATCCTTGATACCAGTTCACGGTCCACATAATTACCGATTGCTCCGCTGTCGATGTAAGCTTCAATTGCATGCAAACGATCCGGACGTTCAGGACTAATGAGGACCATAGGCACCACGAAATGCGAGGTCACGGGACAGATTTTAACGCTCGGCAAGAGGACCTCTACACTTGTCGGGCTAGGTCGTTTCCCTGCTCAGAATTTGTGGTACAGGTATCTGCGGCTCCTACAGCCTTCTTAGCTGGTTTCACTGGACAGTCTCGAAGAAAGTGCCCCGAGTTTCCGCAATAGAGGCATAATTGCAGCTGTCTTCTTCTTTCCCGCTCCTTTTGGGTTAAAGGTCCTTTCATGCCCCCTATTTGCATGGGTTCCACAGTGTCAGCTCCCCTAGTAGAGGTCTGTGGTTTAGAAAACATTCGGGTATCAAATTTGGAGCGATCAGCCTTCCTGTTCTGTAATCTGTGGTCCAATTGGACAACTAAGTCAATATAGTCTGAGCATTCTTGTGGAGGATTCACGACTTGAGCTAACACATCCTTGAGCTCTCCACGCAGGCCTCTGTAGAAGAGCGTTATTCTCTTATCCTCAGGCCATTGAGTTTCCACTATAAGTCTGTTGAATGAGGCTATATAAGTCAAGAGGTCTTGATTACCCTGTCGTAACGAAAGAAGTTCATTGTCCAAGGCCTGCCCTTGTGCATGTCTTGCGAACAGTTTCTCCATGCTGGACTGGAAGGCCTGGAAATCATGCAGAACCGGATCATCCT
The DNA here is from genome assembly GCF_040938575.1 of Ambystoma mexicanum. NCBI lineage: Eukaryota > Metazoa > Chordata > Amphibia > Caudata > Ambystomatidae > Ambystoma > Ambystoma mexicanum. The sequence continues at coordinate 1,580,377,489 of NC_090937.1, forward strand.
GAGTGACTAAAGGGATCGACCAATCTGCGGCGCCGCCACTGAGATAAGAAAGCACGAAAGCCACCTTGGTCTGATCTGTTGGGAAGGCAGCTGGTCGACATAAGGAGTGTAGGCGGCACTGGTTAATGAACACTGCAAATTTCTTTGGGTCACCAGAAAAGCGTTCGGGCGGAGCCAAGGGCACATTGCCGGGTAGATTGATTTGCACTGGATTTAAGGATGATGCAGAAGGATAACTTCCTCCTGGAGCGGGCAAAGGTGTCTGTCCTGCCTGCGTTTGTAGCAATCGCCTAGCGAGGTCCTCTGTTCGCTCCTTGGAAATTATCAGCTCTCTTCTTAGAGAGTTTGTTTCCTGACGAGCTGCATGTACTTCTGCTCTTAGTTCCCCAAGCAACTGGGCTAATTGATCAGTGTCTGAGGTTTCCATTGCGCCTGGGTAGGAGTTTTGCGGTGGGCTTTGCGTTCTGTAACGCTCACCTGATTCCCACGGAGGCGCTGGTCTTGGCAGGAAGGTGTCTGTGACCCGAAGAGTGATGTGCAGGACTCGATTTGCTTCTGGGGCCGAACCTCTTCGCACTGTGTGTCGAACTCGAAGAGTGAGATTTCTGCAGGTGAAAGAATATGGGGGTTAATGATCTGGGTTGTTGAATGTCCCTCTCTCTCTCTCTCTTCTTAGCTTCTCCGTAGAGCCCCCAGGTCAACGTGCTCACCTTAGATAGGTGAATGCTGGACTCTCCATCTGCGTCTGGTGCAGGGTGCCGTTGCCAGTTCCTTCACTGGTGAAACATAGGCCTCTTGACATCAGAGGATCGCTACCGTCGTTAACTGCATGAGCGGTGAGTTTCTGGACACCTTTTTGGTCCTTTTAGTCTTTAGGTGCGTGGGCACGTTAATATAGAACAGGACTCTGTATAATGATTTTTCCTATTTGTCTTGCAGGGCTCTTGAGATAGGAGATGGTGTGAAGAGAGCCGAAGTTGGAGCCAGAGCCTTGGAATGAAGCGCTTGGAAATGCGTAAGTAAATGCAAGCGCTCTAACTGTCTCTTTTCCCTTGCAGCTGTGAGTTCGTGCTGAAGAAATGCTGGAAAACGCCGGAGTATTTGCAGGCGTTCTACTGTGGCGAGCGCGATGGACGTGAGTAAATACCTGTCTAATGTCTCTTCGTTTGTCTTTCAGATGCCGGTTGCAGCGTTGAAGAAATCCGGAATTCGCGGAGTGCCGGTAAGTAATAACAATGCTTTTGTCTTCACAGGCGGAGGTGCAGCGTGAAGAAATGTTCGCTGCCGATGGATCAGGTGAGGAAAGCGCTGCGTGTAAAGGTTGCAGTGCTAACCTGTTGTTTCTTGTCTTTGCAGGTGCTGCTGAATACTGGATACAGGAGTGGTAAGTATTGTTCTTGCAGGTTCAGGATCGGAAGGAAGAAAGGCTGGAACAGACTCGGTGAGCGTTCTGCTGCAGATGCAGGATAACGCGAAGCACGTTTGTTCAATCGGGTGTGGTTTAAATAGCCTTGGAGTGATGAGGCGTCTTCCTCCACGGCCCCGCCTAGGTAAGAAAAGAGTTCCAGTTCCAGAAGAGTCCCCGTGTTGTATCCAGGGAGTGGAGCTTGCCCCACCCAGGTAAGAAAGTAGTTCCTGTTCACAGAGGATTCCTATGTGGCTGGTAAGTAAGCAGCATGGTCTGCTGCAGGTAAGTCCACCCAAGCATCTTCATACATATTATGAGCCCGGCGCTTCCAGTGCCGGGACCGATGGCTTTGATGAGCCTGGTGCCACCGGCGCCAGGACAAGGTCCAAAAGGTCCCAGTGGGGACCGGCTGGTGCCTAATATAACGGTTAGGGGCCTGCTTCCAAGGACGTTGGGCTGTTCCTGACTCCTTGGAAGCAATGATCATGACAACCAGACCGCTAAGGAAAACAGATCAACTGTTTGTCTCCGTAGCTACAGGCAGAGAGGGGGATCACATCTCTAAAGGTGCCATTTCGAAGTGGATTATTAACTGTATCCAGCTGTGTTACTCACTCTCTGAAAAGACTCTGCCTTTTACGCCAAGGGCCCACTCTACTAGAGGCATTGGGGCCACTCTGGCTTTCATTTCAAATGTACCCCTTGACACCATTTGCAAAGCAGCTACTTGGAACTCTATTCACACTTTTACTCAGCATTACTGCATTGACACCCATTCCAAGGCAGATACACAAGTGGGACAAGCGGTTCTAAGACACTTATTTGCTCATGACCCTTCTCACATCCCACCTCCTATTTCTGGTACTGCTCGCTAATCTATGCACAGCATGTGATCTAAGCAGATTCCACAAGCCTCAGAAGGGATACATTACTCACCGTAATCGTATTTCTGATGCTTGTATCTGCTTAGATTCACATGCGACCCACCCTTCCTCCCCTCCGAGAGAAGGCACATGATTGCTTGTAGTCTTACCTTTCTGTCTATCTGCTCGGATTATCTGTACTCACGCTACTCCTCATGCTACCTCATGTCAGAAAAAATACAATCTGAGGATCCTAGACGCGTGAGGGATATTGGGTACAGTGGACGTCACACTAGGGATAGTATTACTGGCACGCCCTGTGTCGACGCCCATTTTCGAGTTTCGAAAAACAAACTGTAATACTCCGCAGCTTCCACTAGATGTCGGCCTATGCACAGCATGTGAATCTAAGCAGATACAAGCATCAGAAATATGATTACGGTGAGTAATGTATCCCATATATGCCTTTTAAGTTAATAGCATTAATTCATAAGAGATACAACTGATGGAGTGCCTTTTTCTGTAACCATGAATCCCTCTTCTGTAATTCTTTGTCATCAGTTAAATAAGACGCAGGGGGGTGCTAGAGACGATACACACAGAACACATGGTTATATTGAAAATCCCTCAGCAGCAGAGCATTGAAAGAATAAGAAGGTGCTGTTGTCTAGACGGGTACTGGAATTTCCTATCCTTTAGCAAACAAGCAACACATATCCTTCAGTGTAGTGCCGAAACGTCTGACCTGGTATGCTGCTTTGTTCATCACCCGCAAGAAGTGATGACCGGTGCTCTTCCACCCATACCCTTCCCCGGCTCCTGTGCTAACCTCCAATACTAGTTGATAGAGCACTGTAAAAAGTGAGGGATTGTAGCAGTAAACTCTCACTGGGATATTTGCAGACCCACAATACTTTGAAAGCAAGGCATACTTAATGCCTCAACATATTATGTGCATTTTAAGATTGCCATGACTCTGCAAGTACGCAATTCTTTTGCAGTGCATACAAGATTGTTTGAAACATACCCCTCCCTTAATCATTGTGTAGGATTACACAGTGCTCAGTGAAACCGTTTTTGCATAGCAGCAAGTTACCATATAATGTGTGAAGGTCTATGCCCAAAGGACCTCGGAAACAAGGTAGATTGTGTGAAAAGCATTCTCCTGTCTGAATATCCGGTGCCCTGATGCTATGAACGAGTATCCCAGGCATACTCCAAACCCATTATCCCTTGTAGGCAAAGTAAATGATATTGCAATGTTGCTCTCCACTTATAGGGTAATGTTAGTAATGCTAAAGTAGGAGATACTAAGTATCACATTTGTCTTCTCAAAATCCTTACAGGGCGCAAAGTAAATGATATTGCAATGTTGCTCTCCACTTATAGGGTCATGTTAGTAATGCTAAAGTGGGCGGTACTGAGCATCACATTTGTCTTCTCAAAATCCTTACAGGGCAAATTAATATTTGAGTTTTATAATGCGTTAACTTGCAAGAGGGCCACTTCAAAACACATGCGTGACATATGTACAAAGAAGAGGAAGCATGGGATAAGGTTACCCATACAGGTAGCCTGCTTACTTAAAGTCCGTATCTGATATTTTTAGCTGGTATTTCGATTGTATCGTGTGGGTGATGCTTTTGATAAGGCACAATGAGTAACAGAAATTCTGGCACATTAACGGTATCCATATTATTCATATTACAACAAACATAAAACAAGTGGATGGAGTTACACGCCTGCTAACCTTTCGCAGAGAGGAAGAGTCAAGGTTGTCCGGTACTATCTTAATGTGTTCTAGGGCAGAAGTTAGAGTCATAAGGTAAAATGGTAGAATCAAGCTTAGTAGTCATGGGTGGGGAGAAACATTATTTGGTTAATGTGTGCCGGCATATCTTGGTTAGATCCTTCTGTTCATGGAGCCAGTTTTTCATATTTGTTTTTAACCGTTTGTGTGTGTATTTTGCGGTTAGGGATGTTAGGTGTTTACAGTCACCCTTGCATAGTAGTGTAATGCAAATTAGCAGAATATCAAGACTATTTGTTTATGTTAAGAGAAAGCAAATTTCAGTTAATCGCTGTGGCTTGTGCCTTATTGCATATTTATTAATAGGTGAGAATTGTCTGTATGTGCTGCTAAAACTCTTCTGAGTGGCACTCAGATGGAAGCTGGGCAAGCGCACATGCGCACAGTTTAGAGGGAACACTGTCTGGGACCCAAACAGAAAAAGTACACATCAAGAAGCTAAACACTGTACTTGGCAGGAGAGTATACCAAGACTGTGCAGAAGAGAATGCAGGGTCTAGGATCCCAACAGAAATAGTACAGATCAAGAAGCTAAACACAGTACTTGGCAGGAGAGTATACTAAGTCTGTGTAGAAGAGAAACCGGGGTCTGGGACCCCAACAGAAATAGTACAGATCAAGAAGCTAAACACAGTACTTGGCAGGAGAGTATACTAAGTCTGTGTAGAAGAGAAACCAGGGTCTGGGACCCCAACAGAAATAGTACAGATCAAGAAGCTAAACACAGTACTTGGCATGAGAGTATGCAAAGTCTGTGTAGAAGAAAAACCAGGGTCTGGGACCCCAACAGAAATAGTACGGATCAAGAAGCTAAATACAGTACTTGGCAGGAGAGTATACAAAGTCTGTGTAGAAAAGAAACCAGGGTCTGGGACCCCAACAGAAATAGTACAGATCAAAAAGCTAAACACAGTACTTGGCAGGAGAGTATACAATGACTATGCAGAAGAGAAACCAGGGCCTGGGACCTGAATACAAATATTGGAAATCAAGAAGGTACTGACAGAAAGAGAAGGAAGAGGAATATGTAGGAAAAAGCCTCTACCTGGCAAGATAGTGGTTCAGGTATAGAGGAAGTCCGGAAAAGGGAAAAACACTTCCTCTAAGGTGCATCTTCCTTGTGGCAGTACCTGGCAGGGGAGTATTACAAGTCCGCCCAACACAAGTCTGTGCGTCAGGCTCAACACACAAATAAAGCCCGAGTAAGGCCAGGGGAAGGGAGCCATACCCCCTGTTGTTTGATGAACTTTGTGAACAAAGCCAAGGAGGGGGGTATTCTCTTGGCATTGTGAAGAGTCTGTGAAAGGCCAGGGGAAGGAAGCCATTCCCCCTGGTGTTTGATGAACATTGTGAAGGAGGTCAAGAAAGGGAGTCATTTTCTCAGCATTCTGAACAGTCTGAGTAAGGCCAGGCAGGCAAAGGGAGCCATACACCCTGGTGTTTGATGAATATTGTGAAAGCCAACAGAAGAGAATCAGTTGTCCTCATCACAAGTCCGGCGGTAACCGTCCTGGTAAAACCGACAGGTTGCCGCCAGACTTGTGAATTTGTAGCAGCACCTGGCTTGCCAGAAACACCAGGGCATTACAGCCCGGCATTCTGGGACATCAGGCGCCTGTAATTGTAATTCCCTATTCCCATTTAGCCCCATTGGACTCAATGGGAATGGGGACCATGGAAGCACCTGCACCATTAATAACAGTGCCGGTGCTTCCGTGAAACTCAGCAGGTGGTTGCCGTTCCGCCCGCCAGGTCAGACCCTGGTAGTCGGGACAGCACCCGCCCGCAGAGTCGTACTGTGCTGGCCCGGTAACAACAGTGCCGGTAGGCTTACCGGGACCGCTGTTACCGGACTGGCATAGTTAGAATGATGCCCATTCTCTTGGCATTGTGAAGAGCCTGAGAAAGGTCAGGGGAAGGGAATCGTCTCATTCTGGTGTTTTGAACATTGTTTGAGAAGCCAAGGGAAGGGAGTAATTTCCTTGGTATTGTGAGAATCCCATGGAAGACCAGGGGAAGGGAGTCATTCCCCCTGGAATTGTGAATTACATGTTAAAGACCAGGAGAAGGATGTCGTTCACCCTGACATTGTGAAAAGCTTTGAGAAACCTGAGCAAGGTTAGGAGGAGAGGGAGACATCTCCCCGAAACACTGTGATAACTAGACTTTCTTTTTCCATGTGCCTTGGTGGAGTGCCAAGCCAAGAAAGCCTTTTAGGCTTTCACTTTTTACCTATTTTTTCCTTTTTTTCATCACCCGAAAGTGAACTTTGGTTTATCATTCAGGCGGAGGAGCCATTCTTCTGGACCAAGAAGAACACCCCTTTACTTAGTTTGATTTAGAATTTAAGGGAAAAATATAGGTTTTTGACACGACAATGAACAACTTGCTTTGACTGACATCCTGGCAGAGTCCTTAGTTTTTGGTTGAGGCAGGGAATCCACTCTTAGTAATCGGGTCAGATAGGGTTTTCTCTTTTATTTTACATGAAAAATGTCTATAGCCAAATATGTGCCACCTCTGTGTCAGTCTCCCACTTCTACACCCTTCCAGGGGGAAACCCGGTGCCATCTTGGAAGTGTTGTAATATGATGTACAGCAGTCCTCCATCCACACAGATCACGTCAGGACTCGTTTCCAGTTTGCCTCCCTCGTGGAGGAAGTGGGCCCAGTTTCCAAGGATGAGTTCTATGGGAACGCTTCACCAGAACGGGACATGCATGGGAGATGCTGGTTTGCATGTACGATCAGAGAGCCCATAACCACAAGATATTGAAAATGTCCACGGAAATACCTTGAATCACAAACCCCTGTAACTTCGTATTGAGGGCCATGTTGTGTATCCACAGGAGGAGGAACTTGGAAGTTAGTAAGAATTTGGGTATCCCCTACTTGGAAAACAGGTTCTTTGGTGCATTTTAAATCAGCATATTTTTGGATATCTGAGATCACACACATAATCTTGAACATCTTGAGATAAACAAGGGCACCAGAAATGACGAGTGATGAAGTCCATTGTGGACCGGATACCTCTATGTCCGGCCACTACAGAATCGTGGCACATTTGAAGTATCTCTTTTCTCAATTAAAAAGTGGAAATAAATAGTTGTTGGTCATTGAACAAAAGATCGCCTTCCTGATGAAGGTGGCGGCTTTAGATCCAAGCTTGTAAAGTCGGAAGAGTGCTTTTGGATTCCTTTTTTACGATATGGAGAAAGTCTTGTTACAAAGAAAAGAAAAGAAGTCTTGGGAAAAATCCTCTCTGGTTTGAAGTGAAACTTCCTCTCTTCTCCGTTACGAGAAAGACCATCTGCCAATAAGTTCTCTTTTCCAGGTATAAAGGTAAATTGAATGTTATAAGGAGAGAACAAATGCGCCCATTTAGCCTGTCGGCTATTCTGAGTCTCTGCTAGTTGTAGGACTTCAGATTGCGGTGATCGGTTTTCACTTCTACAGGGAATAGCGATGCCAAAGGAGAGGAGACTATTCCTTACATGCTCTCTTGATGGCCAACAATTCTTTCTCAATACCGTTTAGTTAATTTTGGAGGAAGACAAAGTTGTGGATCAAGAGGCAATCGGATGTTCGATTCCTGTTGTACTTTTTTGTTTCAAAACCGCTCCTATAGCACAATTAGACGCATCCTTTTACACAATGAAAGGTGGTGTCTGGACTGGTAAATTTAATACAGGAGCGGAAATAAAGGCTTCCCAGCGTTGAGCACCTCATCATTCCAGATAAACTTCCTTCCTTTCTTTAATTAAGATGTAAGTGATAGGATCCGTAGTGAAAAGTTTAGAATAAAGTTGAATTTGAAAAACCTAGAAAACTTTGTACTTCACTTATAGACCTAGGAGTTGACCATTCCAAGACCGCCTGGACTTTAGCAGCATCCATCATAGTCCCTTTAGCAGTCAGGATGTAGCCCAAATAGGCTATTTCTGTTTGATTAAATGAAACATTTTCCAATTTAGCAAAGAGATGGTTGTCTCTTGAACATTGAATTTCTTCCGCGACATGTTGTTCATGTTCCAGTATGGTATTAGAAAAGACCAAGATATCGTCAAGATAAACGATGATGGAATGCAATAGCACATCTGCAAATACATGATCCATAAAACATCGGAAAATCGCTGGGGCGTTAGAAATGCCAAAGGGCATTATGTGAGACTCAAAATGCCCGAATGGCATTCAAAAAGCGGCCTTGCACTCGACTCATTTACATGTGCGAATCAAATGATATCCGACGCTCAAAACTAGTTTAGTGACCTTTGTAGCTCCCCTCATGGCTTAAAGGATATCTGGGATTAAGGGCATTGGATATTTATCAGGTACTGTGATTTTATTTATCCCGCAGTAGTCGATGCAAGGCCTCAATTCTTGGGTATTTTTCTTCAGAATGAAAAACAGGTAGGTCCCAGCAGGGGACTTTAATTCTGTAATGAGGCCATTGTGTAAGTTTGTGTGCAAATATTTCTTTACAACGTTCTTCTCCAAATCAGACACTATGTACATTCTGACAACGGGCACTGGTTTAACTGGTTGCATTTCAATGGCCCAGTCGTCACCTCTATCAGGGGGTAACTCCTTGAGTTCCTTATTAGAAAAGACTTCTTGGAAAGCCTGATATCGTTCAGGTAACAAATGTACTAGATCAATAGAGGTAGACTCAGTTATTCTTTTTACCGTAGTAGTAGCGTGTAATCCCACTGAACCCTTAGTATGACAAATGCCAATACAATGCGCCGAATTTAGAAATATGGATCTAGCAGCCCAATTAATAATGGGGTTATGGAGTCTCAAACATGGCAATCCCAGTATTATGGGGAGGTAAGCTGCTTTTATCAAATCGAATCCCACTTCTTCCAAATGCTAAGAAAGTGACATGGAGAGTAGTTCAGTTTGTTCTTTTATGGAGCCTGAGGATAAGGGTGTGCCATGTACCCCCTCCACTGGAACTAGCATCAACTTAGAGATGTGAGGAATATTACTAAAACGGGCCCACTGGTCATCCAGAAATACTCTGCCAGCTTTGCAATCAATTAAAGCTGATATGTTCTAGATATGGGTATAATGAAAGTGTAAAGGAACTTTTATTACCACCATCAGTTGTTCTTGAGTTTGACTATTATCCACTTGGGAACTCAGATGACCACCCTGTATCATGGTTCCTTGAAGTGGCCCTCTTGCAAGTTAACGCATTATAAAACTCAAATATTAATTTGCACTGTAAGGATTTTGAGAAGACAAATGTGATGCTCAGTATCTCCCACTTTAGCATTACTAACATTACCCTATAAGTGGAGAGCAACATTGCAATATCATTTACTTTGCCTACAAGGGATAATGGGTTTGGAGTATGCCTGGGATACTTGTTCATAGCATAAGGGCACCGGATATTCAGACAGGAGAATGCTTTTCACACAATGTACCTTGTTTCCGAGTTCCTTTGGGCATAGACCTTCACACATTATATGGTAACCTGCTGCTATGCAAAAACGGTTTCACTGTGCACTGTGTAATCCTACACAATGATATAAGGGAGGGCTATGTTGCAAACAATCTTGTATGCACTGCAAAAGAATTGCGTACTTGCAGAGTCATGGCAATCTTAAATTGCACATAATATGTTGAGGCATTAAGTATGCCTTGCTTTCAAAGTATTGTGGGTCTGCAAATATCCCAGTGAGAGTTTACTGCTACAATCCCTCACTTTTTACAGTGCTCTATCAACTAGTATTGGAGGTTAGCACAGGAGCCGGGGAAGGGTATGGGTGGAAGAGCACCGGTCATCACTTCTTGCGGGTGATGAACAAAGCAGCATACCAGGTCAGACGTTTCGGCACTACACTGAAGGATATGTGTTGCTTCTTTGCTAAAGGATAGGAAATTCCAGTACCCGTCTAGACAACAGCACCTTCTTATTCTTTCAATGCTCTGCTGCTGAGGGCTTTTCAATATAACCATGTGTTCTGTGTGTATCGTCTCTAGCATCCCCCTGAATCTTATTTAACTGATGACAAAGAATTACAGAAGAGGGATTCATAGTTACAGAAAAAGGCACTCAATCAGTTGTATCTCTTATGAATTAATGCTATTAACTTAAAAGGCATATATATATATTTGTGTTTTTCTTCAGCAGGGCTCCATAATAAACCTCAGTAAGGCTCTTATTTAATTTTATCTAGGCTGTGGTGCAGAAGGGGGTGAAAAACTATAGACGTTATTATGTGCCCTGTCATGTAACTTCCTATGTAAGAGATATAAGCAGGGCTCTAATCAGATTTTGCTCCCTACCTTCAGTCAAATGATTTTACAGTGAGTAAAAAAGTAAATAGCTTTGCCAATAGGGATACTTTCTGCTTATTAAAAGATGTTCTTCCTCTTAAAATTCCTGTTGAGATCAGGCATTACTATTATTAGAGTTCCTTCCTATGCCACTGCTGTACTGGTCACCTGGTCATTAAGTCGAAAAAATATCAGTGGAGCTCTGTGGATTGAAGCAACAAAATGTTCATTGTTTCTTGTTTTTGTTGGGCACATTTTCCTTTTTTAGGGAGTAAAAATGGATGGTGTATAGGTCTCTTGGCTGTAAGGATGGTGTTATCACTACCCAAAGGACAATGTAATGTGGATAGTAAGCAGAGGCCCAGGAATATTTGATCATCATATTCTGAGGTTCAGTTATTCTGATGCAATTATCCTTACACAAAGTATAAGAAGCATGTTCTCCTGGCACTTCCATTACTCCATTAAAGTGGCACTTGAACTCCTAACAGCATGTTTTTGACACATTACTTTTAATTGCCATTAACCATCAGCAAATGTGTATTCTGTCTGAATTTCTTGACAACCACATCAGTTTATGACCAGAGATATGTGTGTTTTCTAGTACACATGATTGATTTTCCAATGGCATAAAATGTTTGCAAGGTACTGTGGCAGATGTTGCATCTTGGACTGGTTGATGAGTTTTCTGTTTAATCACATATGACATATTCTATTTAAGCCAATGTGTTTGGAAAAAGTGTTATAAGATTTGTTAAGAATTGCAGTGGCTGGCAAGAGGAAAATCCTTTCCAATTTCCCTTCTGCAATGGTAGTTCACGAAATACGCATGCTCAGTAAAAGGCTTACCTCATTCGTCAGTTGCGCACATGGGAAATAATGTGCTCACAACAGCAAATCAGTTCCGCACATAGAGAAATATAATTAGACGGAACATTGGTACAGACCTTTAATTTTCCCTATTTCAGTGCTTGCTGCGTCCAAAATTATCGTGATAAGTCACCGCATACTAATATCCAGTCACATTTCATTTGTCAAAGTGGTCTTGTAAAGAATATCGTTGTGTGAAATATTCCTTTGTGATTTAATTATTGTAAACTTCTGTGTTTTGTTTAGTGTACTTCTGCGGTTTTTAATCTTGTTCGCTGAATAATAATTTTCTAAATAAATAAGTGACATTAGATTATTTGGTATTCATTCTCTTCTTAGCTGTGTGCACAGGAAATGGCAAACAATGGAGTAATTAAACAGCAAAAGCCCTTTAGTGTGTTCTTAGACTAAAGGAGGGGTAACCATTCTCCCACAGATAGATAGCTTCCTCACTCCTCCACCAGCAGGCATGCCGGGTGCGGATGTTCTACAGAAAAGAAAGAAACTGGCCGGCATTGTCTGGACAGGCATGTAGCAAGAAAGGTGGTACGCAATTCATGCCAACAGGTATGAGGAGAGATGACACAGACAGGGGCGCTCCCAATTTCGAAAAAAAAGCACCTCTGGGGCGGGACCGGCGCTGGTGAAAACTCTGGTAGGCCTTTCATCTCACAGGCTCCCAGGCTGTGAATGGTTCCACATCACTGCTTGACAGGGTCAGTCCCTGACCTTGTACCAGAACCAAGAACAGCACTCAAGGAGATTTGGATTCCATAATGAGACAGTGTTGTAGATTGATTTTTAAGTACTCTCTCAGGGAGAGACAGAATGTACATAAAGCCAAATGGGACGGTACAATTGGGCAAAAGGACGAAAGTACAACCTTCCAGTCAACGTGCTAGCAGGTTATTTACCTTCAGCCAAGACATTTAAATATATGATACCCTTAAGATATGTGGGAAATGTGTTATTCACATTAAATAGTATTGGTCATTTACTTGGCTTGACATGGCAATATTCTGAACCCATGTGACAAGGGTCATGCAGACAAGTTAATGTAGGGGTTATGCGATCGTAGCCACAGAAGACCTGGTATCACTGGGGAAACACAAAATAGAAGGCATCTTTGGTCTTGACATGGTGGCTACTGAAATTACACAAGAATACAGCCACAAGCATTTGATATCATTTTGTTGTAAGATTGGTGAACAGGGACTCATTCATGACAGGGCCGGATGTGTATTAAGCAGTCTGGGTTAGCTGTATCCAAAACAACCATGTGGGTTTCACCCAGGAATCCTCCCCTTTGATTCTCTTGAGAAAGCCTGTCACATCCTCTAGGAAACTGTAAAACCCCCAACAGGAACATAGTAACCGTCCCTGTAAGTTTAGCTGGCAACTGGTATTTTAAAGGCAGTTTTGTCTCTCTTTACAATGTCCTGCTCTCACCTGGGTGTTGATTACTGAAGTCCTTTTGATGTAGGCAGACAGAGGAAGGGGGCAGAGTTAGAGTACTCCATGAGAGAGCTCCAGTCCACAGAGAGTTCTGGGCTATCAGACTCCTTATCCCCTTCCTACTTCCTGCAGACAAAGCAATCTGAGTATGTCATCAGAAGGCAAAGAACATTTGCTACAGCAGCATGGTGTCAGCCCTTAACAACAGGCTTGCTCTGGACTAATCTTCTGTTGCATTTGGCTTATATAAGTTGGTGGAAGAGACCCTGCACTTAGTTTATTCATTTTTGGACACTGCATGATATCACAATGCCAATACCCATATACCGGTCTGCAGGCTTAAAAGCAAGAACACAAAAGTACTGCAACTTTGAAGAGCGCTGATTTGTGGAGGGTTTGGAATTGGCAGTGTTTGACAGACCTTGTCAAATGATTCACTAGGAGCTGACTTGAAGAACATTCTACTCTTTTCTACCCAAATATTATAAGGGCCTAGTTGTTGCTGGCTTGCACAGTTTTACTGCAACTGAGAAAGTGGTACCTGTGATGTCTACTGCCGCCGGTGATGCAAGCGGCAGCTAGAAGGTGAGGTGGGCCTCGGCGGAGGCCTGCTCGGGCGCGCAGTACGCAGGTGCGGCGCTGCAATCAGACACGCGACTACACGTTGGGTTGCATAAACCCGGACTGACTTGGCACCGCCAGTTCCGGTGATTCCTTTATTTTCTCCTCCCCTTCCTGTGTCACGTGACCTTCTACGTCAGGGCAGTGACACCACATTCCTCCCCAACTTGGAAGTAATTTCACAGATGTCAATAGAACACATATTAACTTGGATTACCGTCTTCTTGCGCCAGCTCTTGGACGGTATACTCCGTCCACGACATATCCCTGGAGTCGAGATGACGGCTTGGGCTTCTCCCTCAGGCTGTAGCGGGTGTTTCTTTCTCTGAGCGGGCCTTCCATGGTAGTCTCTGCACCTGTCTCCGCCTCTTTCGGGTGCGGATTGTCCGTTTCTTCCGGCACATCTCCGCTGATCGGTGGCACCCGTCTTTGGGGCGCGTTGGTTGGCTTTTCTCTCGGAGATGGTGGGTGCTCTTCCCACATTTCCGGGGGTACCTTCCTGAAATGGGATACGTTCCTGGTCACAGTCTCTCCTCCTCGGGTGGCAGTGACCATGCTATGGTTTGCGGTCTGGACTGTCCACGGGCGAACTTCGAAGTTGAGGGCCATCTTCTTCGGCGGTGCTCGGTTCCTGACGAGGACTGTGTCTCCCGGGTTTAGTTCTCGATGGCACGCTCGTCTGGCGATGCTTTCTTGCTCGTTGTGCTTCCTCCGCCTTGCATCCATTTCTTGGACGTCTGGCTCTGGTGCAACCCAGTGGGGATGTAGAGGGAGCTCTGCCTGGATTGGTACTCCGAACATAAGAGCGGCTGGGCTGATCCCCGTGGCTGAGTGTGGGGTTTGCCGGTGCGTTCTTAGAAACCGATATACTGCCTTCAGCCAGGGGTGTCCTTGCTCCTTGGCAATTCTGATTATTTTGTTTAGCGACCCCATGAAGCGTTCTGCGTCGCCATTTGCTTGAGGCCATCTTGGGGTAATGCGCTGATGCTTTACGTTTACTTCTTTGAAGAATTCCCGCAGCTCCTGACTGGTGAATGATGGTCCATTGTCACTTTTCACTTTCCTCGGGATGCCATGTGTGGCAAACATCTTCTCTAGAGTGAGGATGGTGGTTTCGGCGTTGGTGGATGCCACGTGCTCTACTTCTGGGTATCTGCTAAATTCGTCTATCACTACGAGCAGGTATCCTTCGCCCGCAATGGTGCAGTGGTCCATGCTGACTGCGTCCCATCGTTTGCAGCTTCGTGGGACACTGCTGATCGGTTCAGGGTTCTCTGGTCTCCTGGACGCCTGGCAGGCTGCGCATGACTCTACTATCTCCGTTATTCTTTGGTGCATGTTTGGCATCCACATTCGGGACTTGAGGTATGCCGTGGACTTGACAATCCCTTGATGTCCACTGTGGGCTAATTTGAGTGCCCTTTCCTCGAGGGACTCTGGTAGTATAATACGGTGGCCTTTCAGAAGTACTCCTTCTGGTGCTATCGAGAGCTCGTGTCTGATCCCAAACAGGGCTCTGAGTTTGGTTTGAGCAGACGCTGTGCGGTGGGTCATTGACATGAGATAGTTTTTCCAGCTTCCTGACTGAATAGCGGAGGCTGTGTATTGCAGGATGATGTCCTCTTTCGTCTCTTGCACTATTTCCTCCAGTGTCAGGGCTCGCGGCCGGGCGCAGGCCACCACGTGGCAGACATGCTCGTCCGTTTCTCTCGCGTGGTGTTGTTCGCTGTCGCTAGCCGGCCGCGGATGGCGGGACAGGTAGTCTGCCGGGTTGTCCGATCCTGGCCGATACTCCACCTCAATGTTGTACGGCTGCAACTGCAGCATCCACTTTTCTATGCGGGCCGGAGGGTGCGGGGCGGAACCCCGGAATATCGGGATCAGGGGCTTGTGGTCGGAGAAGACTTTTGCCTGCTTTCCTAATAGGTATACTTTGAAGTGGCGGCACCCCCACAGTATGGCCAGGGCTTCCTTTTCTATGTGGGCGTAGTTCTGTTCGGGTTTCGTGAGGGCCCTGCTGGCAAACGCGATGGGGAATACTCTGCCTTCTCTGTCGGTTTGGGTCAGCACTGCACCTAGGCCCACTGGGCTGGCATCAACGAGGAGTTCCGTCTGCCGCTCCACGTCGAAGAATGCCATGGTCGTGGTGGCAGACAGGGCGTCTTTGATCTGTTGGAATGCCAGTTGGTGTGCTTCGGTCCACTCCCATCTTTGGTCCTTCTTGGTTAGCTCCCTGAGAGGGCTCGCAATGCTGGCGAGATCGGGGATGAAGCGTGCGCAGTAGGTTGCCATCCCCATGAAGCTTCTCACTTCCGAGGCAGACTGGGGTGGTTTGAAGTCCTTTATGTCACGTACTTTGGATGGGTCTGGGGATACTCCTGCTGCGCTGAAGATGTAGCCGAAGAAACATAGTTCATCTTTGTTGAACTCGCATTTTTCCGCATTGAGTGTCAAACCTGCTTCTTCAAGTCTTTTCAGGACTGCTGTTAGACGTCGGTGGTGTTCGTCTTTGTCCGAGGCGTACACAAGGATATCATCGCTGATATTGGTGGTACCCGCCAGCCCCGTGATGACTTTGCGGATCTCATGCTGGAAAACCTCCGCGGCCGACGATATCCCAAAGTTTAGTCGCTTATACCTCATGAGGCCGAGGTGGGATGAAAATGTGGTGATGTATCGTGATTCTTTGGACAGTCTTAGCTGGTGATACCCAGAGCGGAGGTCGAGTTTGCTGAATACCTTCGCTCCCGTGAGATCTACAATGAGCTCGTCAATGGTGGGGGTTACATGGCGTTCTCGGCCGATGGCTACGTTGGGAAGCCTCATGTCAATGCATATTCTTACAGCATTCGGCTGTTTCGGTTTCTGGGCTACCACCATTGGCGAGACCCACGGGGTCGGGCCTGAAGTCCTCTCTATGATCCCTGCCTCTTCAAGTTTTGCCAGTTCATCCTCCACTGCGCCTCTCAGGTGAAATGGGATTCGTCTGTGACGTACTGCCTTGGGTTCAACGGTGGGGTCTATGTGGAGTTTGATGGTTCTCCCTTTTAGGCACCCGATGCCTTGAAACAGCTTTTTGTGTCGACCTAGGAGGTTGTTCAATTCGTCTTGTTGAACGCTGAATGCGAAGTGTATCAGCTTCAGTTTCTCTGCTGTTCTGCAGCTTAATAAAGTCTCGCAGCCGGCATCTACGACGTAGATCCGTGCACGGCAGTTGGTATTATTGTGCGCGAAGTCTGACTTGAACGACCCCCTCACTGGGAGGAGTTCCTTGGACCCATAGGCATACAGCCTGACCTTCTTCTTGTGGAGTTCTGGTTTTGGGTGAAGTCTGTTGAATGCCGTCACTGGCATGACGTTAACTGTTGCGCCGGTGTCAATTACTACTTTGAGTGGGTCTCCGTTGGAAAGAACTGTGCACGATGGTCTCTTCTTCTGGCGTGATCGGCCTGATTTGACTGCTGATATTAGGTGAACTCGGTGCACCTGTCCTTTCCCCTTTTTCTTCCTTCCTTTGTTCCGCCTTTCGGGGGATGAGCTGCTGTCGCTGTCGTCGCTGTCACTTGTGCTCGGGGATCTCTGGGACTCATCGACTGCTCTAGCTTTACCTTTCCTCGCTTGTTGGCGGGAAGATTCTCTGGGCGCGAACTTTCTCCGTTGTTCTTGTGCTGGGCGTGGGCCTGAGTCTTTGTCATTCCTGTTCGGCGGATTCAGGCAGACGGCTGCATAATGGTTAAGGCGATTGCATTTTCTGCATGTGGATCCCCAGGCGGGGCAGGATTCACCTTTATGCCAGGGGCCTCCGCACCACTTGCAAGCTTGATCTCGGCCTTGTGACGGGTGAGGCCTCTGGTTCTGTTTTGGGCGCGTGTTTTGTTGCTTGGAGATGGCTGCTATGTCTTCTGCGGGTCCGGGGCTGTCTAACGGCAGTCTCTGGATAGCCGCTTCCATTACTGCCACTTGATCTTCTGTCTGTTCGCGGAGACGCGCTGTCTCGAGAATGCGTGATAACCGCATGTTTCTCTCCGATAGAATCGCCCTTCTCAGCTTTTCCGAGGAGATCCCATTGATGATTTGGAGACGAATGGCAAATTCTTCGTCTGGGAATTCGCAGCCTACGGCCATTTCGCGAAGGCGAGCGTGAAATTTGTCCACTGTCTCTCTCTCGCGTTGTCTCGCCATGCAGAAATGGAACCGCTCATAGTCTGGATTGAGGTCCGTCTTAAACATGTTGGTGAGCGCGGTTCTCGCTGCTGCGTAGTCGATGTCGCCCCTACGGTTTGGTAGAGCGTTGAATAGGCGCAGGGCTGCCGACCCTACGTTGAGTAGGAGGAAGGTGCGCATCTTTTTGGGTACGGTAATGTCCCTGGCCTCAAGGTGCATCTCAAATTGCTGCAGCCATATTTCCCACCTGATGGCAGCTCCACTGGTGAAAGGATCGAATGGGGGCATGAATGTCGTCAGCGCAGGGTCACTGCGCTCGTCGGTGATGCTCCTTCTCGGTGATGGGTTGCTGCTGGTTCTTGCCGGGCTGGTGTTTGGGCTCGACATGCTGCACCCCCGGGTGTCCTTGGAAGCTGAGTGTCACCGGTGAGCTGTAGTGGGATGGCACGTGGCCCCACGTGGAACGCAGCAGTTCGGAGCGGGCCGCGTATGATAATGCGTGCCGCGGCTCTTCTGGGGCGCGGGTGCAGGACGTGCTTTTCTTTTCGATGTGTAGTATAAACTTTCTTTCCTCTTCTGCTCGAGACGAGCGCCGAATTGAGTGCGGCTGGTGGGAACGTGCACGGTTCGTGGGCGGAGCCGGGGCCGGTGCTTTCCGGCATCCGCGACGTTGCGTGGGTCCGTGGATGCGGCGGCTCCCTCTGGTGCCGGGAGGTGCGCAATCCACTACCGCCTCGTCGCCAGTGTGATGTCTACTGCCGCCGGTGATGCAAGCGGCAGCTAGAAGGTGAGGTGGGCCTCGGCGGAGGCCTGCTCGGGCGCGCAGTACGCAGGCGCGGCGCTGCAATCAGACACGCGACTACACGTTGGGTTGCATAAACCCGGACTGACTTGGCACCGCCAGTTCCGGTGATTCCTTTATTTTCTCCTCCCCTTCCTGTGTCACGTGACCTTCTACGTCAGGGCACGTGACACCACAGTACCCAGGAACGTACTCAGTGGAGGTGAAAGAACCTTGAAGTGTCCTATACAAAACTTCCTGGTTGGGAACATTCGGAAGAAGGGCTCACCTTCCGCTTGAGACTCTGCACATGGTCTAGCAGCACCCATAGAACAGAGATAATGACCCCTGGCTCTACATGCAACTGTAAACCACCTAAACACCGGTTTGGGCCCCTTAAACGCTGTCTAATCTTCTGCGAAGGAACTGCCGGAGTCCTCTTTGATTTTGACACATTACCGCCTCACACATCTCGAAGTTGCGCCTTGATCCTGAGGCTCCACTGTCCCTACATCCCAGACTTGCAGAGCCTTATAGCTCCTTCAAATATACACTGCCTGCCTGGTTACCTGCTCCAAGCCGTCACTGCTGCAGTTCCACCATGCCGTACTGAGCCAGTCGAACCTGTGCACAGCTTAAGTCAAGTCTTTGCTTCTCCGCACCGGAGACCGCCAAGTCTTCCACACTGCCAACAACACACCATCTGCTATCCCCAGTGTTTTTGACCAACAAGCCATTATCGAAAAGCACCACATCGGTGGTTCCTGTTGCATCTGCTCCGTTATTAAACCCTGGCCTGGCACAGAAAGCTCACAGACTCCCGGTTTGATGCCAAAAGCCTGGCTTGACATAGTTGAGCCCAACAAGATAAGAATGAGAATATATTTGAAGTAGTACTGTCACCCTAGTTCGTCTTAAAGGACCCTAGTGACTTCAGTCCCCTCCCTACCATTTCAAAGACGTATTCATGAACTTGACATTTTGCTGCTGAAATTGTTGCCTGAGCGTTGCTATCTACAAAACCGGAGTGTCCCTTTATTTTATAGTCAACCTTTAAAGTGTTTTCCCTAACAAGGATGGGCCAGTAGTGTTTTTAGTGTGTGAATTTTTGTTAGTTTAAGATACTATTTTATTATGAAATCCTTGTTGGACAGTATTTTATTTTGATACCACATCTCTATTCTTGTTTTGGATTGCTTCTGTACCAGCTTATACCTTTCCTGCCCTTGGCCTACTCAACCCTAAATTGTGAAGGAGGCATACTTATTGGGCTGTGCCTGCTTCACGTTTATGATTGGATCACTGCTGTAGTGTGTCGGTGATTAGATGCGTTAGCCACTACTCATCCCTGTATTCCTGCAGAGCAGTAGTTATTATACGACTGTCTCAAACACAAGAGTTTGTTCTGAAGGACAATAGGGGTTTCTTGCACGGGGTGGGGGGAATCAACCCTTTGGTCACTCCACACGTCTTGTGAATGGAATTCTAAATGGAGTACCATGATGACTAGTGCAACAAACAAAAAAAGATTTAGGCCGTGGCACTCTTGCCAGTTTGTCTTTTAGTTTCTCATTAAGCCCATTGTCAGTATAATATGAAATAAAGCTCACCAGGCCAGCCAATCCCTTTGGCAAATTGTTTGAATTTAGTTCTGTATGTTAGGCTATCATGTGTCCTTTGCACAAAATTCAATTAGGCATCCTTTGAAGTGTAGGTTGTGTCCTGGTAGCCACATGCCCTTGAATGCCTGCAGAAAACCAATGAGGTTATCAGGAAGGGGTGTGGATGCATTAGTCAATAGTGCTGTGGACCCGGCTAGTGCATTGCTCCACATATTAGAAATTAAAGAAAACCACTTTAACTTGTTTTGTCTGATACTGTATGGGTTTATAGGTGAAGTTCAACATGCAGGTGTCTAGGAACTCTTAGCTTCTTTGGGGATCCATGAGTCTCCCCCATAGACCATTATCCTATGTGTGGGGTCTACACCAAGACAACTCAGGCAGCTATCATCCGCCAGAGGGGGAACTTCGGTCACGTTTTGTACTGCAAGGAGTAGTTCCTCCAATCTTTCCATCCATACTTGAGCGCATTGCATTTGCAATCTGTCAGGGACTGGACTCACCTGGGACTGGCACCGGGTGCATTGAGTTTTGAGATATGGTTTGTCCTCTTGGGACACCAATCTGCCAGCATGTGCAAGACAGGTGATGCTAGGAGTGGACACCAGTCCCAGAAGAAAAACCCATAAGTAGGAGTGAGGGGGACTCTTTTGCAGAAGCTAAGGTAAACTAAGGTGTCAGGCTTGAGAAGAAGACTTGGGGGCAGGCGTAGTCTTCAGGAACAGAATGCAGTCAAAGTAGAGAAGACAACAAATGAGCAGGAGAAGAGGGAAAAAGGAGCTTCATTGTCAAGATAAAGACAAGCCTCGGTAGAGCAGTTCCAGCCAATGCAACAACCCGCTGCTTGGAAAAGGGAGATTGCCAAAAGTCATTGCGAAGCCCTGGGCAAGGCTGCCAGCGACAATGATAGCAAGAGCTTCAGGAAGATCATCGCAAAGAACTCAAATACCCTCGACCTGGGCTCTAGCGATGCACCAAAAGTTCATATTGAGGCACAGGACTGGGTGGATCACTACACCACTTTGTGCAATCTTGGTATAAACGTGAACAATGTTACCATCCGTGGTTCCGGTAGTTTCAGCTTGTAACACTTTACCAGCAGGGAAGTGGAATTTGTGATCAACCACCAGAACAATCTGAAATAACAATATTTTATCTGACACTCAGCTGGCTTTCAGGTCTGGACCGGGGATGATCAGTGTGCTAATCTTTATATGATCATATCAAAGAATGTTGCCATCTTGGGGACTCCTATCTATGTGGCTGGTATGGATTTAATTTGTGCCTTCGAGCATGTAGCCAGGAGTCTTCTCTGGTGATCTTGGGCTGAAACGAGTGTCACCCATCCCCCATTGCCAGTTTTAGAAGCTCTTCATGCTGATACCAGAGCACAAATTCACTTCAGAATTGATGGCAAAGTAACCAACATTATAGCTGCAGTGAAGGCAGCTGCTAGGGTTGTGTACTCGCCACTTCGCTTTTTTAATCATTATGTGAATCATCTCCCACTGTTTGGAACAACCAGGCGCAGGTGTGCCCAAGTGCGAAGGGAGGAAGCTGCCTGTCCTGAGCTATGTGGACGATGTGCTCTTTTAGCCAGAACACCCAAGTCCTTGCAGGTTTTTGTAGATGGTTATACAAATTTTATGACCCATTTGGGACTAAAGGTCAACAAAATAAATGCTGTGCTGTAGGTTTTACATCTGGCAGAGAACATGATCCCAGAGTTCATTTGCAGAGTTATAAACTCTCCTTCTGCAAGAAGTTTGAATTCCTGGGCTGATTTTTAATTGTCTGTTAACCTGGAAGGACAATGTAATCGCAAAGAGGATTAAAATGAAACAGGCTGTAGGCTGCCCTTTTAGATTTGCGAGAATTTGACATAATAGGACAGTACCACATTTACTCGCAGCTTACTGAGGGAAGGCGTTAGGAGTGGGTCCCTATGGTAGCAAACTATGGGGCACGTGGAATCTCACGGAGCTCCAAATAGAGGAAAGCGTCTACCTTTCCCGACTCCTAACGGTTCCCCAAACAACTGCAGCTTATATTATCCACTTAGAGACAGGACAGGTTTTTACTACTGACAAATTGCAACTAAGGCCAATTCTATTCTGGTGCTCATTGTGGTGTGTGGGTGATGACTGTGTTCTAAAGGTGCTAATTCAGCACCAGATGGGGGGCGCAACTACCACCTTCGAAAATATGGAAGGGGGGTTGACACAGCACCTTTTGGGAGCAAACGCCAAAGGTACCGTCCTTCTATGAATAAAAGACCTCATGGGGAAGGTCGAGGGTGGATATACAGGTCAGACCAATTGTAAACAGTTGAACTGCGCCACACCAAAAAGTCCAAGAAGTACAGTTACACTGTATTTTAATTCATATGCAAGACAGCCTGACACGTGTTTCGAGCAAAGCTCTTCCGCTGAGGCAAGAGGTCTTGTTAAATCCCGTACACAATTATTTGTAGTAAGCACTGAGTAAGTTTGATTTCTGAGTTCTAAAACTTAAGTAATCCTGCGATTGCAGATGCGCAATCATTTTAATTTTAAAGGCTGCCTTCCGGCATCAGAACAATTCAAGGGAAGACCCGATCTGAAATATGTGAACCGCTCACCAGGAGTCAGGGAGGAGAGAGAGGGAGCACAAGTTGCCCGTCACAGGCGAATCGAAGCAGCTGGAATAGCACAAGGTGACATAATTACAGGGCGGTCTGCCTATTCAGCAGTCACATGGGGTAGAGGAGAAACAGACCTGAGCCAAAGTACTAGTCATATGGCCACCCGTGCCCATCAGCAAGTGGCTGAGGGAAAAGGACACTGGAGAAAGTGACGCTCTTGGGAGAACCAGTCAGATGGTAAATTACTGTTCTCTAGGGAGGTGGCCAGCCTTTGGAGTATCCACCACTGCACTTGTGAAGGTCGCCAACACGCATGTATCATGTGAATGTCTCCTTTCCCACCCGAAGCAGGGTGTCTCGTGCCTCATCCTTAATGGTGCTGACAAATGGCAGTGTAGTAAAGTTCCGGTGGTCAGCACAAATGTTATTTTACTAGTTACTAATTGTCCCAGGGGCCTGAGAAACGATGTTGCGCCACATGTGGAGGTGATGTGCTGGGATGGTATTAAACTGTTTGGTCCAATTGCATTTCACTAACGTATGTGTTAGCACTAAGGATATGACGCACACTAGCCAATGGAATTGCTGGGAATGAAAACATGTCAAATGGCCAATGTTTCAATGACTTCCGTCTATTGTGTTTTATAGTATAAAACGAATAACCACGGAGCACTGAATGCCAGCTCTTTTCAATTAAACTTGTTACTGTTCTGTTTAATTTGTTCTTGCCCGGCTGTGAAAAACAGCGTTACCTCTTGCCCGTTGTGCGCTCCTTTTTGAGTAGATGTTTTTCATGGTATGAGCGGTGGCGCACTGAGTACAACTGTTTGACAATATCTCTGCTGAAGCATATTTTAACCCTCAGTAACCCTGACCGAATTGAGTGGCTTGCCTATTTCAAATCAACCCTTAGGTCCATGGGCCTAGGCTTCTACTTTAATAATCCTGAGGGTATTAAGTCGGCTCTGATCGCAGTAATAAAATTGCTGCTGCTTACACGGCTGGCCAATAATAGCGAAGATCAGAGTTTTCAAAGATCCACCATCCAATTCTATTTGCTGTTCTCTCCCTGAGATGGGAGGACTCCATAACTTAACTGTTACAAAGTCACATTGTAGGTTATTATTGACCTGTGTTAGGTTAAATGCTGTACATGTTAAAACTGTACACATAAGATGGGTCACCAATGCTGCGGCGCTGCTGAAACACTGGCCCACCTAGTCATCTGTTGTCCTCTGTATAATGATCTGTGCAAACATGTTCTCTATGATCTTATGAAGAGCTCAGGCCATAGACAATGGTGGCCTGCCTTCCTACTGCTATTATCAGCTAAAGATGTCAATAGTGCATTCAGATTTGCGTATTTCTCATACTATACTATGAAAAATAGAGCTACGTTTTCAAGATTATAACTTGATTAAACAGATTAAATAGATTAAACAGGTAATACCAGTAGCATTGCAATGCAGAGTGTCCATGTCCCAGGGTCTGCTTTATTGTCATTGCTTCTGCTTCATCGATTGACCTGTAAACTGAATGCAGCAAGCGTGCCAACTTTGCTGAAATCTTGGTTGGGCCACTATAGCACATCCAGTATGGCTAGGCACTTCCCCAAACGTCATCATGGCAGATGTCCACTGAACATAGACCAGCGGTTCCACGTGGACCAGTGTCTTCTTTAGTAACTCATACCACTTATGTGTATTGCTTTTTGACTATCTGAGTAGTGCATTTTCTGTAACGATGTTCAAGTTCTCCCTTATAAATTCCCTTGTGAGTTATAAAATAGTGGACAGGATTTAAGGGCTCTGCTGAGTGCCTCATGTAAATTGGCAACATGGCCTGACAGCACTTGGCCACCCGTCCAGATTTCATAACATGTGTCACTGTGTGGCACACTCTCAGTCTGCACTGCACATTGCATAGGACCCTGTATTTAATAATGGGGCAAAACAGATGCAAATCACAAAGCAGTGTTGACTTTAACTAAATTTGCATAATTAGCAGGTGCACACAGGGCTATCTTAAGGAGAGGTTTGGGACCAGGGCGCACAAAGGTTCAGCTCCCCACTCCCCCACCCACCCCCTGCCATCACCCCCTGAACTCAATTAATGAATGGTTCAATGATCTCTGGTCACACAATACGTAGGGGTACTCCCTTAAAGTCCCCTTACCATCTTCGTCCTTATATGAATCAGCAGAACAATAAAGGAGCTTTATTTCAAGGGGAACAAGAGCAGTTTAGGACCACGGTACTTGTGTTCTAGCACAGGTACAAGGAACCTTTTAATAATAGCAGCCCCAAGGAAGGTACCCGAGACATAGTATAACTGCAGGACACAAATACATAGCTGTACAAAAGAAAGGCACATATACAAGCAGGGACATAGAACTCAGATTTGTCGCATAACACAATTTAAAAGTGCTGTGTGTGATAAGTTCACAGTGCCAACATTGCATCCAGTCCACCTGAGAGTAGGCCTGACATGACCAATCCTGAATGATTCCCCAACCCTCTGAGAGAGCAACTAGTTAGAAACTACTAGATCCCAAAGAAACAGGGTTTTCAGGTCTGCATCTCCCACGATGCATCAGATTTAGCGATCCAAAATCTGTAACCAACGCTTTGGGGGACCCATTCACTGCCTTCACCCCTCTTCTAAATCTAGCACCTAGTCTCACTTTGCCCAGTACCGGCTCCAGAAAGCCCCATTCGACCCTGTCGAATGCCTTTTTTGCGTCCACAGAGACGAGGACCGGGTCCCCTATCATATTCCGTGATTCATGGATGAGGTGTAATGTCTTCCTCATTGTGTCTGTGCCCTGTCTCCCCATTATAAATCCGACCTGATCCGAGTGTATCAGGCGAGGCATAAATATTTCTAGCCTTGCTGCGAGTACACTTGCGTAAATATTGGCGTCTATACTCAGTAATGATATGGGGCTGTAGGACCGCACTGTTTGGGATATCTGCCTTCATTGGGGATCACCGTAATGAGCGCCCGCGAGAAGGAGTCAGGAGCTACACCTGTCTCCAGAATATCATTGAACAGCTCCACCATGAAGGTGAGGAGAGAAGTGAGAAAGGACTTATAGAAACCCGCCGTATAGCCATCCTCCCCTGTGGCCATCCCTAGAGGCAGCCTCTTCACAGCCCTCTTAATTTCCTGTGCAGTGATTGGGGAATCCAGTTTGTCTGCCTCCTCATGGGAAAGTTTCGACATCTCTACACTTTCCATGCATTAATCTGTTCTCGACATCACGTGGACCGTCTCAGATTTATATAGGGTCTCATAAAAGGTTGCAAACGCCTCTGGAATTCCCCCCAACCCTGCATTCTGGGCATCTTGTCCCCCTTCTATGGTCGCCACCGATCTCTAGGTGCATTATCCGCGCAGTCTCGCGGCCAACAGCGCATCCGCCTGGTCTCCCTTCTCGTAGTACTTCTGTTTGAGAGACTGCAATTTTCGGATTATCTGCCCTTCTTCTAGAAGTCGGAGCTCCTATCTCTTCTGTTTGGCTTCCAGGGCCCTGTCTCCCCTTCCTATCTGTGGCGTTCCGCGTCACTCTGTCCAGATGGGCTATCTCCTTCCTCAGTCTACTCTATATAAGAGCCCTCTCTCTCTTTTTTCTGGCTCCCTCCCTGATCAGGATCCCACACCACGTTGCCTTCCCTGCCTCCCAAACGGTAATTTTTGATATTTCTCCCGTGTTGTTTGTTTTGAAGTATTCCCTTATTTCACCTTCCATATGTGTCCGAAAGACTGGATCTTTCCACAGTTGCTCGTTACATCTCCACTTTGATCCCCTGTGCGGGAGGCCTGCTCAGCCCAAATCAACAGTGACCATGTCATGATTGGACCATGTGATCAGCGAGATCTCGGAGCCTGTCGCCACCTCCCTCAGGCCATCCATGATATATAAGTAGTCAATCCTAGTGAAGGTGCCTTGGGGCGTCAAGTAAAAGGTGTATCCTGTCTCATTTGGGTGGAAACTCTGCCATGCATCACTTAGTCCATAGACCTCTAAAATTTCCATAACCACAACCCGTCCTCCATCTACTGGTTCGCGTGTTTCGGGGTTACCAGCTTGCCTGTCTAGTTTAATGCCTGCCCAGAGGTTAAAATCCCCCCCAGGATTACATGTCCTGAGGCCTCCAACATTATTTTCAGGAGCGTTCTCTGCAGAAATTGGGATTGACCTGCATTGGGTGAGTACAGTGTTGCCAGTGTAAAGGCTACTTTCTGTGTGGTGCCCACTATCATGAGAGCTCTACCTTCGACTTCTGCCCACACCTTGGTCACCTCAAGATTCAATCCTCTGCTAATGAGAATATTGACATTTGATACAATTTGCCAATTAAACAAGGTGATAGTCAACTATCACGAGTCATTGGTTGCTTGACCTTCAATCGCGCCTTGGGATGCACTAGGGTGGAGGTTCCAGTGCTGTATACCAGACCTACCAGCAAAAATAACGAAAAGAAACAACTAAGTAGGCTAAATACTTTAATTTCAGATCTGTGAAGTTATTATGAAGACGGATATAATTTAGTTGCAAGGTACAACATCAATGAGATCCCATTTTTGTCGGTCGTTGTAGAAGGGCGCATTAGCATCCCCAAGAAGAAATTGGGCCAAACCAAGTACTCAGACTGGAAATAATCGCCCCATAAATCATTATGTTATCTGCCTTAATGAGAGGTAGTACACCGTTTTAATTGCTGGGATGGCACTGTGGCCATCAAGAGTACATATAAGAGAGATGCCTGACCATGATTTGGAACTGATGTATTGTTTTTTATATTAGAGGACATGTGAGCAGTGGGGTTTTCAACTCCCTTATCTTGAAATTAAATGATATGTATTTTCCTGAAGCTGGCTCTAAAAACCAACATCATGAACAGGGGGGTACAAGTGTATCACGAGTAAAGAGCCGAAACACGTGTCGACCTCAGAGAAATAGCTAACATTATGGTTCTTTGGTGTTCCCACAAACAAAAAAAGACACTGGGCCTCATTATGACCCTGCCGGTCCAGAAACAACGGTGGCCGTAAATCCGCTGCCACCGTTGTTTCCGGACCGGCTGATTCCGAGGTATTTAGTTGAACTGTGTTGGTGTACTTAACGGAGCTGCAGGAGCCTTTTTACTTTTACTTTCCTGAAGACTCTAATTGTTTACCTTGCTTCCCCCTCTAGCAGCATTGCGTGCGGGTTGCTCTTGCTGCTCTGAGGGAAGCGGAGCTAAGGAGGACTATGTGATCGAGTCACGTGACAACGCCGGCCCCTTCAAAAGCGCAACATTGCCGCCTGAGTGGCGTATCGAGTTGAACTGTGTTGGTGTACTTAACGGGGCTGCAGGAGCCTTTTTACTTTTACTTTTCTGAAGACTCGAATTGTTTGCTTTGCTCCCCCCTGTAGCAGCATTGCGAGCGGGTTGCTCTTGCTGCTTGGAGGGAGGCGGAGCTAGGGAGGACCACGTGATCGAGTCACATGACAATGCCAGCCCCTTCAAAAGCACTGTATTGCCGCCTGAGTGGCGTATGGAATTGAACTGTGTTGGTGTACTTAACGGAGCTGCAGGAGCCTTTTTACTTTTACTTTCCTGAAGACTCGAATTGTTTTCCTTGCTCCCCCCTCTAGCAGCATTGCGAGCGGGTTGCTCTTGCTGCTCTGACGGAGGCGGAGCTAAGGAGGACCACGTAATCGAGTCATGTGACAACGCCGGCCCCTTCAAAAGCACCTCATTGCCACCCTCGCGGCGTAAGCCCTGGTGGAAGAAGGGCTGGTGCTGTTTGGCTGTTCGGCGTGTGCGGCTGGCTAGTAAGCACTCTTATTTTACTGCAAACACTGATGTGTGATTGATCAAGCACCTAGCTCTCTAATCTGGTTGAGGGTAACTATATATCCAACAGACTCTAGTTACTTTACTCCAAGTGTGCTGCCAGAGACTGCGTAGTTGCAGCCTAATATCTATTTCTGCAATCTCTTTGAGCTGGTCATCTGTTCTCTTGGGGACAGGCGCACTGTTGCAAGTACCTTCTAGGTACCGCTTGCCGCCGTTGTGAGGCGGCTCACTATACCTATTAAGTAACTTGCTCTTTTCCAAATACATTTGTTTGAGCTCTTGGGAAGCAACCCAGCTCCCACACATTTGGACATGCTCACTCTGACTTCAGGCATGCCCCCTGGAACTTTAATAGCCGGTCTTTGGGAATCAACCTCTGGGCTTACAACTCTCCCACTAGGGTAAGAAACGTTCATGGAGTGTCTCTACCCCCTTCCCAAAAATCACCAAACTCTGTTTAAAACCAATGGAAAGCCCTGTGAGGAATATGGACATTCGCTCCTTTTACTCAAGCATGCCGTAAGCCTCTTCGCCAGTATTTAGTAAAAGAACACCTTCCTTGCAAAGAGTTGTTTGTATGGCGCCTCGGACAATCAAGGCCCATGGTACAACTGATTCAGTAATAAATGCGCCAACAGAACCATCAGGAAGTATTGCTTGTGGATCAGAGGAGTTGAAAATTCTACCACGTGTGACTCAATGTGTTCATGCCCCGCTGTGCTTGTCTGAAAAAAATATCTTGCTGTCCGACAGTGTGTTATTGTGGAATATTATGACAGCTCCAACTTCTGCACTTAGGCAAACAAAAGAATCCCAGGGTCTTCAGTTGAAAGACCCTCTGATACTTAATATTGATTTAAATGACTCTAGTTTCTCTTCACAAACATTGCATGATAATTTATGGGCCTCTCCAGTGTTATACCTAAGTACCTCTCATTCTGTGATCTCGGATTCATCTTTTGCTGCTCCTACCCCGAGGAAAATCTCACAAAATATCCCTATGGGAGACTTAAGTCAAGTGCAACCCCCAAACAGGTGGTTGGAGATTACTTCAAACTCGATGAATTTGGCCATCCAGTCAATAGGCAACCTCTTTGACTCTACGGAGCTTAGGATCGCTGCTCAATATAAACAAATTGAGCAGATTATGGTGTGGCAACACTCCATGACTCGGAAATTTGAGGGGAACAAGGAGAGGTCGCTAAAAGTTGTGCCTATTGCAAATTTGAAATCTCAATCAAATGCATCTACTCAAACCACTGGCTCACCAAATGAGGAGACAGTACAAGCTCCTAGCAACTCTGTTCTCCCTCACTTTGTAGAAATTATAACTGAGGAAATTGATGTCCCTCAGGGGGGGATTGATTTGGCGCCTGGGAAAGCCAAGGGAAGGGTTGGGGCAGTGAAAATAATAAATCTGTGAATAGTAAAACCTCATGTCTGCCCAAACCGCTATACCCCATGTTTACTCTGGCTGACTCACAAACTCAAGTAGCCAAGATGGGGAAAAAAGTAACCTTTGCTTTAGAAGAAAAAAAAGAAAAAACCTTAAAAATGTAAAGCTTAACTCCACATCTCAGACAAGGCAATTTGTTAAAAGGTTACCCTGCCCAATGATTAACAAAAAGGCTAAAGAAATTACTAAGAAATATCAAGCTGAAGCCCAAATAGCGCAGCAAAAAGAAATGATCACACTAACAAATGGGACGAACTTAATTCCCTCGTATAAACCGCTGGATGATTTAATTAATGCGGCTTCAGCCCCCAATTTATGCGAGGATGTGTTTCAAAGGGAAAAAAGCAAATCTAAGAAGGTGTTGAAACCCCAAATTCTCCAGAAGCCCAAAACCAAAGTGAAAGACGACATCCACTTACGAGATATTCGGCGTGCAGTCGATGAATATATGGCATCACAATCAATCCAAACATTACCCTTAAAACATGTTTCTGAACGAAACGCTCATTTAAGTAAAGAAAATTCAGAAAGAGAAGCATCATTGGAGAGCGAATTTCCATTGGCTGTCAGGGGTGTTGTCTCCACATCAGAGCGCGCAGATGACAACCTGGAACTCTCCAATAACACACATTTGCCGAACACCATACTGGCAAACGCAGGCCCTGGAATATCTCACTCTGAAATTAAACACCAAATTACCTCTACCATCTCAGAGGTATTACAAAGTAGATCAGTGGAATCACGACAAGCTTTAAATTCACCAATTTTACCCAACGAAAGTGTATTGAAAAGGAGGCAACCAGCTCTTTTCTGGCTTACATTAAAATGCTGCCCTCGACCGGCCACTCAATACATTCTAAATCGAAAATCAGTTTTGGAGATTCTCTCGGAAGTCCCAGAGTTGGATGACATAAAATCATTTGACATTGAACAGGTGGAATTTCTTTTGAGGGGAGATGGGACAGAGGTAAGACAATGGATAAACTCCAAAGTGATTTGGAACATGATTTGGACAGAAAAAAATCACTTGTTTAAATTGGGCTTTATACTCTTGAAAGAAGTGTACTCTCCACAACAGCTGAATGTGGACTCGGTTCCCCCAACCCTCAATAACCTTCACTTGGATATGGGTAAATACCAAGAAAAAAATCCAGTTTGTGCTTGCAAGCAGCGTGGAAATTCTCATTAGAGTTTACCCCAGAAAGATCAGCTCCTGTCACTGGTTAGCTGGAATTCGAGAGGTTTTAGACATCTTCTGAATAAACCTACAGAGCTAACCACACATCATGGACGTCATTTGGGGGTCGCCAGAGGTTGCAACTGCGACCTCTGAGGTCTCCCTTGCGACCTCTGTGGTCTCCCTTGCGACCTCTGTTAAAAAAATAAATCAAAAAATCATATTTTCTTTTTTTTTCGTTTTTTGTAATGCAAGGTCCTGGAGTGTTCAGGCCCTTCAAAAAATAAAATAAGAAAAATAAGAACAGGAGTGCCACAAGTCTAACACTTTCAGCAATGACCCTAAATAAGAAAGAATAGGAAACCAAATAATGTGTCTTTCTGGAATTCTGTACAATAATTGCTAGACTCATTAAAGGTTTATTTCAGGCACACTTCAGGGGGTGAGTCACTGATTTAATCTGTTCTTAAACACCTCAACTCAGCCTTTCATCCTTCTGAGGTCGATAAATGAGTACCGACACAGGCTGGATGATATCGGGTGTATATTTTTTCTATATAAAGCGCTTAAGCGTAAGTGCTATATAATAACACATCATTATCATTTGGTCATGGACGTATTCTTGCATTCACAGTCATTTGATAATATGGGCCTATAAACACTGATCTTAACGCTACATATGGTGATCCATTCTTGCATGAAATGTACATCACATAATAGTGATATCGTAACCATATTTTTCCTAGTGTACAATGCTATGTGACGTCACTTCCTGTTTTGTCAACGGGTGAAAGGTCTTGTTCCATCGCTTCCCGTGATATCAATTTGGGGTGGGGTCAAATGACATCACTTCCTGTGATGTCATCAGGGGGTCAAGGTGTCGAAACTGATATAATATTGTTTCGTCTTCATTGTATATGTTGGCCTATGCCCAGTCGCTTTGCGAGGAAATCTGTATTGCAAGGTCGTGACCTTAAGTTAATCAAGCCTCCATTTTAGGTTAGACCGCCATTTTGGTTTATCGTGCAAAGTCACCCTGTGGTCTAAAATGGCCGACCTGTGTCCTCTTGTTTTCACTTTAACCTCTTCAACCTCTGTAGGCGAGTTAATGTCCAACCTGCCTGCAGGCTATATGTTAGGGTCATGTAGACCTTGTCCTTTCTTGACCTAGGGATCAGGGGATTACTTGAATCGGCGATGTTAACCTACAAGTATACAAGAATAATAATGCTATTTAAACATGATATGCGAAACATCTGTTTGACCTGCATTGAAGCAAATGTGTAAAGAGTGTAAAGTCATATCCAGAGAATAGTAGTACTTGTTAGTAAATGTATTAAGAAGTAAACCACATGCACAAGATATGTAAATTAGGAATGAACCTGGCGCGAACCCTAGCCCAGTACATGATTAACTTGTAAGAGGCTGGACATCGTTACGAAGAAACTGCATAAATATGCTGATGTCCAGCTAGCAATCCCTGTTCACTGCTCACATTGATCCTGCTGGTGGTCTCTCTGAAGTACTGATGGCCAAATAGCTATTTGTTTACTTTGTTTTGTAAACTGTTCAGTGTTGCAATAAAGATTCTGGGAATCTTTACAAGCCTGTGTTGGTGTATTTCTCTTTGCATGGTGTAAAAGCCTTAAAATTGTATTTTCTGATTCCACAGATGGCGCCCGAATAGGGACTCTTAAGATCGACTTCGTCTCATTGAAGGTTGGCTCAGCTATCGGACCGGGATCGGACGGTGTCAACAAAAAGGCCCCTCTGGACGAGAAGCAAATTCCTCGACAGAACAGCACAATCCGATCCCTGAACGGTGAGCTGTAGCCCGAGATGACGTCTTGACGAGGGGCCATATATCGAGGTGGGTAAATTTGCCGAAATCACCAGACACGTGGGTCCTTAGATTGTCCTTAGTAACCCAATCGGGCCTCCCAGTCCTTTTGTCAGGTGAATCGTGACCCGATTCTTAATTTAACCCTGACAATTTGAATTTGGCGCATTGTACTCGCGAGCACAATTATTTGACCAGGTAACACCAGAATTCTGATATGCCTGGGAAATTGTCTGCCTGCTTCAGGGCATTATTTCGCAGTGACAGACAATCTTTGGAAGTTAGCCGTCCTGCACCACAGGAGGGGTTGCCGGCATGTACTATGTACTGTAAGAAAGGCTTTGGTAGTATAGCATTTAATGATATTTGGCACAGACAGACCAGACATAACCCTAGTCTTCGGTGGCCAACCAATGGTAGCTTTGAAATCCCTCGGTTGGAATATTTAGAGTCTGTATTGATAAAGAAACAGGCTAGACCTGCAGCATTTGACGCATTGCACAGTTGGAAAACAGAAGCTTTGCAGCAGCAAAAGAGTAGAGAGAAACACATGCGTCGACATATGACGAATGGCGAAAAAGCACTGTTATATGATCAAAATAAACAATTGGAATCAGTTAGGAACACGGACAGAGCGTTTCAATTAGGCATTCAGAAAATGTACCCTTCGAAAGATTTTCATACGTCCGATGAATTGATTAGCAAACTTTTGCATGAACGAAGGCCTGATGCCTCTGCGCCACGGCCGTATGTTCCTCCTCCTGGTGCTTTGCCCCTTCCTGTCGCTATTCCTCCTCCTATAGTTCCCCCGGTCTTACATATTGTTCTTCCTGTTGTTCCTCCAGCCGTCGCTCCTTTGCCTGCTCCCTTGCCTCCACTTATTGATATTCAGAATGTGCCTACTCTCCCTCTTCCAAGTGATTCTGCATCGCCTGTAGTAGACCAGTGAACGGGATCAAAGGTTGTGACTCGTAATACTGTGTCCCCAGATAAAAAGAATGAATTGATTGCTTGGGCTAAACATTGTATGGAGAGGGGTGAACAAGCTGATGTTT
Organism: Ambystoma mexicanum; assembly: GCF_040938575.1. NCBI lineage: Eukaryota > Metazoa > Chordata > Amphibia > Caudata > Ambystomatidae > Ambystoma > Ambystoma mexicanum. The sequence continues at coordinate 1,580,411,371 of NC_090937.1, forward strand.
TTTCCACACTCGAAAATCTAAAAAGTATCCCTGAGAAAAATGTTTTTATTGAAGGACTAGGAATTCATTTGAGAATAATGTGGAATATATTAAACGATGTAGATCTCCCACAAGGGTTACAGGATTTGAACACCTTAGCGTTGTCTAGAGATACAGCGGAGAAAGTATATGAGCATGTCAAGAGGATTTTTGTGTATAGGAAGGAGTTGGAAGAGTTACAGAATGAAGAAGCAGATGGTGATAGTTTAGGTACTGTATTCTTACAGAAACGGTTTTCTCCTCGCCGCAAATTGATAGGTCAGGAAATGTGAATTTGTACAAAGGATGCGATAAGATGGATTTCGGATATGTCGATAACTCCAGCCGAAGTATATGACACGTATAGTCAGTATACGTTAGAAATGCAAAAGAAAGTCATACATGTTATGGTAGAATACATGCAGGATGAGTGTGTAAAAAGAAAGATTTGTTGTCCCGCAGAGCCTTTTTGATTGATACCTCTTCAACTGCCTTAACCTGACCCTCCAGTTTATAGCGATTTTGTGATCCCGCAAAATGCAGCGAAAACGGCCGTTTTGTGCAAAATGCTGCAAAAACGGCAGTTTTGTGCAAAAACAGGATCTTTAAATAAATGTTTTTTTTTTTTTTTACATTTTTTGAAAGTAATCTGCAAAAATTACTGTTTTAAAAAAAATAATACTCAGGGTGCCAGGTTCTCAACTTTTTTTTTTACACAAGAAATGAAATCACTTGCGCCCCAAAAAAGTGCAGCCCAATTCACAAGGGACACATGAATGGGCACATTTTATATGCGCGCCCATTCAGATGGCCTTTTTCACCTCCTACATCAAATAAAGTATTTAAAAGCGCATCCCTCATTACCAAGCAAGATGCACTTTTAAATGTGCAGAAATTGTAGGCAACCCTGCGCGCATGGGATGTGGGGCTGCCACTGCATGACAGGGTCTTTCCTGACCCTGTCTTGCATTTCTTTTAAGGTATGAACCGCTGCTGAGTTGCTTGGATCTCTGTTCCTCAAACAGGATAAAAATGCATTTTTTGGGTTGCATTTTACAGTGGCAGGCACCTGGAGTGCCTGTCCCTGTGAAAGGTGCTGGGAGCTTGCAGAACACTGTCGGGAGAGCAGTTCTATTCAAAGTACTGCCCATTTTGATTACAAAAATCTATTGAATGTTACAATTTGACCAATTTCATCCAGTACTATTCGATCGATTTTTATAAATACTGAACATGTGTTGCGGGGGTGTCACCCGCTCCCCATGTTCAGTATTTTTGGTCTAGGGTGGTTGCAGAAGTGTTTTCCCCTTTTTCCTCAAAATTGGAGGCGGGGAAAGAAAAAAAAGAAAATAACGAAAAATGGACCCTGCGGAGTCGGATCCGACCCGCGTTAGAGGGACGGATCTGGCACCGCAGGGTTGCAGGGGAAGCAGCAGCGACCAAGCAGTTAAGTAGGGGAGGGGGTGGGGTGGTGGTGAAAGGTACATTTTGGGTTGTATGGCTGAAGTGCAAATCAATTCACAGCAAAATTGACTACGGTCAATTCCGCCGCAAATAATTACACTTCGTCAAACAACCCAGAACACCATTCAAGGCAGCTGGCCAGCGCACAATTTGCGCTACAGCTCAAGCCTGTGGAAATGCGCCGGCCATCTTTGAGAATAAGGTGACCTGATCATTTCCAAAAATGGGTTGTCTAAAAATAGCATATCCTCTGTTCTTTTTTTAAATGCCCCATTATTTGAGGAACTGGGTCAAAATCTACATTAAAAAAAAAATAAAAAAAATTGTTAAACTATGAGAGAGAGGGAGAGTGATGGGTGAGATGTGAAGTGATCAGCAAGAAAGCCGAGGGATAGCATTGGGTCAGAGGAAGAAGCGCTGCACAAGAGAGCAGAGGAAGCAGTGATGCGGTGGGCCAGAAATCTGAGATTTAGTTAATACTATTAAATAGGCATGAACATTAAACCAGAAATGTAGCCAAATCAAACACTGTTCTGCCAAGCCAGAGACATCTGGGACTCTTCCTATTAAATTAATACAAAAAATACATAATAATGATACCCTGGCTCTCTTGTAGCCTTGCACTCTGCCTATTTCCTGCAATGTGGCAATCTTACACCCTCCAGTTAATGCAAAATGTCCCGCAAAAATGCCACAATAAATAAAGGTTTGTGCCGCAAAATTTGCCATTTCATGCCACAAAATTTGCCATTTCATGCCGCAAAATCCTGGAAGGTCTGCTTAGCGCTTGATTTGGCTCTGTTGCTTAGTAAGCATTCAGAGCTACCTACTTCTTAGTTGCCTATGAGAGAGGTCTCTCCGACATTTGTCCCAACGGTTGAGATTGCGGCCGATGCTGCACGAGGTATAGTCGCTGTGGACATTCCTGCACATTATGTATCGCAGTTTGTTCACGTCCCGTTCTCGAGACAGGAAGTGAACACCATAAAGCAATCTATTCCTGATATAAGAAAGAATCCGACGGGGTTCTATAAAGAAATAGAGTCAGTCTTACAATCATCGGTATTCACCCTAAGTGATATTGATTTATTATTTCCCGTACTCCTGCCAGTTGATTTGTGGAAACAGATTAGGACTGTAGATGATGTACCTGGGTTAGGAGATACATGGGATAATATGGTTCGGCTCGACAGAGAAAGACCAGCTGGCGAGAGACCGCCTCAAGTGATATTAATTTTGCCTGATAGGATTATTGTAAAATTAAAAACCATGGTTCCTGAAAAAAGAATCATTTGGGACAAGCTTATGGCCTGTGTCCAAGGAAAGTCTGAAGGTGCTACCGAGTTCGTTAATCGGTTCGAACAAGTGTTTTCGGATTTCAGTGGACAAGACTTAGGCACAGAGTCAGGGAAAAGGCTGTTTGTCGACAAATTTGTACGTGGATTGCTGCCTGACATCCAGTTGCAGATTATGTCCTCCGAAAGCGCTTGGCAGGCAAAGTCTCAATCAGAAGTTCTGCACATGGCTCAGTACTATGAAAATCGTGTGAATAATGAAAAGGAAAAACTTGAGAAAAGAAAAGGTGACCTGAAAACAAAAGTATTATTACAACAGATTGTTAGAAACCCCAGAGGGGGTAGTACGCAATTTAGAGGTCAATATGTGCCACAGGGAAGTATGCCCTTGGCTCCGGTCACCATTAACCAGTGTGCCTATTGTCGACAGGAAGGTCACTGGCACGCGCAATGTCCGAACTTGCAGCAAAGGTCATTTGGGAACATGGGTAGATGATCCAGAGGTCGCCCAGGTGTAGGGGGCCCTGATAGAGATCAGTTTATGACAGAATCACAGCAACCTTTTTCACAGGATAAACAAGTATCGAGTGTGGATAATAGAAACATTTTTGATCATCCTTCTGCTGCATACCTCTCTGAGGAACTTCCTTTTGATGACATTCTGTTTCGTTAGGACTGCCTGAAGCAGGATTTTGAACCAACGCCTATTCCCGTTCATCAGAAAGGTCCCTACGTTGAGATGGTGGTGGGAAATAGAAAGCATCTATTTTTAGTAGATATGGGAGCACAAAAGTGTTCCATTGACCATTCACGGGTTCCAAACATTCCCCTGTCAGGACAAGCCAACGTTTCCGTAGGGTTTTCAGGCACACCTGTAGTTTGTCCAGTCTCTTTGCCGGTACCGATAACAGTGGGTCCCTTCACGGAGCAGTGTCCATTTCTACTTACTACAAACTGTGGAGAGAATTTGCTGGGGTTAAATTTGTTGAAGGAATTGAATGCAGTAATACATTGCTCCTCGGATGGAGTTCGGTTAACAATTTCACCTCAGCAATCAATCGCCTCTCAGTTTTTGACTCGACCTTTACCGCCAGGGTTCAGTAACATTCCGGAATGCTTCTGGGCAATTGATGATAATGATGTGGGCATTCTTCAAATTGAACCTGTTAAAATTATTCTGAAACATGGACTAAAACTGCCTCGCATTCCACAATATAAGATCTCAGTTGAAGGCGAACAGGCTTTGAAATGTATAGTTTCTGATTTTGTACACCGTGGAGTAATTGAGGAAATTACAGGTAGTTTGTGTAACAGCCCAATCTTGCCGGTGTACAAAAAAGGTGATAATGCAATTCCTTTTCGGTTCATAATTGATTTGCGTGCTATTAACAAAATTGTGGCTCCTCAGTTTCCCATTGTAAATGATGTAACAACAATACTAACTGTGAATCCGGCTTCTGCCACTCACATTAGCGTTGTAGACCTCAAAAATGCTTTTTTCAGTATTCCTATACACAGGGATAGCAGGTATTTGTTCGCGTTTACCCTAGGTGGACGCTCGTTCACATTCACTCGTGCACCACAAGGGTACACTGAGAGTCCTAATATTTATAGTAGACCATTGAAAGAGCAACTCGATACTCTTGAGTTGCCTACTACTTGCACGCTACTACAGTATGTAGATGATCTCCTCTTGGCTGCTGCTTCTGAGAGTGCCTGTAAAGAAGGCACCATGTTGTTGCTTTGTCATCTAGCAAAACATGGCCATAAAGCTTCACTCAAAAAATTCCAATATTGTTGCCAGGAGGTCGCCTATTTAGGCTATCTCCTGTCAAAGGAGGGAAGAAGGTTGACACCTGAACGAATAAAAACTATTTCTGGCATGTCTGTCTCAAATACGCAGAAGGAAGTTAGAGCCCTGATAGGTATGGCTTCTTACTGTAGATTGTGGATCCCTAACTTTTCGTTAACGATTACGCCAATGCTGGCTTTGACAAAGAAGGGCATTTCTTTGCCATTGCCATGGACTTTGGAACACCAGACAGCATTTGATTTACTCAAAACCGCGCTGTGTTCGGCACCAGTTTTAGGAACTCCAAATTATGAAAAGGCCTTTGTGTTGTATGTGCATGAACATGATGGATGTGCTTTGGCTGTGTTAACGCAGGAACATGGAGGGAAGAATAGGCTGAGCGGTTATTTCTCATCCGTCCTTGATCCTGTTGCATGCGCTTTGCCAAGATATTTGAGAGCTGTCGCTGCTGCTGCTGCGTCTGTAAAACAGAGCGAGGGAATGGTCCTGGGTCATGCGTTAACCCTAATGGTACCTCACTCTGTAGATGCTCTATTAAATAGAACTCAAACATAACACCTTACTTCCGCACGATTGACAAGATACGAATTGATCTTGTTTGCTACCCACATTCAAATTAAGAGGTGTGGTGTCTTAAATCCGGCTGAACTTTTACCTGTCCCGCAAGATACTGTTGATGGTGACGAAAAGTCACACAATTGCCTTTACACTACAGAACACGAGACTAAAGGTAGAATCGATTTGAAAGATACGCCTTTGAATAGCCCACAAGGGGAGCTATTTTGTGATGGCTCTTGTTTCAAACCTCCGAATGGTACACCCATGGCTACTTATGCCGTCACTTCCTTGAGCACGATTGTGGAAACCAAAAGAATCATTTATAATTCCACGCAGACCACAGAAATTATAGCATTAACTTAAGCTTGTGAACTTTCTGAAGGGTTTACAGTAAATATATATACCGACAGTCAGTATACCTCTGGGGTGGTTCACAACTTTGGTAGACTCTGGAAAGAACAAGGTTTCTTGACCTCACATGGCACAAAAATACAGCACGGAACTTTAATAGTGCGATTACTTTCAGTGCTCGCACTCCCTGCCATTGTAAAATGTACAGCACATCAGACAGTGACAGATGATATAGGAAAAGGGAATACTTTCGCTGATCAGATAGCTAAACAAACTGCCACTGATTTTAGTTCAGAAATGTATGCCGTAAGGGAAACTGTAAATGTTTGCACTTTTGGTGAAAGTATTGATTCTGTAAAAGACATTCAAGCAGATGCTACTGTAGAGGAGACCAAGAAATGGGTCGAGGGTGCACGGAGATTAGATGATGATGGTTGTTGGGTGGACAATGTTGAAGGAAAGTGGTTACTCCCTGACGCCTATATTACAATGATGGTCATTATGGCTCATGGTCCGACCCATGTCTGTGCGCTTAAATTGACTAAAATGTTACACAGTGTATGGGCCAATGATAAAATGTTCAAAATTGCGGAGCGCTTTGTCCAAGGGTGCATGGTCTGCTTGCAGCACAATATAGGAAAAGGTACCTCAACTCCTAGAGGAAGTTTCGCTCCACCTTATGTTCCGTTTGAGGTCATCCACTTTGATTTTATTGAGATGGAACATTGAAACAATCTTAAATACGTGTTGGTCGTCATTTGTGCATTTAGCAAGTGGGTTGAGGCCTTCCCTGTTAGAGATGCAAAGGCCATAACCACGTCAAAGACTCTGTTGAAAGAGTTCTTTCCTAGGTTTGGGCTGCCGAGAGTCATCTGGTCGGATAATGGGCCACACTTTATCGCTGCTTTAATCCTACAAATATGTGAAGGATTGAAGATTGATAAACGGTTCCATTCGGCCAGACATGCCCAAAGTGCTGGATTAGTGGAAAGACATAACGGCATTATAAAGAACAAGCTCGCTAAAACGTGTGCTGGCACCAAGTTAAAATGGCTGGACGCCTTACCGATCGTGTTGCTGTCAATGAGAACAACCCCTCAAACTAAGACTGGGCTCTCTCCCTTTGAGGTGGTGATGGGGAGGGATGCTAATATTTGGGGTATGCCAAAGAGTTTCTCATTGAGGGATGTAGAGAATGTGCATCTTTCAGATTACTGTAACCAGCTGACTAAAAATCTATTTTCAATTTATCACCAGGTGCGAGAGGCATTACCTGCACGATACGAGGGTCCCGGTCACAGTCTACGACCAGGAGACTGGATCCTCACGAAAGTTTTTGAAAGGTCGACTTGCCTTGCGCCTCGGTGGAGGGGTCCCTACCAGGTCCTGCTAGTCACCCAGACTGCGGTGCGGGTAGCGGGGCGGACGAATTGGATACATGCAACGCACACCAAATGGATCCCGCGGCCCGTGCCATACGATACAGAAGACAAAGAATCCCTCTCCAATGCTGTAACCAACGTGCCCGAAACAGCAACAATTGACAAGAGAGTATCGGAGACCGTTCCAGAATTCATAAGGCCAGACAAAACGGCCATCTTGTCTCTGCACTCTCCAACAGTGGTACTTCTGGATCATCCATTTTCTGATCCCATTTCCATTTACTCGCCACCTCCAGTGTGAAGTGACGACACCTTGCTTTCTGATCCTTCAGCACCGGAAAATGTGAAATATAATTTACGTCCAAGAAAATAGACGTACCGCACGGTTTGACTGTGCGATTGGAGAAATAATTTGAGGTCTTGCCTTTTGGCCCGACTATACGAAAAGATTCTGTTGGCTAAGGGTTGTGGGAAAGACATTAAGAAGACGTGCGACTGTGGTCGCCAGCAAACAAACAATTGGCGTTTTTTCAATTGAAGACTACGATGCCTGCACCCGCTACTGCTCATACCGAACTTTTAGATAAATATGTGACTAGCAGAGACAATGAGCAAGCGTCTAAGGGGACCCCGAAAACGTATTGTTGCCTTTTTGTAATAATAACTGGGTTTTTAGTAACTACTGGTTTTGGGTTGTGGTACCTGGAGGAAGCATATCCGCTAGAGGACTTTTTACCTGTTGAAAATGTATCTGTTATACCCACTCCTTCCGTGCAATTGCATACCTTGTCACCTAGAGATTCTTCGCATCGACGGAACTATCAGAATAATACTCTTTTGTTAATAATGAATGCCACTCATGCAATTTTCAATAAGATCAACTGCTGGATCTGCTCGCATTTGCCGCAACATGGGGATAAGGGGCTAGGTTGGTACATTCATCCTTTACCTTTGACAACTGCTTGTTACGCTTCTCTTAGAGCACTATTCTTTGGCCGTTGGAATGACGGCATCTCAGGGAACTTTGATGGTACAAATTTGAATAGTTTTGAAAAACGTGTTTTGATGCCCCTGGGATGCTCGCTTTTTGCAAATAGGAGTAAGCCAAACGTTGCTTCTGTTAGGCCATCTGATAGATTGTCTCGTCCTTTTCAGTCTTTGATCTCTTTCAAAATGGCTCCTATAGGCAATAAGGATGCAACGCCTCCATCAACACCTTCAAGAATAAAACCAAATCTTGGCTCTTTGACCAGCAATAGTTGTGTTAGACATCGGTCCTACTTACCCAACCCGCCTGTTCCCCTGCACGATTTCCGGTCTGCTACCTTCCCAACTACCTCAGGGATACTTCCTCTGCGGAGCCTAGGGACACTGTACCATGTGTAATATATGTAATTATTAAGATTGTTATTATGCTGTATTGGTATACTTTTATTGTAATTTATCTCCCTGTATGTTCTTTTCTTGCAACCCTGTACAAATTGCGCCCTGATGCCCCCGGGCCTGATGGTCTGCGCGTTATAAATAAACAAATACAAATACAAATATCTTATTCTGTTAACCATAGCCCCGACTCAGTGTCCTTCTCCATACAGAGGAATGGAACATGGTCAATGGGCAATTTTAGAAATTGTGCGAATGTTGAGAACAGACCTCTGTATGTAGGTGAACCTGTCTATTTTGTTTGCGGTAATGTGGCATTTCCATGGTTGCCTAGGGAGTGGCAAGGAACTTGCTATTTAGGGATCCTATTACCTAGGGTATTTATTGCCAGTACTGCAGAAATCTCGAAGACTCGTCCACAGCGAGATATGAAGGGGGATACTCCAGCACAAACTCTAGGGGACACAATGAAATCCTTTGTGCCATTTTTTGGGCAAATTATGAATTCAGAAGATATCAGGGGACTAGTGAGAGTACTGGAGAGAACCATCAACCGGACCACTGACATACTCTATAATATGATGTTAGAACAGAAAGCGATAAGATTAGTAGCTCTTCATAACCGGATGGCATTAGATGTCATTTTGGCTGAGCGTGGAGGAGTATGTAAATTAGTGGGGTCCGCTTGCTGTGTTTACCTACCAGACTCCTCTCCAACGATCTTTAGGGCAATCCAAAATCTACATGTTCTTAGTTCGGAAGTGCATGTTCCTGAGGGAAACTGGGAACTTAGTGCATGGTTTTGGGACCTCCTACGGTAATGGCGATGGAAGTTGTTTTCGGCCCTGCTGATTATCTTGGGTAGTTTACTGTTCCTTTGTTGTTGTATACACTGTCTCCCTGGTACATGTTCGGTATTAGGGGGATGTTGCGCGCAAGCAACAAGTGTATTAGGACATAAAATATACGCCCCAGATAAGGTTTCCAAGGAGTACGTGTTGAAAGAAACTCTAGTGTCTGATCTAATGGCAATAGATATGTCTGATAATGATTCGGGGTGTATAGACGTTGAAATGTGGAGTTAGTCGTAAAGTGATCAAAAGTAGTTTAGCGCTTGGCATAGGCCAAAAGGAGGGTTTGTCGAAATTGATATAATATTGTTTCGTCTTCATTGTATATGTTGGCCTATGCCCAGTTGCTTTGCGAGGAAATCCGTATTGCAAGGTCGTGACCTTAAGTTAATCAAGCCTCCATTTTAGGTTAGACCGCCATTTTGGTTTATCGTGCAAAGTCACCCTGTGGCCTAAAATGGCCGACCTGTGTCCTCTTGTTTTGACTTTAACCTCTTCAACCTCTGTAGGCGAGTTAATGTCCAACCTGCCTGCAGGCTATATGTTAGGGTCATGTAGACCTTGTCCTTTCTTGACCTAGGGATTAGGGGATTACTTGAATCGGCGATGTTAACCTACAAGTATACAAGAACAATAATGCTATGTAAACATGATATGCAAAACATCTGTTTGACCTGCATTGAAGCAAATGTGTAAAGAGTGTAAAGTCACATCCAGAGAATAGTAGTACTTGTTAGTAAATGTATTAAGAAGTAAACCACATGCACGAGATATGTAAATTAGTTATGAACCTGGCGCGAACCCTAGCCCAGTACATGATTAACTTGTAAGAGGCTGGACATCGTTACGAAGAAACTGTATAAATATGCTGATGTCCAGCTAGCAATCCCTGTTCACTGCTCACATTGAACCTGCTGGTGGTCTCTGTGAAGTACTGACGGCCAAATAGCTATTTGTGTACTTTGTTTTGTAAACTGTTCAGTGTCGCAATAAAGATTCTGGGAATCTTTACAAGCCTGTGTTGGTGTATTTCTCTTTGCATGGTGTAAAAGCCTTAATATTGTATTTTCTGATTCCACAAAGGGTCGTGTGATGTCACTTCCGCTCCCCCTGGCATTTTGGTGAAATGATATCCCTGCCACACATGATATAATAATGCTCCAAATGTCAGATTATTTGGTTAAATGTCCATATGCATATATAAGAAATAAATATCTAAGATTCAGATTAAATGTATGGCCCACCAATGACATCTTGGCCAGGAGGAAACAAATCCCAAAGAGTTTAAATTTCTGTCGGTTCTGTAAGAACATTAGGCAGAAAGAGACATTAGAACACATTATAATCTCTTGCCCTAATTTAGAAATACAGCGAAATCTATTTTTTGCAAAGATATTATATATTTTCACTCCAACTGATTATGAAGACCTTGGGCAGCGTGTCTTTTGTAGCACAAAATTTGCCATGAGGAAAGCAATTGTCCATTTTTTAAATCAGTTATTTCCAGATTAGTCGTAAGTTTTTTTAAAAGTACGCGTTGGGTAAATCACAAATTGTATTGTAATTTTATCTGCTAATAAGTTTTAAATGTAAATGTAACTAAAGCATTTGTAAATAGGAATATATTATACAGATAAATTTGTATGTAACTTTTGTAATGATGAATTGAAAATTTGAAAGGTTGAATTATTTCAGCCAAACAAATAAAGAAAAGATTCCGAGTCCTGCAGGTGGGAGGTGTCACTCCCGCCAGGTCTGACCTGGCGGGAGTAACGCCACCCGCCTGCAGCAGAAATGGAAACACTGGCTCTGTCATAGACGGAACCGGTGTTTCCATTGTCCTCATCCGCATGGAGTCCTATGGGACTCCATGGGAATAAGGATTTACGGAATTCCGCCTCCGGAATTACCGGGTCACCGGGGTTGTAATGCCCCGGTGATTCTGGCGATCACAGAGGCAGAATGGTATTTCGGGTCCAGCGGCAGCCTGCCGAGTTTTTCCGGCACGGCTTCCTCTGGACTCGTAATGAGGACCACTGAATAATAGTAAAGCAATTTAGACTCACAAAATAAAAAAAACTGGTGTGGAGTTGAACAAATTAGTGTAAAATAACAACTGCAGTACAGAGATTTCATTTTCCCTATTTCAGCGCTTTGCTGTGTCCAAAAGTATCGTTCAAAGTCACTGTGCACTAATCCCCATTTCATTTGTCATTGTGTTCTTGTAAAGAATATCATTGTGTGAAACATTCTTTTGTGACTTAATTATTGTAAACTTGTGTGTTTTGTTTAGCTGACTTTTAATCTTGTACGCTGAATAACACTTTTCTAAATAAATAAGTTACATTAGATTATTTGATATTCATTCTCTCTTTAGCTGTGTGCACAAGAAATGGCAAACAGCTGTGTAATTAAACGGTAAAAGCCCTTTAGTGTGTTCTTATACTAAAGGAGGGGTAACCATTCTCCCACAGATAGAGGGATGTTTCCTCGTTCCCCCACCAGCAGGCATGCCGGGTGCTGATGTTCTACAGAAAAGAAAGAAACTGGCCGGCATTGTCTGGACAGGCATGTAGCAAGAAAGGTGGTACGCAATTCATACCAACAGGTATGAGGAGCGATGACACAGACAGGGGCGATCCCAATTTCCACACTCCACCTCTGGGGCGGGACCGGAGCTGGTGAAAACTCTGGTAGGCCTCTCATCTCACAGGCTCCCAGGCTGTGAATGGTTCCACATCACTGCTTGACAGGGTCAGTCCCTGACCTTGTACCAGAACCAAGAACAGCACTCAAGGAGATTTGGATTCCATAATGAGACCATGTTGTAGATTGATTTTTAAGTACCCTTGCAAGGCTTCCTTCTCAGGGAGAGACAGAATGTACATACAGCCAAATGCAACAGTAACATCGGGCAAAAGGACAAAAGTACAACCTTCCAGTCAACGTGGTGGCAGGTTATTTACATAATCGTCAGCCAAGACATTTAAAAAAATGATACCTTGAAGGTATGTGGCAAATGTGTGATTCACATCAAATAGCATTGGTTGTTTACGTGGCTTGACATGGCAATATTCCAAACCCATGTAACAAGGAGCATGCAGACAAGTTAATGTAGGGGTTATGCAGTCGTATCCACGGAAGGCCTGGTATCACTGGGGAAACACTAAATAGAAGGCATCTTTGGTCTTGACATAAAGTATACAGCCACAGGCATTTGATATAGTTTTGTATTAAGCTTGGTGAACAGTGACTCATTCATGACAGGGCTGGGTGTGTATTAAGCAGTCTGGGTTGGCTGTATCCACAACAACCACGTGGGTTTCGCCCAAGAATCATCTTCTTTGATTCCCCCGAGAAAGCCTGTCACATCCTCTAGGAAACTGGAACACTCCCAAAAGGAACACATGTTTGCATGGTGGTTTAGCTGGCAACTGGTATTTCAAAGGCAGTTGTGTCTCTCTTTACAATGTCCTGCTCTCACCTGGGTGCTGATTACTGAAGTCTTTTTGATGTAGGCAGACAGACGAAGGGGGCAGAGTTAGAGACGTCCATGAGAGAGCTCCAGTCCACAGAGGGGTCTGAGCTTTCAAACTCCCCGGTCCCCTTCCCACTGCTTGAATGCTTCACTATGACCTGACTTGAAGAACATTCTACTCCAACGTTATCTGCCACAGTGGTGAAGATCAGGAGCTCCAAGGAAGAGAAAAGCTATTCTACCCAACTATTATAAGGGCCTATTTGTTGCTGGCTTGAACATCTTTACTGCAACTGAGAAACTGGTACCGAGAACCTTGCTCAGTGGAGGTGAAAGAACCCTGAAGTGTCCTCTACAGGCCTTCCTGCTTGTGAAGGTTCGGAGAAAGGGCTCACCTTCCGCTTGAGACTTTGCACATGGTCTTGCAATACCCAAAGAACAGAGATAGGGACCCCTGGCTCTACATGCAACTGTAAACCACCTAAACGCTGGTTTTGGCATCTTCAACGTTGTCTAGTCTTCTGCGAAGGAACGGCTGGAGTCCTCTTTGATTTTGACGCATGACCGCCTCACACATCTCCAAGTTGCGCCTTGATGCTGAGGCTCCACTGTCTCTACATCCCATACTTGCAGAGCCTGATAGCTCCATCAAATAGGCACTGCCTGCCTGGTTAGCTGCCTCTTCAAGCCGCAAACCATCGCTGCTGCAGTTCCACCATGCCGTATTGAGTCAGTCGAGCTTGTGCACAGCTTAAGTCAAGTCTTTGCTTCTCCGCACCGGAGACCGCCAAGTCTTACACACTGCTAACAACATACCGCCTGCTATCCCCAGTGTCTTCGACCCACAAGCCGTTACCGAAAAGCACCACATCGTTGGTTCCTGTAACATGCTCGTAACTCAACCCTGGCCTGGCACAGAAAGCTCACAGGCTCCCGGTTTGATGCCAAAGGCCTGGCGTGACATAGTTGAGCCAAACAAGACAAGAATAAAAAGATATTTGAAGTAGCACCGTCACCCTAGTCCCAGTTTAAGGACCCTAGTGACTTCAGTCCCCTTCCTACCATTTCAAAGACATGTTCATGAACTTTGACATGTTGCTGCTGAAATTGTTGCCTGAGCACTGCTGTTTACAAACCCAGAGTGTCCCTTTATTTTATAGTCAACCTTTGCAGTGCTTTCCCTAACAGGGATGTGCCAGTAGTGTTTTTATTTGTTGTGTGCATTTTTGTTAGTTTAATTTAAGATCCTATTTTATTCTGAAATCCTTGTTGGACAGTCTTTTATTTTGATACCACATCTCTATTCTTGTTTTGGATTGCTTCTGTACCAGCTTACATCTCTCCTGAAGAGGGGTATCTGCCTTTGGCCTGTTCAATCCTAAATTGTGAAGGCAGCATACTTGTTGGGCTGTGCTTGCGTCACCTTTATGATTGGGATCACTGCTGTAGTGTGTAGGTGAGTAGATACTTTAGCCACTCCTCATCCCTGTATTCCTGTAGAGCAGCAGTTATTATACGACCAACTCGAACGCATTAGGTTGTTCTGGAGGACAATAGGGGTTCCTTGAATGGGGTGGGGGGAATCAACCCTTTGTTCACTCCACAAGTCTTGTAAATGGAATTCTAAATGGGGTACCATGACTCGTGCAATAAAAACAAAAGATTTAGGCTGTGGCACTCTTTGTCTTTTAGTTTCTCATTAAACCCATTGTCAGTATAATATGAAATATGCCCCACCAGGCGAGCTAATCTCGTTGGAAAATTGTTTGCATTTAGTGCTGTATTTTAGGCTATCATGTGTCCTTTGCACAAAATTCAATTAGGCATCCTGTGAAGTATAGGTGGTGTCCTGGTTGCTGCATGCCCTTGAATGCCTGCAATAAAAACCATTGAAGTTATCAGGAAGGGGTGTGGATGCATTAGTCAATAGTGCTGTGGACCCGGCTAGTGCATTGCTCCACATATTAGAAATTAAGGAAAACCACTTTAACTTGTTTTGTCTGATACTGTATGGGTTTATATGTGAAGTTCAACATGCAGGTGTGTAGGAACTCTTCGCTTCTTTGGGGATCCATGAGTCACCCCAATAGACCATTATCCCAGGTGGGGGGGTCTACACCAAGACAACTCAGGCAGCTACCATCTGCCAGAGGGTGAACTTTGGTCACGTTTTGTACTGCAAGGAGTAGTTCCTCCAATCTTTCCATCCATACTTGAGTGTGTTGCATTTGCAATCTGTCAGGGACTGTGTTCACCTGGGACTGGCACTGGGGGCATTGAGCATTGAGATATGGTCTGTCTTCTCGGGACACCAATCTGCCAGCAGGTGCAAGGCAGGTGATGCTTGGAGTGGACACCAGCCTCAGAAGAAAAACCCATAAGTGGGGGGGGTACTCTCTTACAGAAGCTAAGGGAGGATTCCTTGTCAGGCTTCTTGAGAAGAAGACTTGGAGGCAGGTGTAGTCTTCAGGAACAGAATGCAGTCAAAGTAGCGAAGTTAACAAATAACCAAGAGAAGAGGGAAAAAGAAGTTGTTCAATATCAAGATAAAGACAAGCCTCAGCAGAGCAGTTCCAGGTAAGGCAACAACTAGCTGCTAGGAAAAGGGAGATTGCCAACAGTCACTGCAGAGCCTTGTGCAAGTCTGCCAGCGACAAAGATAGCAAGAGCTTCTGGAAGATCATAGCAAAGAACTCAAAAACACCCTCGACCTGGGCTCTAGCGATGCACCAAAAGTTCAAATTGAGGCACAGGACTGGGTGGATCACTACATCACTTTGTACAATCTTGGTATAAACGTGAACAATGTTGCCATCCGTGGTTCCGGTAGTTTCAGCTTGTAACACTTTACCAGCAGGGAAGTGGAATTTGTGATCAACCTCCAATCTGCAATAACAATATTTTATCTGACACTCAGCTGGCATTCAGGTCTGGACCGGGGGCGATCAGTGTGCTAATTTTTATATGCTCATATCAAAGTATGTTGCCATCTTGGGGACCCCTATCTATGTGGCTTGTATGGATTTAATTTCTGCCTTCGACCGCGTAGATAGAAGTCTTCTCTGGCGATCTTGGGCTGAGACGAGTGTCCCCCATCCCCCATTGCCAGTTTTAGAAGCTCTTAATGCTGATACAAGAGCACGTATCAGCGACGGATTTATGGCAAAGTAACCAACACTATAGCTGCAGTGAAGGGTGCTGCCAGGGTTGTGTACTTGCCCCTTTGCTTTTTAATCATTATGTGAATCATCTCCCACTGTTTGGAACAACCAGGCGCAGGTGTGCCCAAGTGCGAAGGGAGGAAGCTGCCTGTCCTGAGCTATGTGGACGATGTGCTCTTTTAGCCAGAACACCCAAGTCCTTGCAGGTTTTTGTAGATGGTTATACAAATTATATGACCCATTTGGGACTAAAGGTTAACAAAGTAAATGCTGTGCTATAGGTTTTACATCTGGCAGAGAACATGATCCCAAGGTTCATTTGCAGAGTTATAAACTCTCCTTCTGCAAGAATTTTGAATTCCTGGGGCTGATTTTTAATTGTCTGTTAACCTGGAAGGACAATGTAATCGCAAAGAGGATTAAAGTGAAACAGGCTATAGGCTGTCCTTTCAGATTTGCGGGAATTTTACATAATTTGACAGTGCCACATTTACTCGCAGCTTACTGAGGGAAGGCGTTAGGAGTGGGTCCTATGGTAGCAAACTATGGGGCACGTGGAATCTCACGGAGCTCCAAACAGAGGAAAGCGTCTACCTTTCCCGACTCCTAAGGGTTCCCCAAACAACTGCAGCTTATATTATCCACTTAGAGGCGGGACAGGTTTTTACTACTGACAAATTGCAACTAAGGCCAATTCTATTCTGGTCCTCATTGTAGTGTGTGGATGATGACTGTGTTCTAAAGGTGCTAATTCAGCACCAGATAGGGGGGCACAGCTACCACCTTTGAAAATATGAAGGGGGAGGCAAGGCACCTTTTGGGAGCAAACGCCAAAGGTACCGCACTTCTATGAATTAAAGACCTCATGGGGAAGAGCGAGGGTTGATATGAAGGGCGTGTACAAATGACCCAAGGGACCACATAAAAATAGCAAAATAATAAGGAAAACACAACATTATCAATACACATATTTGATGAGGAAACCCCAGGGGCTGGCACAACCAGGGAAAACCTGATCTGAAACACGTGAGCCACTCACAGGGAGGAGGGCGATGGAGCACAAGTTTCCAATCACAGGCGAATCGAAGCAGCTGGAATAGCACAAGGTGACATAATTACAGGGCGGTCTGCCTATCCACCAGTCACATGGGGTAGAGGAGAAATGGACCTGAGCCAAAGTACTGGTCACATGGCCACCCGTGCCCATCGGCAGGTGGCTGTGGGAAAAGGACACTGGAGAAAGTGGTGTTCCTGGAGAACCAGTCAGATGGTAAATTACTGTTCTCCAGGGAGGTGGCCAGCCTTTGGAGTATCCACCACTGCACTTGTGAAGGTCGCCAACAAGCATGTATCGTGTGAATGTCTCCTTTCCCACCAGAAGCAGGGTGTCTCGTGCCTCATCCTTAATGGTGGTTTCCCTGAAAAGAGTAGGTTACCCACTCCATTGAAGCAAACTGCCATACTTTACTGACCCATTCATGTTCCTGCGGCGGGTGCCTTGACTTCCACTTCTGGGCGATCACCAGGGCCTCCTCCAACATCAGGATCACGTAGATTTTCCTTTGCACTTTCGAGGTTTGCTCTTCCAACAATCCTCCAAGCCCTAGGAGGGCTTCTCCCCAGTTCCCATGGACTTTGGAGCCTGTCATTTCCTCTAATTCGATCTCTATCTTGTCCCATTAGCCTTGTACACAGCCCTCTCTCTTCTCTACTCCTCTATTTCTGCTACTCTTGATACTCTTGCCCCCGTCATGAGGATCCGTTTGAAGTCCAAAGCCAAGTGCAATTCTTGGTATAGCTCTGACCTTGCTACACTTAAATGGAAGTGTAGGGTGGCTGAGAGGAAATGAAGGACTTCTTGCTCATCCTCTGACAAACTGGCCTGCCGCCTGCTCCAAAGGCAATACCGACTTGCTGTCCACACTAAGAAGAGAGTCCACATACAAACCTGCGTCTCTGCGGCATCTAACAACTCGGCCGAACTTTTCAAAATCTGCAAGGAGCTGGCCAACCCTGCTGCAGTCTCCACCCCTCCTCTCTCCTCCCAGGATCTTTGCAATGCCCTTGCCTCTCACTTTATCTCTAAAACCCAGGACATCCTGTCCACCCTCTCCTCCGCTCCCCCTCCTCCTCCCTCTCCTTCTCAGCCTGCTGACCCTCCTTCAGCTACCCCTCATCATCCTTTCTCCTCCTTTCCTCTTTTCTCCCCTGATGAGATAGCTAGACAAGTCTGATCTATGAAAACCTCATCAAAACAGGTCCTTCCCTGTTCCTCTAAAACCATTAAGGACCACATTGACACCCTTGTGCCAGCCCTTGCTGATTTCTGCAACCTCTCCTTTGCATCTGGCTCTTTCCCCACCCCTCTTAAACACTCCCTTGTGCATCCTCTCCTCAAGAAATCCACTGCTGATCCGTCATGTCCGGCAAACTACCGCCCAATTTCCATTGCTCCCTTTTTGGGCAAGCTCCTGGAAAAGCTGGCCATCTCTCATCTTAATCTCCATTCTGACTCTGTTGGCTCCCTCAATGACCACCAATCTGGCTTCAGAGCTGCCAGAAGTACGGAAACTGCTCTCCTGAACATCTGTGAAAACCTGCTCTCCCACCTCGATTCTAACATTCCCTCTGTCCTTATCCTACTTGACCTCTCCTCTGCGTTTGACACGGTCAACCATACCACCCTGCTCAATCGTCTTCGTGACAACCTCGGTATCACTGATCAGGCTCTGGCCATGCTGACCTCTTTTCTCTCTGATCGACCCTCCCAGGTACAACTTGGGTCCTTCCTATCTTCTATCTCCCTCTCCACATGTGGTGTTCCCCAGGGGTCTATCCTCTCGCCTTGGCTTTTCAGCCAATACCTGGCAACTCTCGCTTACTGCATCTCAATGTTCTGCTCAACTTTCCAGTGCTATGCTGACGACACCCAACTCATTTTCAGGCTTCCCTCAGCCTCCTCCTCTCCTTCTCTCATCTCAGATTGTCTAATCGCCATTCAAAATTGGTGTGCCGCCAATGATCTATGTCTAAATGCCAACAAGACTGAGATCCTCCTTATTGGTACACCATCTCCATCCTTTCCTCTCACTCTCTGGCCGGCCTCCCTTGGCCCTCCTCCCACCCCCACTTGCGCGGCTAAGAACCTTGGGGTTATCTTTGACTCTACACTTTCCCTCTCCGCACACATCTCTGATGTCTCCAAATAATCTAACTTTTTACTTCACCCCCTTAGAGGTACTCTACCTTTCCTCTCCTTCCCTCAAAAGCTCACGGTCTCCCAAGCTCTGGTTATTTCCAAACTGGATTACTGTAACAGCCTCTTCCTAAATCTACCTGCCTCCACTCTCCGCCCTCTACAGCTAATCCAGAACAGGACTGCAAGACTTGTCCTTGGCCTTAAGCCCTGGGATCGTATCTCTCCAGCCTTGAAATCCCTTCATTGGTTCCCAGTGGATGCAAAGATTACATTTAAAACCCTCTGCATTGTCCACAAGGCTTTCTGGGGCCTGGGTCCAATATACCTTCAAATATCCCTCCGTAAATACCTCCCCTCTCGAGCCCTTCGCTC
The DNA here is from genome assembly GCF_040938575.1 of Ambystoma mexicanum. Classification (NCBI taxonomy): domain Eukaryota; kingdom Metazoa; phylum Chordata; class Amphibia; order Caudata; family Ambystomatidae; genus Ambystoma; species Ambystoma mexicanum. Next base: position 1,580,430,696 of record NC_090937.1, read on the forward strand.
CTCTACTTCTAACTCCCTCCGGGTTAGTCGTTTTGCAAAAAAACGAGCTGGGGGTAGATCCCTGTCTTCGGCTGGTGCCTCCCTTTGGAACAGCCTCCCGGCCACCTTGAAACTTGAGGAAAAACATCTTTGGTTCTGGAAACTTCTCAAGACCTTCCTCTTTGCCTCTGCCTTTGCCCCCTTCTCCCCTGTTGATCTGTTTCTTCTCATGGCATTGTGCACCTGACCACCCTCTGTTCTTTCGGGCCCAGGTATCTGCTCACCCTGCCACCCTCCTGCACTGTCTCCAGGCCACCATCTGCACTGGGGTTCTGTATCTGTACCCATACAGCCCCCTCCCACTTTTCATCTGCACTTATCAGATATACCTTTCTGACTAACTTTCACCTGCCACTTGCTGGCTACACTACAATGGTTTAAAGCCCTTATTTATTATTTATTTTATTTAATATTTATTTGTTTTTCTCTCCTCTGCTTCGCACTTTTCCCTCATTTTCCTTTCCCATGCACTTGCGCTTTCTTAAATGTCACTGGGCCTAGTAAGATCGCAGTTTTTTCTGTTTTTTCCCTCCCTTGTTCCCCTCCCTTTTTGCCTGGTCGCCCTCTGAAACACTTGTGTACGTGCGCGATATAAATAAATATCATTTCATTTCATTTCATTGTATAAATGGGCACTTCCACCATGTATGCCCCCATGACCCTGCCTCCCCAAAACCCCTCCAACAGACTTTCTTCACTTGAGGGTATATTCTGTTCAGGGCTTCCGGGGTGAGGTGCCATTGACACATTAGTTTGGTCCAGAAATCTTGTAGTTGGATTGATTTCATGAGGCCCACTCCTCATCTTCTATCTGGTGTCCCACCTCTGACTCCCACCAAACCATGTGACGTCTAGGCCCTAGTGCCTCATTCTGCTTAATTAATTTATACTGGGTTTCTACCAGATTTTTATCTCATGCGCTCTCTGTTAGAAATTTTTCGAAAGGGGTCAGGGGCCTCAGGGCTTCCTTCTTTGTCTCATGGTGGAGTAGCCAGTTGTGCATTTGCATATATTTAAATATTTCCTCCTCTCCCAGCGAATAGTTGTCTTTGCACTGATTAAACGGTTTGATTTCCCCTCCCTCCAACATGTCTTCTTTCTTTACGCAGCCTGCCTCCATCCACTTATAGAACCCTTTTCCTCCCACCCCTGGGGAGAATTTAGGATTGTAAAATATTGGGTTAAACGGCAAAGGGTATGTCGTTAGTCCTAATTTGGTTACCAGTTCGTCCCATACCTCACACACCGGAGCCCCTATTGAGCTCTTCTATAAATGTTTAGGCCTGTCCTCCTTGGGCATCCATAGCACTGAATCTAGGGACCCCCCACTAATGCTTGAGCCATGTGTCTCCACCCTTTGTTTCTGTCATGTTTTACCCAGTCTCTGATTACTTTCGTTTGGGCTGCCCGGTAGTAGGCCCTCATGTCCGGCGCTCCCATAACTCCCCCTGTTTCTAGGAGCTTGCAACAGTCTCGTCGCTACTCTGGGCTTTTTATCGTTCTACACACATTTTCCTAATGCCGCCTGGATTGCCATGAAGAAGGCTTTTGGGACTTTCGTCAAGACGGAAGTAAAATAATATAAGACCTTGGGGAATACGACCATTTGTATTACATTGATCCTGCCCAGCCATGCTATCCTAAGCGGGCTCCATTCCTGAAGAATTTGTTTTAATCTAGCCAGTAAGGACGTTCATTTTCCTGGTACATTAATTCAATCGTTTTGGGGTATTTTATCCCATTGGTCACACAGGTAAAGGGAGGTGCTTTTGATTTCTCGCCCACCAACTCTTTTGGGAGCTTCATGTCCATGGCCTCTGACTTGTTCATATTCATTTTTAGTCCTGCTACCGCTCTAAACCTTCCTAGTTCCCTATCCAGGGTTCAACCGATCTGACTGGATCCTAAAGGGATAGCAGCATGTCATCCGCGAAGGCTGTTATTTTATGTGTGGTCCCTGCTAACTGGATGCCTGTTATGTCCTCGGTGGCCCTGATCGTGGCCAGAAGGGGCTCTAAAAAGATCACGTACAGCAAGGAGGATAATTGTTTCGTACCCCTTGTTACCGGAATCGGATCGGTTAATTGCCTGTTTATCAGCAGGCGTAAGGAAGGGTTGGCGTAGTTAGCTCTCACTTTGTTCAACATTTTCTCCCCAATGCCCATCTTCTTCATTGTATGAAATACAAATCGCCATTCCACGCGGGTAAACGCTTTTTCTGCGTCTAATGCGAGGAGGAGCACTGGGACCTTTTTTAGGGAAACATTTTCTTATAAGTGTGCTACCCTTCTTGTGTTTTCTCCTGTCTGTCTACCTCTTATGAAGCCCGATTGTCTGTGTTGATTAGTTTTGGTAGGAGGGGGTCAAGTCTAGTGGGCAGGAATTGTTTTGTGTATAGCTTAGCGTCAGTGTTTATTAACGCTTTTGGTCTGTAGGATTTACAGCTTTCGGGGTCCTTGCCCTGTTTAGGAAGGTGTACCACTTTGGCCTCTTCCTCTAATGGAGTTATCCTCCTTTCCCTCTCAAATTCATTGAAAAGTTGGGCTAGGTGGGGGATCAGCTCCTCTCTGTATATTTGATAAAAGTCGGCCGTATATCCCTCAGGCTCTGGGGCCTTGTTGGATGGCATTGTGGCAATGGCTTTGCGCACCTCCTCCTCCGTTATGTTCTGATCTGAGTACTGGACCTCCTGTGTTGTTAAGGTTGGAAGGGGAGCCTTTTTCCACATATTTTAGCTTAAGCGAGTCTTTGGGGACTTCCGATTTGTACAGTTCCCGGTAGAATTTTATGAAGTATCTCAGCATTCTATCAGCCTTGTTATCCTTAACATAGTACTTATGCTTGAGATGGAGCAGAGCCCTCTCGGCCTCCCTCGTCTGCAGTACTTCCAGTTGGCCCCTTACCAATCTGTATTCCCTCCTGGTGGCCTCGCTAGCCCCCACCTCCATCCTTCCCATGACCTGTTGAAGTTTGTTCTCTAGATCCCTTTTGAGCTGCTTCCTTTCCTTGTCCCTTCTCGCATTTATTGTGATGAGCTGGCCTCTAATCGTAGCCTCGAAAGCATCCCATCTTGAGCTAAGGCTTGTATCCCCCGCTTTGTTGAGGAGAAAGAATTCTATTACTGCTTTCTTTAACTCTTCCCTAATTAGCCCATCTTTGACTAAATATGCCAGAAATTTCCATTTCCAAAGCCTGCTAGATTTAGCTGTTCTCCCCAGAGTTAGCGTAATGGGGGCATTGTCTGCTAGAACCATTGCCCATACCTCCATTTCCGTTACCTCCCCCACTAGACCCTGTGAGATCCATATATAATCGATCCTCGAAGAGGTCCTATGTACGTGAGAGAAGAATGTGGACCCCCTTGCGTCCCCCTTCGTTACTCTCCAGGCATCCACTAGAGCCAGCCTATCCATCTTATCCTTCAATTCTTTCAATGGTCCTCCCTGGGTGCCCAGTCTTCCCACGCTTCTGTCAGTTATTGGATCCCATGCAATATTCAGGTCCTCCATTAGTATTATAGGCCCTTTGTCAAAACCCTTCAACTTGTTCATAGCTTTTTGTATGAATTTGTCTTGGGCGGAGTTGAGCACGTATTTACTGCTAGCGTGTATATCTCTCTCCCTCCCTGCATTATTATGGCTAGATATCTCCTGCTTTTGTCTTTTTCCCAGTCTGTTATTGAGATATTCAGAGAGGATCGTATAGCCAGCAGAACTCCCCCTTTTTTCCTTTCCTCGTTGGTTTGGAATACCTTGTTGTACCCTTTTATTCTAACCCTGTGTGCATCCTTAGACTGTATGTTTGTCTCCTGGAGCGCGACAATGTCCAGCTTCTGTCTGTTTACGAACCTTTCTAATTTCTTTCTTTATGGCTGTGAATTCAGGCCCCTCATGTTCAGTGTCATTAAGGCTAGGTCGTTGCACCTAATCGACCCCATGGAGTTGCTTGGAGCTCGTTGTGGCCCTTACTATGTTGTGGATGAGTTCCCTCCCCAACCCTCCCCTTGCCCCACTTCCCCGCCCTCCCTCCCACTTACTTGCCCTTCCGCTGGGTAGAATTAGTCCGCCTCTAGCCCCTCCTGCTGTGGAAACGCGGGTACTAAGTCCTTTCCTAACCCCAGCCCAGTGACCTGCTCGCTTACCCCAGCCCATTTTGAAAACCAAGACCCTCTCCCCCCGCTGTGATCATTTGAAGATTTGAAGTGGCTGCCCTCCCCAGGCTTCCATTTCGCCTGTGGATTTAGCCTCCCAGGAGCTACTAAGATGGTTCTGGGCATTCCAGGCCCCTTTTGTATCCTTTGCGTTTCACTTTAGACTATTCCCACGTTTTTATCGATCTGGTGCCCCTGCCTCCTCTAGTGCTTGGAACAGGGTCCTCTTCCTCGATTCCCAGTATGTTCGCTCCCTCGCAGATTTTCGAAATGCAGTGTTTTCCCTCCCATTCAAATACCAGGCCAAAGCGGAATGTCCAGTGGTATCTGATGTCCTTCTCAGTCAGGGCCCGCGTTATGGGGCTCATTTTTCTGCTTTTTAGCAGGGTCATGTAGGACAGGTCTTGGAAGAGTTGGAGCTCAGATCCGTTGTAGTTGATTTGTTTCGCCCTCCTCGCTGCTCAGAGAATCTCTTCCTTCTGGCCATATTCATGCAGAGCCGCGAGGGTGTTCCTAGGCCTGGCTCCTGGTTTTTTTCTTTGTGGGCAAACCCTATCCAGCTTGAGCTCGGAGGCCCCTTCCAATTCGATTAGGCCGTTGAAGATTTACCTGACCTCATCCTTGAGGTCCCTGTTGTGGATATCTTCTGGGAGACCTTTCATCTGTACGTTCGATCTCCTGGACCTGTTATCTAGGTCTTCAGCCTGGAATTCCAGATTGTAGGTGGCGGCAGTCAATTTTTCCACCAGGTCCTCTGTCTTCCTCGTGTCCTCCGCCAGGTCCTGCAGTGCCTTCTCGGTCGTGTTGGTCCTTTCCTCCAGCCTGCTTATGTCCCCTTTTACCTCGTGCAGGGTTGGGGCCCAGTCCTCTGTAATCTTGGCCAATTGAGATTCCACTGTGCTTGCTATTTTGTCCCCAAAGTCCTGGAAGTATAGTCAGAGTATCTCCTGGGTGACTGATTGGGCCACTACCTCTTCCTCTCTTTCTTGCCAGGTTTCTTGGGAGTCCTGCGGCCTTACCGTTTCGGCTTGAGCCGTCATGTCCTTCCTCCAGAGTTTGTGGATAGAGCCCTCCTGGGTTTTCTTTGAGGATTTTTGGGGGTCCTGTTGGTCAATGCCCTTGTTCTTTGACATGTCTTCCCCCAACCCCCTGGGGGAGTGACCCCTCTTGATCTGGTGTCCCCGAGACACAGGCACGCACTGATATTCTGCTGGCGGCCCCCCTCCCCGTCCGCCCGAGCCGCTCTCCCTTGCTAATCCTTTCCCTTGGCCAATCGGGAGTCCTTTCTCCGTGGTGGACTTGGGGTTGAACTCCCAGCAGGGTGCTTTCCCCCTGTGTCCGGTCCGCTAGGCACTCCTTTCCGCCTACTCCCCCTCTTCTGGGGGTGGGGCACGTTCTGTACCCTCTTCCTGAGCTTGCCACCACGTCCTCCAAGATAACCCCCCGGTCCTTGGGGGCCTTGACCCCTGTTTTTGCTGCCTTGTGTGTTATTGGCGCTGCTATCTTTCCCCCAGGCTGCCCCAGCTGGTGTCTCTCAGCCTGAGGCTGGGTTGAGGTATGAGTGCCGTCTCTGAGGGGCCGAGCATCAGTCGCCCTGGGCCTCCGTGATTTGTGGCCTTGGCCCTTCCTGGGCACAGTCTCCCTCTAAATGACTGGAGCCGAGGGCCCCTGGTGCCCCCCTCTGCTTGGACCGTGGGCCCCTCTTGCTTTTTTCACGTTGTGTGGGGGGGGTGGGAGAGTTAAGTTAACCTCCCTGCCCCTTCCTATGCCTTTGATTGTCCCCTCGAGGCTCTCCGGCTCCTCCTCTGCTGTCACCGGTCTTCTCCTATGTTCCGGGCAGGCTCATGCAACTGCTCCGGCAAACGTCCCGGCATGGCCTGCCTTGCTGGTGTTGTGGCTCCTTCAGGCCGGTGGGTCCTCCCGTCTCCGGCTGACCATGGTGTTCCTTCACTTGTTGGGGGGGCTTGACGGGCCCCTGGGCCTCTCCCCGTCTCCTCCCCTGATGCTGCTGCGCTCCTCCGTCTGGGGGAGGTAAAGCACCTCCCCCACCGATGTGGCAACCAGCCGGTCCGTGTGGTGTGCCCAGGGCAGGGACGCCCCTTTGCAGCTCCCACCTCCGCCTCCAGTTGCTGTTGTCCTTCTCTGCCCTGAAAGCCGGGCTTGCATGGGCAATTTCGGTGGGCGGTCGCAGCTCTCTGCTCTCCGGCCTCGCTGCTCCTCTCTCTCCGGGGGATGGTGACGCCTCTCTCGGTGCGGGCGCTTTTGGAGCCCTGGTCTGCTAAAACCCTGCTGACTCCACTAAGCTCCGTGGGTGTCCTAAAGGTGGCTCTGTTCGGCTCCCGTGGCTTCTGTTAGCTTCACGCTAACAGAAAGGCATACATTTGTAAGAGACACTTTCTCAGCTTTTGTGCTCACTGGGGTAGGCAGCTCTGCCTTCAGTGTATTACCACTACGGTGGCCATCTTGGATCTCAGGCCATAGACAATGGTGGCCTGCCTTCCTACTGCTATTATCAGCTAAAGATGTCAATTGTGCATTCAGATATGCTTGTTTCTTATACTATGCTTTGAAAAATAGAGCTACGTTTTCATGATTTATACTGCAACACTGATCGACTGTAATGTTATCCATATGAAGTTCAACTTTTTTTTAAATGAACCTTTGTGCTTTTTATCTCTAAGGATGCAATGTTATGGTGATATTTTGTTATCATGTTTTATGACTTGCATGTACGTTGTATGGATATAATCCATATCCAAAATAAACAATTACAAAAACAGCATGCAGCAACAGAAATAAGACAATGGAGTAGGATGAAAAAACGGGTAAACTGCTACTAGGGTAAACAACAGACAAGCAACGGAGATGAAACAGGTAATGCCAGCAGCATTTCAATGCAGATTGTCCATGTCCCAGGGTCTGCTTTATTGTCATTTCTTCTGCTTCATCGATTGACTTGTAACTTGGTTGGGCCACTATAGCACATCCAGTATGGATAGGCACTTCCCCAAACGTCATCTTGGCAGACAACGTCCACTGAACACAGACCAGCCATCCCACGTGGACCAGTGTCTTCTTTAGTAACTCATACCACTTATGTGTATTGCTTGAGAAGTGCATTTTCTGTAACGATGTTCAAGTTCACCCTTATAAATTCCCTTGTGAGTTATAAAATAGTGAACATGATTTACGGGCTCTGTTGTACGCCTAATGTAAATAGGCAACATGGCCTGACAGCACTTGGCCACCCGTCCAGATTTAATAACATGTATCACTGTGTGGCACACTCTCAGTCTGCACTGCACATTGCATAGGACCCTGTATTTAATAGTGGGGCGAAACAGATGCAGAGCACAGAGCAGTGTTGACTTTTCCTAAATTTGCATAATTAGCAGGTGCACACAGGGCTATCTTAAGGAGAGGTTTGGGACCAGGGCGCACAAAGCTTCAGCTCCCCTCTCCGACCCCCCCCCCCCCCCCCCGCCATCACCCCCTGAACTAAATTAATGAATGGTTCAATGATCTCTGGTCACACAATACGTAGGGGTACTCCCTTAAAGTCCCCTTACTATCTTCGTCCTTATATGAATCAGCAGAACAATAAAGGAGCTTTATTTCAAGGGGAACACGAGCAGTTTAGGACCACGGTACTTGTGTTCTAGCACAGGTGCAAGGAACCTTTTAACAATAGCAGCCCCAAGGAAAGTACGCCAGACATAGTATAACTGCAGGACACAAATACATAACTGTACAAAAGAAAGGCAAATATACAAGCAGAGTAAATAGAGCTCAGATTTGTCGCATAACACAATTTAAAAGTGCTGTGTGTGATACGTTCACAGTGCCAACATTGCATTTAGTCCACCTGAGAGTAGGACTGACATGACCAATCCTGAATGATTCCCCAACCCTCTGAGAGAGCAACTAGTTAGAAACTACTAGATCCCAAAGAAACAGGGGTTTCAGGTCTGCATCTACCACGATGCATCAGATTTAGAGATCCAAAACCCAAAGCCGATTCTTGAGTGTCTTCCAGGGATCAAGGGAAACATACACGATTGGGAAACACTAGCACATCCAGAGAGACCTCGTATTTAACAGGAGTGGATACTCAAAGGGAACAACCTAACTTATGCCAAAGCTACCCTCCCACTCAGCAGCAGCATGTGTGAAGGAGAACAGGTATCTCCCTCCTCTGCAGCTGCAGCATGTGAGAAGAAAAATACTTCCTTTTCCAAAGGGAAAGCAATTTTGCACAGGTGGGAACTTACTAAACGTTTGCTGTCCCTTGGATGGCTTTTTAACCACCAGAAACCCACAAAACGAACTTCTGTGCAGAGGGACATCCAGGAGGAAAGGCAGGAGCAGAACAGCAGACAACCACCAGACCCAGCACTTGGAGACCAACTGAAAGAAGTCCAAGATGGCGGCAAACTTCCTTCCTCTGGCTTGGAATAGGTAGCAGATTAACCAATCGATTCAAAAGTTTGCCTAAGCCAATGGAAGTATGATGAGGTTCGTTAAACTGAAGGTAACTAACACAGACAGTGGGCCTCATTACAAGTCCGCTGGTGCTACTGGCGGGTTGCCGCCGAACTGAAACACTGTTACATGTCCCGGCAGCCCGGGATATCAGGCGGCAGAAGGTTTTTGTCCCCATTACCATTATTGCTAATGGTGCTGGTGCTTCCAGGACAACTCTTCTGTCTAGGGCCGTTACACCCGGCCGGTCAGAACTGCCGCCGCACAGGTGCTGGAAAGCAGAGTTGCAGTCTGCCGATCCGGAAATGGTGCTGGTACATTGCATGAACCCCACAAGAGGGGTTTGCTCTAGTGAGGGGGAGTGGACACCCCTAAACTCCTAAAGAGGGGTACACTCCTGTGAGGAAAAGGTGAGCCCCTGGGATCCCAGAAGAGGCCAAAAGAAAGAGATCCCTTCTCTCCCTTGATTTTCACCATAGCTATTGAACCCTTAGCAGATTCGGCAGGCACACTCACACCGGGGCCTGATATTGTTGGGCACACCGCACATTGTCTCCTTATATGCAGACGATTCATTACTCTTCATAGGTTCACCAGAACGCAACCTTGTCCCGATCCTAGAAGACGTCATCCACTTTGGGTTGTTGTCGGGCCTCAGGGTTAACTGTTCAAAATCTACTCTTTTCCCACTCACATTTGCCACCCACCCCCACACCCGACCTCATGGGGTTCACTTGGTCACAGTCGGAACTCACCTACCTTGGTGCGGCGGTAGCCCGTCAACCAGACATAGTGTTTGAAACCAATTACCGGAAATATGTAATCACTCTTACCAAGAAATGTCTGGGCTGGGCCAAGCTTCAACTATCCCTTCGCGGGCAAGATTAGTATCTGGAAAATGGTTGTGCTCCCCCACCTTCTTTACCGTTTCCTTAATCTCCCCCTGTAGCCCGGTAGGGAATTTTTTCAGTCCCTTAACCGCACGCTCAACACCTTTTTATGGCACTCCGGTGCTGTTCGCCTCAAATCTAACACATTGGCTGCTCCCATGGATAGCAGCGCTTCGGAGCCCCCAACTTCGAAAAATACTCACTAATCGCCCAAGCACAATTTGCGTCATACTGGTCCATCGACTCGAACCTCCCTCCGCATATCAGACTCGATTGTCGGGCGGTCGGTGAACAGTATATTCGTTCTTAAGTTCTTTCTCTTCCTACGCTTACTTGTAGCCCTTTAGATCCTGTAGGCACCACGTTCTTTGCTTTGACTGGGATGTGGACGTTGTCCGGAGGCGCACACCCCTTTCACAGTTGTCTACCTCTCTGGAACTTCCTCTCAGGAGCCCCCTCCATACCCCAGACCGAGGTACGCCACTGGGCTGAGGCGGGATTCAAAACCATTCGAGATGTCTTCGATCAAGGTAGCTTTCTGGAATAGTCAGATTTACCAGAGCCCCTACGACGAAGATCACCCATTTGGCTCCAATACTCCGGCCTCTGCCGATTCCTGAAGAGAAATTACCTGAGTTTCCCAGTATGCCCCTGACAACCCTATTTTGGCCGAGATTATGAACGCCACAACCACGGGAGGGAAGGTTTCCAGACTGTACACCTTATTACAATCCAGGGCTTCTCCATCATTTGATAAGCTAAGCTTACACGCTTGGGCTGGAGATCTGGGGTTTGACATAACTGACCAATGCTGGAAGCGTATGTGTGCTCGCACTCACAATGTATCGTTTAATTCCCGCTTCAAACCCATTCAATTTAAAATCTTACACACATTCCATTACATCCCGATTAGGCTGCACCGTATGTTTCCGGACCACTCCCCCAGGTGCCCCAGGTGTAGGTCCGAAGATGCTACCTATCTTCACATGTTCTGGTCATACCCCTACCTTACCCAATTGTGGGCAGAGACCTGCTCCACGCTCTCAGCTATCCTGGACCACGAGATCACTCCATCCCCACTGCAATGTCTCTTTCATGATTTTTCCGGACTTGGTCGAGATTCCCGAAAGTTGGCGGGCTATGCATGCTACTCGCAGCACGTTGTGCTCTGCTGTGTTGGCTCCGCCCAAGAGTACCCACACATTCCCAGTGGCTGGCTGCCGTGATCTGGGCCTCTGTCACAGAGGAGGCGTGGGCGATTAAGCAACCACCAACGTCCAAACCCAGTAATATCTAGTCCACATTTCGTTCCTGCATCTCTTCTATTCCAAATGAAGACGATGACAACTCAACGGCACCCTCCTCCCCTGTCAATGTTTCTACATGAACGATGAACCCGAAGGTTGTGTTACTGATCCCATGCCCTCCCGATTTGATTGTTGATGCTGCCTGTTTGCCTGTAATCATTGTTGATGATACCAATACTGTAACTGCGGATTATTATCAATGGCTCGCTCTTATGTTGTTATGTCAAGCACAATAAGTAAAGTTGAAAACAGAAAGAAAGAGATCCCTGACCCAATTGAAGTTAGGGTCAGAAGTAGTAAGAGAGAAAGTGAATTTGACCCCAGAAGAGGGGCTGTGTAAAAGAAGAGTAGAGTCAGTGGAATCCACAAGAGGTGTGTGCTAAAGTGAAGTGAGAGAGAGAGTGAGCAGGGCACTATATCCCTGGGTGTGCATCAGTGAGCAGGGAACTATATCCATGGGTGTGCATCAGTGAGCAGGGCACTATATCCCCGGGTGCGGATCAGTGAGCATGGAACTATATCCATGTGTGTGGATCAGTGAGCAGGGAACTATATCCCTGGGTGTGGATCAGTGAGCATGGGACTATATTCCTGTGTGTGGATCAGTGAGCAGGAAACTATATCTCTGGGTGTGGATCAGTGAGCTATGCACTATATCCTTGGGTGTGCATCATTGAGCAGGGAACTATATCCATGGGTGTGGATCAGTGAGCAGGGCACTATATCCCTGGGTGTGGATCAGGGAGCAGGACACTATATCCCTGGGTGTGGATCAGTGAGTAGGACACTACATATGTGGGTGTGGACAGTGAGCTTGGCACTACATCCCTGGGTGTGCATCATTGAGCAGGGAACTATATCCCTGAATGTGGATTAGTGAGCAGGGCACTATATCCCTGGGTGTGGATCAGTGAGCTTGGCACTACATCCCTGGGGGTGGCTCAGTGAGCAGGGAACTATATCCCTGGGTGTGGATCAGTGAGCAGGTCACTATATCCCTGGTTGTGTATCAGTGAGTAGGGCACTATATCCCTGGTTGTGGATCAGTGAGCAGGGCACTATATCCCTGGGGGTAGCTCAGTGAGCAGGGAACTATATCCCTGGGTGTGGATCAGTGAGCAGGTCACTATATCCCTGGTTGTGTATCAGTGAGTAGGGCACTATATCCCTGGGGGTGGCTCAGTGAGCAGGGAACTATATCCCTGGTTGTGGATCATTGAGCAGGTCACTATATCCCTGGTTGAGGATCAGTGAGTAGGGCACTATATCCCTGGGTGTGGATCAGTGATCAGGTCACTATATCCCTGGTTGTGTATCAGTGAGTAGGGCACTATATCCCTGGGTGTGGATCAGTGAGCAGGGCACTATATCCCTGGGGGTGGCTCAGTGAGCAGGGAACTATATCCCTGGTTGTGGATCAGTGAGCAGGTCACTATATCCCTGGTTGTGTATCAGTGAGTAGGGCACTATATCCCTGGGTGTGGATCAGTGAGCAGGTCACTATATCCCTGGTTGTGTATCAGTGAGTAGGGCACTATATCCCTGGGTGTGGATCAGTGAGCTTGGCACTACATCCCTGGGGGTGGCTCAGTGAGCAGGGAACTATATCCCTGGGTGTGGATCAGTGAGCAGGTCACTATATCCCTGGTTGTGTATCAGTGAGTAGGGCACTATATCCCTGGTTGTGGATCAGTGAGCAGGGCACTATATCCCTGGGGGTAGCTCAGTGAGCAGGGAACTATATCCCTGGGTGTGGATCAGTGAGCAGGTCACTATATCCCTGGTTGTGTATTAGTGAGTAGGGCACTATATCCCTGGGTGTGGATCAGTGAGCAGGGCACTAGATCTATGGGTGTGGATGATTGAGCAGGGAATTATTTACCTGGGTGTGGCTCAGTGAGCAGGTCACTATATCCCTGGTTGTGGATCAGTGAGCTCGGCACTATACCCTTATGTTTGCCCAGATATCTGCATGTTCCTGGTAGCTTTTTATCTGTATCCGCTAACTATGCTATGGCATCTATACCTTTCTGGTTACGCCCAATATGTCTCATACATGGCCAGCCACTCAATGCCCTCCAGTCACTGAGCAGCGAATACGCAGGCCGGTGGAGTTAAGCATCCCTTGGTCTAAGCAAAGTGTCATTCCTGCATTGAATACCACATCTGTGAAATTAAAAACATTGTTCCCACAAAACCAAACAAGATTACCTTGTTAGAACCAAGCAAATCACAGGTCATCTTAATGTTGCCACCAGTTTACTCCACTTAAAAGAAGCGCATTGCCAAGAGAGCTGCAATGCAGGGTGTGATGTAATGCAAAGGGAGATGCGGTGCAACTTAGCTGCAATGGAAAACGCGCTACAAAGCAAAGGGCTTGACTCACAATGCGTTTTTCAATTGGATGCACCCATTGAAAAAAACGCCTTGTGAGTGAGCCTCAAAGTCTGCTCCTATTCAAAGGCAGCTATGGTGCAAAGCGTGCTGCAGTGTAACTGGGCTGTGATGCAGAGTGTGCCATGGAATGCATGGTGAGCAGCACTGGAAGTGAGCGCATTGCAAGGCGTGCTGCGATGTGCAGCGTGCTTCGGTGCAAAGTGAGATGCAGTCAGATGTTTACTGCGATGGAAACTGTGCTGCCATGCCAAAGTTATCCCTAATGTAGTGCAATGCAAAGTGTGCATTCGAGCACATTGCGGAGCAAAGCAAGCTGCCCTGCATTGCAAGTGGCACTGCGATGCAAGCGGTTCTGCTGTGCAAACTGCACTGCAATGCAAGCGATGCTGCAGTCAGTGCCATGTGCCGCTGCCGGCTGCTAACGTGCAGAGCAGTTCAACAGCTCGGTGACCTCTGCAGAGGGAGTCATTGCGTCGCGTGCGCTCGGGTTGCAGCAGTGACGAGTGGGGTGCCTCTGGTCCCAGCGGATGGGACTGCAGAAGCCCACGGCATCAATGATGTGTGCGAGGAGGCCACTGGGATCCCAGAGTGCCATAACTTCTGGGTAGAGGACACTAGAAAGATGGACTTTCTCTGCCTTGATCATATCTTAATCCCTTTTCGGAGGTAAACCTACTCACTCTGCAACTTGCGATTAAATGTGTGGTGTTTGCCATATGAATCATTCGTATTATTTGCACGATGGGTACGACTTAGATCGGTGGAGCCTCTTCTCCGTCCATCTTAGAAAGTTAGTGCCCCAATGCCCTGGGCAGGGGAGAAATGGGCAAATGAGGGGCTGACCCAGAGAGGGCCTTCTGCCATGCACAGACAGGGACAGTGGAGCGCATATGTGTTAGAAGAGGAAGCTAACTCCTTGGATGGGGAGAGAAAAGCAAGTACCCCACGTGCCATGATTCAGCATTACGCTTAGCATATTTAGCCTGCATAATTAGCATATTGTGAACATCAGCCTGCGTCACCCCCACTCTGCAGGACTTTTAAACCTAGGTGTAGCCTCCACCTTTGTCTGTTGTATGTTAAAACGCACTCATTGCGGAACCTAGGCCTCTCTCCCACTATACAGGACTCTCAATTCTAGGTATATTCTACTTCTCTGTCCACTGTATGGGAAACGTAATGTATTGTGAAACCTGGGCCTCTCCCCCATTCTACCGGATTGTCGAATCTAGGCACTTAGCCAAACAGCGAAGGTCAGCTGGGAGACATATAACCCACTAATCAAAAATGCTCAAAATGTCTGCATACTTAACTCATACAAAAACCTACACAACCACCTCTCGCACAGCAAGCCGCAAGCACTTCACCGCACCAACAAACAAACAACACATAAGCCGCACAAACAGCACACGAGGACGGACATCGATCAGATACTCGCACCAAAGCTCAGCGCACGGTGTATGCCGAACTGAAGCTGCCAACAGGACACCACTTCTCTCTCACTATCTTGCTCCCTCTTCACCTTACTAACCCACCCTGCCTTCTCGTTTGCAGAACCGCCTGAGCGTCTGGGGACCAATTCCGTTGGTGACGGTGCACGGTACAAATACCTTTACCATTTAACATTATATAACACTGCAAACTGGCAACATGGGGCAGTTGCTGGGGACATCCCTGAGGCTCATGGCCATTATTAACTAAAATGTTTGAAAGACCCTGACACTGTCCCTGATTGCAGGTCTCGTTGTTAGCAAGTGGCTGGCAGTAATATTTCTCCTACCCGTTCCGGACAGACAAATATTTCCAGCTACTTAAGCACATTGCTGTAGGTAATCAGTTGCTCTTTGTCTGTTTTGTAGACATTGGAATGAGTCTGTAGAGGAAGATGGCAGGCAAGAGGCCTTCACACTGACTTTGACAACAAAGGAAGAGTTACCTGAGAGGTAGGAAAAGCCTAGCCCATCTTTTTATCCTAAAAAACATATTTTGTGTTTTTGGTTCCATGGCAGCGCTTTACGAGAATGGAACAATATTTAAAAGGCCTTTTGCAAGCAGGTTGTGTTATGGGGCTGTCACTTGTAGTCTTATTTGTATTTGTATTTGTTTATTTATATCGCGCAGCGTGCCCACGGGCATCAGGACGCATGTTTTAGAGAGGTAGTTACAAGAAAGTGTTACAGAATGCAGTTAGATTACAAATTATATATACATAAAATACATAAATATATACATACATTTCCAAGGGGGTGTCAGTCAGATACAGTACATACAAGGTAATCGAGAAGGTGCAGCATGCAGCCAGTGTTACATAGAGGTGGCTGGAACATGGTCTTGCTCGTGGAGCCATTGTTTTGTTCTTCTTTTGAAGGATTGGAGGGAGGGGACGATCCTGAGCTCATTAGGTAGGGAGTTCCAGAGCTTCGCCGCCAGTACTGGGAGTTTGAAGCTTGAAACTGGGAATGATGAGTGTGTGCGCTTGTGCAGATCTTAAAGGTCTGGAGGCTGTGTGTTGAGTGAAGCGCGCTGACAGGTATGCCGGTGCAGCATTATTCTGTGCTTTGTGGCTAAGAACAAGTGTTTTGAGGGCGATACGCTGTGAAATGGGAAACCAATGTATGTTGCGTCTGGTGGATGAGATGTGGGTGCGCCTGGGTATGTTAAGAGCAGACCTGATGGCGTTATTCTGGGTAACCTGAGGTTTATCAATGTTTCTTTGGCTCGTTCCGAGGTAAAGGGGGTTGCAGTAGTCAATTTTTGATAAGATGAGGGTTCTGGCGAGGATCAGGCAGTTGTCCATTGTTAAGAAGGGACGGCAAGCTGTGATAAGTTTGTACGTATACACAGATGCTGAGACTACTGAGTTGGTTTGTCTGTTGAGAGAGAGGGTGGAGTCTAGGTAAATAACGAGGGTTTTAGTGACATTGGTAACCTTGATAATGTTGCCGTCAATGTTGAAGGCCTCATATTTACTGTCAAGTTTTGCGAGTTTGGACTGAGAACCTAGGATGAGTAACTCAGTTTTCTCATCGTTTAGGCAGAGCCCGTGGTGGGCCATCCACGCCTGGATGACGGTGTAAACTGCATTGAGTGTTTTGACGTCGGTTATATAATCACCAGTGATTGGGATGAGTATCTGGGTGAAGTCCGCATAATTTGTGTAGGTGACACCCAGATGGTCAAGAATATCAAAGAGTGGTTTAGTAAATACGTTATAGAGCGTCGGTGATAAGCACGAGACTTATGGGACTCCGCAGGGGACATGAGCTGGGTCAGCAGCGGCAAGTGGTGAGAAGACCCTCATGGATCTGTTTGCAAGGAATGAGCTGCTCCATGAGGTAGCTGCATCAGAAAGGTGGGCAGCAATTTTGAGGTGCTGGCAAAGGATTTGGTGATCAACCAAATCGAAAGCCGCAGAGAGATCCAGTAGGAGTAGGAGCGCTTGTTTGCCCTTGTCTTTTAGATCCTCAATCTGGGTTTTTAGATCTATCAGAGCTGTCTCTGTGCCATGTCTCGGGCAGAAGCCAGATTGCCTAAGTCCTAATAGGTTATTGGTATCGAGATAATCTTGAATTTGGAGATACGCAGCACGGTCCAAGATTTTAAGGAGGTAAGGCACCGTGGTGATATGCCTATAGTTGGTGGGATTCCTAGGGTCTAGGTTAGGTTTTTTGATCAAGGGGATTACCCAAGCATCCTTGAGGTTGTTCGGTACTATGCCAGATTTAAAGGATGAGTTGATGAAGGAGGTGATGAAGGGAGTGAGGTCATGCGCTGCTTCCTTTACGACTGGTGCTGGGCAGGGGTCACCTTGGCAATTGGATGGTTTTAACTTCATAATGATGTTTTCCATTTCCTTAATGGTGAGAGGTGAGAAGCTGAAAGGTTTGAAGGAGTGTTTAGGAGATGGGATGTTGTAGGATTGGGGATTACCTACTGAGTCCAAGAGATGTTTTTTTTGGTGTTGATTTTAGTTTGGTGTGTAGTGATTTTGTTTAGTAGTGCTTTTTGTATGTTGGCGCACCATTCAGCGTCAGGGGTACACGTGTCAAGTGGGGCAATTGGGTACTCTAATTCCTTGAGGATTTTAAAGAGTTCCTTAGTGTTGGATTGTGCTTGTATGATCCTGCTGTTGTACACTTCTTTTTTGGCCGCTAGTATGGCTTCCTTGTACGAGAGGGTGATGGATAAAAGGTTAATTTTATTTACTGGTGTAGGAGAACTTCTCCAGAGCGACTCCGCTTTTCGTTTATCTTTGCGAAGCTCTCGTAGGTGTGGGGTGAACCAAGAATTAAGGTGGTTGCGCGGTTTTTCTTTGCGCTGTTTGATTGGGGCAATGGAGTCAAGGGCTTTTAACATCGCTCGGTTGTAGGTGTCCACAAGGACGGTAGGGTCAGCGCAGGTCGAGGAGACCGTATTCAATAGAGGGAGGATGAATGTTAGTAGTTTCTCGGTTGTGATATCCTTCTTGTTGCGAGTGAAGGCAGGTGGCGCGGTACAGGGTTTGTCTATGGGTGGGCAGGAGTTGATGGAGAATGTTATTTTATGATGGTCGGACCATGCACATGGTGACACTGAGATTATATTTAATGCGCAATTCATGTCTGAAACCCAGTCTAATGTGCGTCCCTTAATATGGGTAGGTTCAATGACATGTTGGGTGAGGCCAAAGTCGGATAGGACACTAGCTAAATCACAAGCTTTGGTATCGTTCGTATCCAAGTAGCCCAAAATAAGGTCTCCAAGTATAATGATCTGGGATTTAGGCTTAGTGCTAGATGCCAGGATGGCAGAGATATCCTCTACGAATGTGGAGGTGGGACCAGGTGGCCGGTAGATGAGGTGCACTGAAGCGGTGTGATTAGGTGAGATTGGGAGTTTAATCAAAAGTAATTCAGCGGAGGGCAACTGGTGGGTGTTGACAGCTCTCAGATTAAGAGAACTCTTGAATATGAATGCTTATCCACCCCCCTTGGTTTGATTGGTGTCCCTGTCGCACCTAATGATGGAATAGCTGTCGGGGATGGCGAGGGTCAAGGCAGGACCTGAAGCCGCATGTAACCAAGTTTCTGTGATTGCCAGAAAATCAAGGTTTTCGGTCACATTATATTCAGGGTGGTGCAAATAGTCCCCAAAAGGTGCTTGTTTCGAGTGATTTGTGTTCTTTGCATATAAACAACCATTTTGTGGTTCTTGAAACACAAAACAAATATGTGTACTAATTAGAGCTTGGAAGGTATGTGGTAAGTTACTTAAATGGCTGGAAAATTCTGGCTTCACTGCTTAACCAAACTGTGAGATCCTGAACAAATCATTTGACCCAACCCAGCCACACCAGTGTGATGGCAAGAACAGAAATGTGCATTATTTATCCTTAGGCAGTGTTGGTGGCCTGATTGGCATTAAATTGCACAATTTGCTGCTAACCTGCCACTCAATATTCCCACAATGCCATGGAGTCACAAAATAAATGCAGTGCCTGTGTGCCATAGGTTTAGAGAAGAGATTTCCAACCTCTTGGGCACTCTGCTGATTTTTATGTTGGCTTTTAGGTGTCTGGGACTGCACTCCATCTTTAGATCATTTATTTTTTTCTTTTAAAGCCTCTCAGTTTTTGCTGACCTGCAATAAGCCAGACCGCATATAAAATATGAGTACAAAATTGCTAATCAAATAAGTTAATTTGCGAATCAAAAATATTTTAATTAGTAAATTCTGCTAATCAATTTTTGAAAACTAATTTATTCCTTATATAATGATGATGTAATCTCCCCTTTGGATGAGACTGCAGTGCCTCGACTAAGCGCTTCTCCATTATTGTACACAGAGTCTGCAGGCGAGTCTCATGTTAGTGCAAATACGACCCAGTAGACATCCATGGATATGATGTCTGCGATTTCGACGATGCAATTTGCGCAAAAAATGTACTTTACATTGGGTGGGGGTCACTTGAAAAAGGAAATGGCCCTGATTGGGAATGCTGTAGCAAACATTGAGTCCAAAATGCCTCAATTAAATACAACCTTTTTGCCGCATCAACATTTAGCATCTGAAGCCAAGAAGGGAGTTGCAGAGTTGGAGTCTCTTAAATCAATTAAAACAGCCAAAGTGCTTGAAATACAAAGTGAACTTCAAACCAACTTCCTGGATGCAGACAATTCTGATGAGCTTTTATGTCGAAAACAGCGTCACTCTCTGAAAGTCCAGCATCGTAAAATTGAAAAGAAAGTGAAAATGGAACCTAAGATCATTTCTGACAACGTGATTGTCAAATCTGGCACCCCACTTGTCGGGAGTCGGAGAGTAAGGAAAAAGAGAAATCGCCAGTGAAAGAGGGAGGAGGCCAAGAAGGGGGTTCAATAACTGGATGCTTGGTCCAGAACCACTGAAAAAGTTAAGAGTTAATTAAGCCTAGGGAGGATTCTGAGAGCGATCTTACCGAGCTTGTGGTTTCTACAGATTCTGTAATTGAACGTTGCTCTACGCCTGAACCTTTGGCTCGGCAGTCTTTAAGACACCCGAAGTGGTGCATGAAGGACAGAAATATGCAAGAAAATGATAACATTTTGCTTCTTCCGCGGAACCTCGGATTATATCTTTGAACAGTATACATTCGACTAAAAACACAAAAGTAATCAATGGGGCATTGCTCTTAAACAGTTTACAACAAATTCCATCACTAAGAGTCCTTGTTTCAGCAGACTTTGAATTGATCGAGATCTTGAAAAATGTTAGAGCATGCTTATCGCACGTTCATTGTATCTTGAAGGAGGTGGCAGACTTGCTGAGAGATAATGAAGCTCACTTTCTAAAGCAGGGGGTTTTAATCAAAGAAGTGGCAAAAAAGCCTTTCTCATGCACGCAGCTCAATAGGTCGCGGCTTGGACCGCGGTTGAAGCAGAACATAAAAAAACAGACTTTGGAATAAATTCAGAGGTGATGAACGACATTTAGGGCTGGAAGTGGCTAAGTAAGGAAAGCCCTGAGGAATCAAGAGTGAATTTAATTCTTATCCTGGAATTCAAGTGAATTATCTAATTTGTGGGCACACACTGGTTCATTGCCCATGTTGCAATCTTCAACAGTTTTTATGTTGCAGGAATATTGCACTATTGGAGGTGTGTTAGTTGAAGGGTTTTCAGTTTTCCAAAAGAAGGCACAGAAAGGTCAGTTGGGGAGACCATTTGGTGGCCTTGTAATTGGCATCAGAAATGCTATCTGTTTGAGTGAGCTGAGATGCCCAACGAGCAACAATAAGGTACTAGCAGTAGAAATGTGTTTGAATATGTCAAACAGCAAGCATAGAATCACTTTACAGAACTAATTTTAAGTTGGCGGTCATCAAGTGCTGGTTATATAATATTGGCAGGTGATCTAAATGATCACTGTAGGGACCTCAGTAAGATCAGTGAAAACGAATGAGTTTCCTGTGGTTCTAAACTGTCTCTGGGGCACACCAATAGGATGATGTCACAGATGGCCTAGGTGTCTTGCGGAGTGCAACCTTATAATGCTTAATGGGAGCACAGCAGGGGACCTACTGGGGGGTTATACTTGGCACATTGGAGCGAAGAAACCGACCATCGATTATGTATATTCTTCGCAAGAGTTGACCCATGCTGTAAGAGGTTTGGCCATATGCCCTAACGTAAACCGTGATCACAGTGTAACTAAGCTATCTCTCGACTTGGCCAGAGCCAGAAACTTCTTGGAATTACTGGGTGGGGTACAGGTCAATAAATCTAAAAACCAAATTAGATGGTCAGAAATAAATCGGCTCTGTAAGTGTGGATTTATGATAATGAAATAAGTGATGTCATCTTTGATGCCCTGGGTGTTAGTCTTAGCAGTGCACGGTAGTGGCGTGTATTATGGTTGCTTAGCTTACCATAACTGGTGAATTTGAGGGGTTTTTCGATTTTACTTGTAACCCTAACGTCCTTTTAACAACGTTTTTTTACTGAATTTCATAGGTTTTCTTTAGTGCAACTTTACCATAATGTCCCTTTAACAAAGTTTTTTCATTGAGTATATATATATATATATATATATATATATATATATATATATATATATATATATACATGTGAAATTGTTAATTTGAACTAATATACACATTAAAATTAAAAAATCATAATAATAATAAAACAACATTAAAAAAAAAGGTGAATGTGTTTAGCTAAATGAGGAAAGTTTACAAGTTCCAGAAGACTAATTGAAGGGATCCTAAACAATCTCACCTGGGGTTTTCCATTGCATTTTTATTATAAAGCTTTAAATTAACCCAACACAGAGACTTGTGGATTGTTATTCATGATATGCAGAAGAAAATTCGAAATTGTACAAAAAAAGGAAACCCTTTTTGATGAAAAATAAGGCGTCCTGAAAATAAGCTTTTCACAATCATGTGATATTAGGTTGTCTCTGTCACAGATAGCCTTAATAATGCACAGAGGCTTAAAGACACTTCAAGTGTTTTTATTAGAACCAAATAAACAATTCTGGTTCTTGGGTTCATGGTTAGAGTGCAGGGGGACAGTCTATTGGCCGTCGCGCTCTCCCTCATCATCCTTTTGGCTCTGTCCACCTTCGCCAGGCTTCTCTAATCCCCAGGATGATGTTCATTAGAGATCGGTAACCCCTACCATCGTAAAATATTGCTGACATATGGTGACACCTAAAGGCGGAAGCCTTATCTATCTTACTCGCTCCAGAACTTTGGAAGGATCCCCTAGCCTGATAAACCCTGATAAAGTTCACTGGATTGTTCATCAAGAATGATCTTTTGATTGTGCCTAACAAAGTTCCCTGGATTGTTCATCAAGAGGGATCTGTTGATTGTGCCTGATAAAGTTCCCTGGATTGTTCATCAAGAGGGATCTGTTGATTGTGCCTGATAAAGTTCCCTGGATTGTACATCAAGAATGATCTTTTGATTGTGCCTAATAATGTTCCCTGGATTGTTCATCAAGAAGGATCTGTTGATTGTGCCTGATAAAGTTCCCTGGATTGTTCATCAAGAGAGATCTGTTGATTGTGCCTGATAAAGTTCCCTGGATTGTTCATCAAGAATGATCTTTTGATTGTGCCTAATAAAGTTCCCTGGATTGTTCATCAAGAAGGATCTGTTGATTGTGCCTGATAAAGTTCCCTGGATTGTTCATCAAGAATGATCTTTTGATTTTGCCTAATAAAGTTCCCTGGATTGTTCATCAAGAGGGATCTGTTGATTGTGCCTGATAAAGTTCCCTGGATTGTTCATCAAGAATGATCTTTTGATTGTGCCTAATAAAGTTCCCTGGATTGTTCATCAAGAAGGATCTGTTGATTGTGCCTGATAAAGTTCCCTGGATTGTTCATCAAGAGTGATCTTTTGATTGTGCCTGATAACCTTACCCGGATTGTTCATGAAGAATGATCTTTTGAATGTACCAGTAACAATCATCCTGTTCTGTTCTCTCAGTCACTCACTTCTTTCTCGCCTCATCCTGGTCCTGCTATTCTAATCTTCTTCCTCTCCTACTCTATTCAATACCACCTCACCTCTGCTTTCTCTCTCACCTTCCGTTCCTCTCTCCTGTTCCATTGATGTTTCACACTCACACTCTTCTTGCTCCTCCCTCTCTACAACCCAACTCACTCCTCTCCTCTTAGCCCTCCTCGCTACTCTCCGCTCATCCGCACTACTCTGCTACTCTCATCCATCCACACTTAACTACTCTTACCCCCTACTTCTTTACTAAGGGGTATGGTGCCCTGCACACCCTCCCAGGAGTATGGTGTCCTGCTCACCCTCCTAATACACTCACCCTCATTATTCCTACACCTGCCCAGAATTCTCTGTTGCACCCTTCACCTCGACCACCTCTCCTTCTCCCCTCTCTACCATACTTACTCTATCCCAGCACCCACTCCATCTCTATCGACTACTCACATCCCCTCTGCTTCCATCGCTCTCTCTTCTCTCACTTTCACAAACATTCTCACTCACTGCTTTACTCTTACAAACGGGTACCTCTCTCTCACTACCGATACCTCACCTGCACTACAGCAACATACACTGCCACCAACTTCTCAGTACACCTTCACGCCTCCTGACTGCACCCATTCAATCCACACTGTGCCTTTCATTCACTCCCTTTATAAACTGTGTATTTCCTGTTTCTTATCCCCTGCCCTTCCGTTAACCCCAGCACTCACCTGACTCTAGGGACCAATCCCGACCTGTCTTTTCACCAGAGGCTGGGTTACATAGATGGGAGGCTTTATTTTTTGTAATCTGTACTTTGTGTTATGGTTTATAATTTAAACCTTTCACAAATAGAAAATTATCCATCACAATTTCAACAAACATATAAAGTGACAAACAGTAAAAACATTTAAAAAACAGTGATCATAAAACTCATTCCTTGTTAACTCAATTCAATGAAATCCCAGAAGGTAGTGTGACAAATCCCGAGATGTTGTCATTTCTCAACAGAGGGGTGCCCTTCCCACCAGGCCAGGGTGGTGAGGCTGCTACCCGATAGTCCCCCATATGTGGTACTCTGCAAGGGGATCTCATGGGAGGAGACCTTCCCTCTGGGAACAATGAAAAACATCTCGAGAGAACACTGCTTACCTCCCCTGCACCCATGTGGTATACACACCTTCACTCCTTAAGTGTCCCACTCGCATCACAAACTCTTGTATTGTCGAGTAGGCCCATGTACTGCTGTAACATAAGTAAGATGGACATAACCAAATGTACAGGGACGAAGAAGATCTTTGAGAACCCTGATGGTTTGCCTGACCCATGTACTGGGACGAGTTGGCCATAGGAGGAATAAGGACTGACATGACAGCTACAGGTATGGACATTACGCCAGGGTGGAGCCGGTGCCATAAAAGGGAAACAGAAGAAGGACTGCTTGTCTTCAGCCCACAACAAACCCAGGAGTTGCGATTCACATCCAGAGAAGAACCAGGCGGAACAGCGACGCAGGTAAGCAGCCGTGGAAGTCCAGAGGAGGTCGAGCAAAAAGAAACTTCCCTGCCAGTCCTGACAAACAGTGCAGTGGTGCGACCTTGACCAGGTGGACCGGACCATCTGGTGAAAGCTTCGAGACTGGGAAGCAGAGAAGTCAGGCACAGACGTGAGCAGCCGACGGACCAAGGGAGAATGAACGCCGGTCCTGCCATCGAGACGCCTGGTCTCAGGAAGAGCCAGAGTGCTACTCAATTCAGTGGCAGGTACGGGGAAATTCGGGAGGCCTGGTAGGGACGCGAGGCAGGCGGTGAGAGGGTCTTGCAACTGAGGAATACCAGTGGCCTAACGGAAACCATTGAATACTCAAGAGGGGTCTGGGACCCCAATCAAGAAGTGAGGCCTCTTCCTCGTGCCAGTACTTGGCGAGAGAGTAAGCCAAAGGGGCCCAAACGAAGAGTGAGAGAAACCGGAGTCTGGGAACCAAATCAAGAAGCAAGGTATCTTCCTCATGGTCATACTTGGCAGGAGAGTGAACCAAGTGGGCCAAACCTGTAAGAAATTACAGTTGAATCGGTAAAACACCTGGTCACTGAATGCCCTAAAATCAGGGAACATCGAACTTGCTATCTGGGCTCTTTTGCTCCAGTTGACGGGGACATAGACAAATGGTGGTATTATATACTATCTGGATCAAACGTGTCACTGACATGTGCATTTTGTGAATTTGTGGAAAATATTCTGAGCGAGGACCAGCTATAATCAGAAAGATTTCCATTATTGAAAGATTGTATTTCTTTCTTTTGTGCTGTCTTTTTTGTTCTCTTGTTTTTTTGGTTTTCTTGTGGATTCATGTTTACTTATATGAAACTAGGATTGTTTATTGTTTATTGTAATTAAAGTTTATTTGTAAACTAATTGTTATAATTAAAATAAAATAATTAAAAAAATTAAAAAAAGTAACAAGTCATGTTCCTCGTCGCAGTACTTGGTAGAGAGGGATGCCAAGTGAGTCCAACAAAATAAGAGAAGCCGGGGACGTGGACCCTTCTAACATTTGAGAAGTATGTGTTTGAAGCTATGTGAAACATAGTCCGGGGGAAGGGAGTCATTCCCTTGGTGGCCCCAACCTGGAGTCAGGGCCAAGAAGCCTGGGGAAGGGAGTCATTGCCCCAGGGCAAGTGACTTACCAGGCCAGGAGAAGGAAGCCATTCTCTTGGACAACTGAAAGGGACACAAGCCTCTTTTGCTCACCAGGGAGAAGGGAGTCCTTACCCCGGGTGGTGTTGAACTGTGCAACCAAGTGGAAAGAGACCAGGGGAATGGAGTTATTCCCCATGGTTATATCGAACTTTGAAGCCAAGATACCACTACATGTCATTCTCCTGATAACCGAAATCAGGGGAAGAGTGTCATCCCCCCTGGTTGTGCTGAACTCTTAAATCAAGATACTGTCACAGGTTTCCCCCCTTCTCACCTGTCTATGTTGTTTGTTGGAGTTCTTCGGTGGAGTCTTCTTTCGTACAGTTCAGGTCTTGTATAACCCTGTGCGTCAGTCCTCGGGTTCCAGTGTGCGTTCAGCGTTCCGTCTCCTGGGAACGTTCAGATGTCCGGGGAAAGTCCAAGAAACGGCGAAGAGTGTACTCGGGGAACGAGTGTATGGAGATCCGGGATGCAATAGAGGACAAAAAAGAGGGTGAATGAAGGAGGAGGAATTTAGGGGGTCGGGAACCAGGAATCAAAGGATAAGCAAAGCGAACTATGGCAGCACACGTCTAGCCACGGCAAGCGGTAGCGTTGAGACGCGCAGGGCCGTGGGGATGTGTCCGCTTTATAGAACGTAGTGCGTACGGAGCGGAAACTGGTAAACAGCGTTCTGCGTTTGGCGGCCATGTTGGGAGTACTGCTGAGTGCAAGTCCTGATGGGTCAGGGACCAGGAAGTCCAGAAAGGACGAGTCTGATGGTTCATGACAGCATGCCTCCTACGAAAGCCTGTTCCTCCGAGTTTGCCCGGGTGTATAAGGTGGTACCTTTGAAGTAGTCTGGGGGCATTTAGGTTTGAGACTGGTTCGTTCACTAGGTGGGTAGCCTTTCCACTCAACCAAATACTGTAGCTGACCACGTCTGTACCTGGAGTCACATATTCTGTAAACTTCGTATTCTAGCTGGTCATCGACAACCACAGGGGTAGATCTTGGAGCAGTCCGGGAGGTCTGGACGTATGGTTTCATTAGAGAAGTGTGAAACACTGGGTGGATCCTCTTCCAGGAGTCTGGTAGTTTGAGTCAGAAGGCCACTGGGTTGATGATTTCCTTTATGGAAAAGGGGCCATAGTACTGAGGAGCCAACTTATTAGGTCGTACGTGTCGAGGCAGTAGTTTCGAGGATAGCCAGACCTTATCACCCACTGCATAGGAAGGTCCTGATCTTCTTTTGGAGTCCGCATAGTGCTTGATGTTAGTTTGGGCCCTTTCGAGGTGTTCTTTGGCTTCCTTGTGTACATTGATGAGGGTTTCAATCCAGGAGTCAACTGTAGAAACTGGAGTAGGATATGGGAGAAGAGATGGTAGAACCGAAGGGTGGAATCCTTGGCTGCAGAAGAAGGGACTGTTCTTGACAGCCATGATAGTTGTGTATCCCTTGGAAAGTAGTAGCTCCACAATAAGGTCTATAGCGATGAATTCCCAGGGTCTTGTTGGTAGCATTGGTTGGAGTAGGAGACCCGCCGGCCTCTTGTTATCATGCTTGTTTTGATTGCAGACTGCACAGGCTTGGATGTACTGCTGGACGTCAACTTTCATTTTTAGCCACCAAAACTGTCTTTGTATTAAATGGAGAGTGTTTGTAATGCCACAATGTCCTGAATGAAGGGTATCATGACAGAGGCTTGTAATCCTTTGTCGCAGTCTCTGTGTGGGAATGACCAGGCCATTGTCCTTGATCAAATGCCCATCCTTTGTTTTAAGATTCCATCGATTCTTCCCAGTAAATTCCTTCCAGATCTCAGAGGACTGGGTTTGAATCCGAATGTCTTCCAGGAGAGTGTTTGCTTGGGCTACAAAAATCTATGGGGAAACATCTTTGGGAAGGATCGATCTTCAAGATTTTCGTAGTCGGCACGTCAGGATAAGGCGTCAGCAATTATGTTGTTTGTTCCAGGAACATCATGGATTTGGAACTGGTACTGGGCAAAGAAGAAGGCCCAACGGGCTTGACGACTATTCCTACATTCCAGGCATTGTAGAACTTGAAGATTCCGATGATTCGTACGGACCTGAACAGGATGTTTTGCTCCCAGGAGTAGATGACGCCACTCTGTGAAGGCTTGACGGGTGGCTAACAGTTCCTTTTCCAGAAGAGAATAATGGGTCCCGCTAGGAGTTAGGGTTCGCGAGAGATAAGCGATGGGGTGTTCCTACTTTAGGACTGCTCCGACGGCGTAATTGGAGGCATCCGTCTCCACTAGGAAAGGTCGATCAATGTCAGGTTGAGCCAAGATGGGGGCTTGTATGAATTCCGACTTCAATCATTGGAACGCCTCGTCTTGGGCTGCTGTCCAGAGGAAGGGAGTATCCATCAATGTAATGATCGGTTGAACTATCTCCGAAAAGGAAGGTATAAATTTCCGGCAGAAGTTGGCAAGCCCCAGGAAGGATTGAATCTGTTTCACAGTAGTTGGAACAGGCCAGGATAGTATGGAATTTACTTTCGAGTGGTCCATTCCAATTCCTTCTGGACTAAGGACAAATCCGAGATAGTGAACAGTAAAGACATGAAAAAGGCATTTCTCGGGTTTAGCCAGGACCTTATGTTCACGTAGCCACTGTAAGACTGCCTTAACATGCCTTTCATGCTTAAGATGGTCCTTGGAGTATATCAGTATATCGTCCAGGTAAACTATGACGAAGAGGTACAGCATATCGGAGAACACCCGGTCCATAAAACGTTGGAAGACCGCTGGGGCATTGGCGAGTCCGAAAGGCATAACCAAGTATTCAAAGTGACCAAAGGGTGTTCTAAAGGCTGTTTTCCATTCGTCACCTTCCTTTATACGGATCAGATGGTAGGCACCTCTGAGATCCAATTTCGTGAAGATTACAGCTCCTCTCACCGCTTCCAGGATATCCGAGATTAAGGGCAATGGGTAGCGGTCCTTGAGGGTGCATTGATTAAGACCACGATAATCAAGACAAGGCCTAAGCTCCTTAGTATCTTTCTTGGGAACGAAAAACAACAAAGCTTCCGCCGGGGATTTGGATGGTCGTATGGTGCCATTTTCTAGAATGGTATCCAAGTATTCTCTGAGGGCACTTTTCTCTGGTTCTGAAAGGATGAACATCTTTCCAAAGGGAATTACTGCTGAGGGTTCAGTATCAATAGCGCAGTCTTCAGGTCTGTGAGGGGGTAGGGCTTGAACTATGGCAGTTGAAAACACATCAGTGTAATCCTGATAGGCCCTTGGGACCTGGATAATATTTGAGACCGTGAATGGGCCTGCTGGTCTGTCAGCGTACCTTCAGAGGATCTTGACGAAGAATCCAGGGATAGACAGTGAGACATACAATGTTCAGAGCCAAGAAACAAGGATCCTGCTGCCCAGTTGATGTATGGGTTGTGCTTCTGTAACCAGGGCATACCCAGTACCATTGGATAATGGGCAGACTTTATGATGTCAAATTTGATTATCTCTTGATGATGGTTTATCGAGAGCTGGATCTCTTTGGTTTGCAGGGTTATTGGTCCTGAAGAGAGAGGTCTTCCATCAATGGCCTCTACAGGTTGCATGATGTCTCGAGTTTCATATGGAATGTGGTGGGCAGTGACCCAATCCTGATCTATAAAAATCCCCATGGCCTCACAATCCACTAATGCCAGAATGGGGTAAGTTTCTTTCTTGGACGGCAATAGAAAGGCCTGCAAGATCACAAGGTTGTTTTGTCTAGGAGAGTTCAAGGATGGAATAGATGCGGAGCAAACATCTCTCTCCCGAAGCTGTGCTCCATCTAGGATCGGTTTCCCGAACGCCGTGGAGGGGGCAAAGGACATTCTCTCACAAGATGTTTATCTGAGGCACAGTGCATACACATCCCAGTGTGAATCCGTCGCAATCTTTCTTGCGGGATATGGGTCAGCGGAAGGCCCCCAGTTGCATGGGTTCTGGGTCTGTGGTCGGAGCAGGAGTGGGCTCGGGTTTGGAGGGAGATTCTATAGAGGTCTTTTGGTAAGGCATTTTTGTTTTCTTCTTTTCCGCCTTCCTTTCCTGGATACGAAAGTCTATTTGTAAAGAGAGGTCCATAAGGGCCTGGAAGGAACCTGGGCGAGCTACCCTGGCTAGCTCGTCTTTTATCTCTTCGTTTAGTCCTCTCCGAAATAGGGTAAAGTAGGCCTCCGATGACCAATCTGCTTCCTTCGCCAGTTGCTTAATGCGTATTACATAGGTAAGCATATCCTGTGACCCTTGTTGGAAATCCAATAGACGTTCTTGGGCACTGTAAACCTGTTCTGGGCGGTCAAACATGGTCTTTAGAGCCCATAAAAACCCATCATAATCATCCAGGAGGGCATCTCCAGAATTAACTAAGGGTGTAGCCCAGGTCAATGCATTCCCGGAGAGATGCGAAATCATAAAGCCCACCTTTGCCCTGGGGGTGGAAAAGTAGTAGGGATTAAAAGTAAAGTGCACTAAGCACGAATCAAGGAAGCCACGAAGGTTCTTTGAGGAGCCATCATATATATCCACTACTCCGCCCAGCAATACACTTTCCTTGGTCGCGGAATCACGTGACAGGACTAGTTGTTTTAATGCGGTATTCTCGGCTTTGAGATTCTGAACTTCTGTGGTTAACTCTTGCATGCCGCGCATGAGGTCTTGAACTGCAGCCTCCATGTCCGTATCTGTATCAGTTTGTTGGCGTCTCAATCTTTCACAAGTTTCCCATCTTCTCACCTGTCTATGTTGTTTGTTGGAGTTCTTCGGTGGAGTCTTCTTATAACCCTGTGCGTCGGTTCTCGGGTTCCAGCGTGCGTTCAGCGTTCTGTCTCGTGGGAACGTTCAGATGTCCGGGGAAAGTCCAGGAAACGGCGAAGAGTGTACCGGGGAGTGAGTGCACGGAGATCCGGGATGCAATAGAGGGCAAAAAAGAGGGGGAATGAAGGAGGAGGAATTTAGGGGGACCGGGAACCAGGAATCAAAGGATAAGCAAAGCGAACTATGGCAGCACACGTCTAGCCACGGCAAGTGGTAGCGTTGAGATGCGCCGGGCCGCAGGTGCGTGTCCGCTTTATAGAACGTAGTGCGTACGGAGCGGAAACTGGTAAACAGCGTTCTGCGTTTGGCGGCCATGTTGGGAGTACTGCTGAGTGCAAGTCCTGATGGGTCAGGGACCAGGAAGTCCAGAAAGGACGCGTCCGATGGTTCATGACAGATACCAGGAGAAGGGAGTCATTCTCTTAATAACCAAAGTTAAAAAAGACTTTCAGATACAAAGTTATAGACGCCAGAAGAAGGGAGCCATTCTTCTGGGCCAAGAAGGCCTACTTTATCTCTAATTTAGTTTTCAGTTTAAGAGATCGAAGCAGGGTTTTTGACACAGGACGGTGGACTATTGATTTACACAGACATTCTGACAGAACCCTTAGTGTTTTAGTTGAGGCAGTGAACCCCTCTTAGAAATAGGAATAGTTAGGTTTTATCTTTATTTTCCTGAATTAATAAAACTCTATAGCAATCACCATGCCACCCGTGTCTGTCAGTCTTCTCCTTTTGCACCCTTGCTGTAGATAATGTGACATTGTACCTTCCATAGAAGAGGTCAGAGAATTCGTAAAAAAAAAAAAAATAAAAAAATAAATAAAATAAAAGGTAAAAAGGTTAAAGGCATGCAGCACGGCTCAGGGTAAGTCGCCCAGTACCTTAGAGCATGGAGCACAATGGGTGCTTGATGTAATGAATAAGGATGAAAAGGCAAGGGCAATGTCGCCTTTGCTGCTAGAGGAGTCCAGCAGCAGCGAAGAGGAAGATGGAATACCACAAGGCCAAAGGAGGTCGAGAGAAGACCCAAGAGGGGCACAGGAGCAGCCGGAGGCGCCGTTGAGGAAGCAAAGGAAAGGTACTGTGAAAAGGGATAACAGAGTTGGGGGGGAAAAATGGTAAAAAGGTGAAAGGCATGCAGCACAGCTCAGGGTAAGTCGCCCAGAACCCGTGGAGGGAAGGATAAGAAGCACAAGAGGCACAGGGAAAAGCAAGGGGTAACGTCTTCAGAGACGGAAAGTAGTAAAGGTAAAGAGGGGGGCCATTTAAAGGCATGAGTGAATAGGAAGGGAGTAGTGAGCAATAACGAACAGAAAAGGGCAAGGGTAGGAAGTGCAGGCGATGGGCAGGGGGGCCTGGACCAGCAGGCAACGGGGTTCCCATACCACAGGGGGTGGCACAAGGAAGTACGCCAGGGTCTATTCCCCAGGGAACGACCACCAGCTTACCAGTGACACGGGAAGGGGTCACTACTGTAGCAATTCAAGGGGCAGAAGCAGTAATGACGAAATATGGCATATGAAATATGAAATATCACTGGCACAGCAGGAAAGGAGGGTGACCCAGTATGGTAGGCCCACGGTTGGTAAGGACACCCAAAGCCGGTCCACGAAGGCACAGGCATGGCACATTAAGTAGAAGGTAAAGGTGAAAATAGGGAGAAAAGAGTTCATAGATATTTTTTGAAGGGCCTGGATAGCTCAGTCGGTAGAACATCAGACTTTCCCTGCTAGAATGCCAAAAGAGAGGACAGTATGCATCAATAGAGGACATAAACATACTTAAGGTTTTAAAGGAGAAATGGGACACCAGGGAACAAATTGTGGGAGGATATCATAGAAAGCAATACTGGCAAAACAAGTAAAGAAGTGATTACAAATAGAATAACAAGGGTCTCAGAACACCCCAAATAATCTGAAATCCACCTTAGAGAACAAAGAGTTAGTGGGCAAGGGGTTTCATCATCCGAAACAGAGAGAAGCGATAATGAGGAAGGGGATCATTGGAAGGCATGGGATAAATGGAAAGGTGTCGTAAACAAGGAGGGGGAGGAAGGGTGGAACTCAGAGGGACCGCGGCCCCAACACTTCAAGGGGCACCAATAGTGCCAAACTCAGGAGGGGTACCGCAAGGTATCAATCCACAGCCAATAGGACCTTTGGGAGCAACAGCAGTACCAGTGGCAGGGAACCCACCGCAGGGGGTGGCACCAACAGTGGTAGCAGCTGCAGTTAAAGCAGACAAAGAAAGGGGACCCTCATGACTAAATACGGCAGACCAACAATGACCCACAGGGCAGGTCCACGAAGGCAAGGGGATGGTATATAAATGACATGGTAAAGGGGGAAAAATATGGAGAAAAGAGGTGGTTGACATTTATTCTCTGCTAAGAAGAGTGATGAATGGGTCAATAGAAGATATAAAAGAGGACGAGAAAGGCGCACTGAGGAGGGCAACAGTAAAAAGAGCTTCGACAGCTGGATGACTGACTTGCAGACAAATGCCCACCATTATGTTACAGAAATTCCCAGAGGACGGGATAGCATTGGTAGCATATCAGAAAAGGCCTTAAAAGTATACAAGGCATGCGGGGGGGATGCATGGAATGAAGAGGACCACGAGTTTAGATGAGAAATGGTTTGCTGTCCGGATATGGGATGGGACTTTTTTAACCTGACATATTTAAACGTATTAAAAGAAGAGTTGAGCAGGAAAAAGGAATCACAGAAATGGCTAGGTATGCAAGGGGAGGAGGAATATTTCAGGGGCAAATGTCTACATATGGGGCATGCCAGCTCATGGCATATGGATAGAGGGGAGGTTCAGTCCGGCAAGGGGCAGTCAGCTAAAAGGGAGGAACAAGGCCACCGTGACAGAACTGCAAGCATTAGCTGAAAAACTAAATATGGCGGGAAGGGTCATAGAACAAGGGAAAGTGGTTTTCTAAAGAAGCATTGAGCCAAGGACAAGGGGGCCAGGATGGGGCTCCACATAGGTAGGATACGAGGAGGTACCAAGGGGAAAAGAGTGTTGCTCACGGGTGCGGCAAGGGAACTTGGCATCGGCGCAACACTAGGGTGAGAGTGGTGCACAGAGAAATTACCAAAAGCAGGGCAGGAGGCTGCATGAGATAGGATTAACACACAGGCGGGAATTGTTGCCTAGCTGGGTAGCATTATGTGCAGCGGGGGAGGAGCTGAATAAAAAAGAAATAGTGGTGCAGTCGGATAACATGGCAGTGGTGCACGGGTCGAGGATAGGGGGTGCATCATGCCCAGTGGTATTAAAAGTGTAGCTGTCACTTTGGCGCATTTTTCAGTGGCAAGAGATGCAGGGATCCAAGGCGGGCACAAGAAAGGAGAAAACGCCCACGCCAAAGAAGGCATGGGTCCCATCAAAAACTCTGGAAAGGGAAGAACGGTTGACTATAAGGTTAACTCAAAAAGTATTACAAAAATAAATAAATAAATAAATAATTTTTCAGCTGAGAAAAGGTGTGAATGTTTGGTAAGGGCATTGGCCAAAGGGAAAAGGAAAAGTGGAAATGTCCACGAAAAGCTCTGGAATGATAAGAACGGTTAACTACAAGGTTAACGCAAAAAGGAAAAGGAAGACCGCAGGGGAGTGCAATGGGAGAAAAAAAAAAAAAAAAAAAAAACTAATAATAAATTGCGCCAGAAAAAGGGTGTGAAGGTTTGGAAGAGGCATTGGCCCAAAGGAAAAAGAAAAGTCCATTAAAAAACTGGAAAGGAAAGTGCGGTTGACTACAAAGGTTAACTCAAAAGGGAAAAAGGATACAGGGCGGGTCATAAACAAGCAAGCAACGAACGCCCTAACGTACAAAACAGGTAAGCAGTTCGAGAAGCAGGTAATAAATGCAGTGGTGGAAATAGGAGCGCAGGAGGTGGGTGTATTTTCGGCAAAAAGGGGTGAATGTTGGGAAGAGGCATTGGCCAAAGGGAGAAAGAAAAGCTGGGCCGGGCATACCATGGGGCTTTCAGGGCAGGGGAACTAATGGACCGTCACACGATAGATGGGGAGAGCCAGGCAAAAAGCGAGGTTAGTATACCAGTCGGGTAGAGGTGAGAGCACTATACCTGAACTGCACCGGAGAGAAGGACCACTACCATAGAGGCAGCAGCAGCAGCTTTACTGTGTAGCATGGCACGCAATGGGGGGAAAAACGGAAAGCTTCATGTCAGTAATAATAGCATGGAGAACCTGGGGCGCACCTGTCTACTAAGGGAAGGGGTGTTTTTGTTATAGCAACATTCTCAGGGCAGATAGGGGCGCTTTTGGGGGGACCTGAGCGGCTGAGACAACATCCACTCAGGTGTGGCGGCACGTGTCCGGGGTCGGATGCCTAAGGGTAACAAAGACTTGCTGAGAAGAAGGCTGGGCATTTCCTCCAACCCTGGACACGATGTGCCCAAAAGCATCTGGTGTGATGTATTCTGTTATGTTATGTTTTGGTGTTATTTTCGGTAGAAAATAAATAAGCCTACGGCCTATACGTTTTCCACACCCAAGTCTGCTTGTCATATTATTCCAGAGTCGGGGTACAAGGAACAAGAGCGAAGGGGGGGCCCACACTACTCAGCCTATGCCCCAGGCCCCGTACCGTACAAAGTACGGCACGATGGAGGGCCTGGGGGGTTAGGCGCAGGGTGGGGGACGAAACGGCGCGAAAAGCAAGGGGAGGGGCAGCCAGGCGGCGCCCCCACCCATGGTGCTGCCAGGAAACAAGAAACACAACAGGGAAAGGTGCGAAAGAAAAGCAACGGGGGCCAGGGGAAGCCCGGCCCCCAAAGGGACAACAAAGGAGCAGGGGAGTATAAGTAACCCACAGAAACCAAGAGAAGGACAAACCAGGAAGGAGCTCACCTCATTCGGGTAAGCTCCTAGGGCCTGGAAAAGGGGGAGAAGGAAACATTTTGCCACCCAACCCACCCTGCAAAAAGGAAGGAAAGGAGGAAGAAGGAGGAACCGGAACGGCGAGTACTTTCTTCGGTACACGGTAGAAGATAGTCGTAGGCAGCGGCACGTGTCCGGGGTCGGATGCCCAAGGGTAACAAAGACTTGCTGAGAAGAAGGCTGGGCATTTCCTCCAACCCTGGACACGATGTGCCCAAAAGCATCTGGTGTGATGTATTCTGTTATGTTATGTTTTAGTGTTATTTTCGGTAGAAAATAAATAAGCCTACGGCCTATACGTTTTCCACACCCAAGTCTGCTTGTCATATTATTCCAGAGTCGGGGTACAAGGAACAAGAGCGAAGGGGGGGCCCACACTACTCAGCCTAATAGCAACAGGCAGGTTATTGAACAATTAGGCACCCCCTGCCCTCATGACCAGGGGCGCACGGGAGGGGAGGGGTGTGCCACATGTTTGTTTTGCCGACCAGGGCGCTGACGCCGCTAAGGCCGGCCCTGAGTGGTATTCAAACGTTTTTATGCTGATCTCCCCCCTTCAGTCAAACCTTTTATTGCTGAGCCCCCCACTGAGTACGAATTTTGTTACTGTGCACCCCTTTTGCAAGAGCCTAGTGACCCATCAGTGGCGTACCAAGCGAGGTTGGGGGTGGGGTGGTGGGGTTGCCCCCTTGTGACTCTTTAAAGAGTCAGACTGGGACATTTGTCAGTGGGACACCATTCCCGTTGGGCACCTCAATGAGGGTGCCCGACAGGAAAGGGGTTCCACTGGCAGGACCTTTTGTGCCTAGCAATTCCTACTCAGCACGCTCATTGTCCTGGCAGCACTACAGATTAACCTTTCCAAACAGGAGAGGTGTTGCGCTACCTGGAGAATGTCCCAAGGAGCTCCGGGCAGCAGAGGGGCTCTCACGTTGCTCTGTGTCAACAGGGCATTGCATCCATTAAGCATGGATGGGAGGAAGGTGGGACTATTAGCAGTCCTCCCTTTAGAAATGTGAAAGGGAGGCAGTGAGAAGGTGCATAATGCTGTATCCTTTATGACATAATTACTAAACCCAGGGGGGATTTGTTAGGCTCACATTAATCTGCATGCAGATTGGGGAGAATAGAACTAAAGCCATACTCCCATTGCTCAACATATTTCTAGGACAATGTATATAGTGTATAGTTAGTTTGCTATAAAAGGCTAGTTTATTATGTAATGTGGTATGCTTCCAAATCATTGCTATAAATAAAGTATTATTTAAGCACATGAAATGCAAATCAACAACTTAATAAATATCTGTATTAACTAAACCTGGGAAGATGAGCTCAGTTGCTTAAATTGTCCAGATCCTGGCTTCACCATTTTATCAAAGTGTGTGATCCTGGGCAAATCATTTAATCACACTAGGACTCATTCGAGTGTGGCGGTCTTGAAACAAGGGTACCAGCACCCTTGTTTCTGGACCGCCACTCTACGAGTCTGCCTGCAGGGGCCGAAGCATCCGGCAGATCTCACCGTGCCGGGTGCTTCGCCCCGGTAGGCAGAGTCGTCACGGAAGCAGCGGCACAGTTAGCAAAGGTCCCGGTACTTCCGTCTCCTACTCCCATGGACGGGAATGGGGAGTTACCAAATCCACCGGCTGACATTGCACGGCGCGCACCATGAAGTCAGGTGGCGGATTCAGTGTTTCCGGGTCAGCTGCTTAACGTCGACCTCGGAGTGAGCCTCACTGTGTCTTATTTGCAGCTATGCAAGTGATTCTGTACCATCATAGCTTATGTTCATATATCATGCTATTATAAAAAAAAGCCTAATGACTATAGTGTTGCTCCATATATAATAATAGTGTATTTTGGGATTTTGCACCACAAAGTTATTTGCCACTTGGCTTACTTATGGTAATTTATTCTAAAGTCACTTCCATGGTGCCTCCAAGTCACAAAGACTGATGATGCGCCTTGCAATGTCCCTTTCTGGGAAGTCACTCTGTTGGCGCAATCCATGTGCAAATGAGGAGGTTTGCATGTATTTTATTTGTTACATGTTAAAATGTCCATCTGCTACTACTGTTCCCAAAAACCAAAAAGGTAGATTAGGGCAGGGGTGGGTGGTTTAAGGTGGCACGAATGAGACCGAATGGAATTGTGCAAACTGCATTGGGGGGTGGGGGGTGCTGTGGGGTGGCGGGAGGTGTAGGGCGGTAAAAGGACTTTTTTTCATGTCTCGACCCACCCCCTCACTCTTGCAATGCTGGATACTCCCCTGAGTTCCATCCCTGGACATCCATTGTGGGGGGGCGGGGGAGGGAGGTGGCTGGGGATTAACATCAAAAGGCCAAGTACAGCGCATTCTTTCTTTTTCAGTATATGGTGTTTTTAAGAAATATGTTATTCCCGCTTGGCTAGGAACCACGAACATTTCTAAGACGGACATCAGAATCCGGTCGAACTAACAACGGAGAGCACAGGCGCAAAAATCGCGCACTCCGGGAATATTTCCGCAATGATGCGCGTGCGCTGGTTGCGCGTGGAGCGCCTATGCGCCGTAGCTTATTATATCCGTGCCTTGTCCCTGCTCGGGGAGGGAAGGTGGTATGTAAATAACGGCGAGGATTCGTGCGGGAATGGGAGGAGGCAGGTGTCGCGGACCCTCCTACCATGGTGCTTACCCTCCAAGCGCAGCAGGCTGGCAGCAAACGGCTCAGGTGAAGCATGAGGGCGGAGGTCGAGCAAGGGGCAGCCAGTGAGGCAGTACCTCCAGATGGTGCCCGCACCCTGGGCACCGTGGCCTGCGTGCTGACAGGCGCCTCGCGGGGCTTTGGCCGCAGTCTTGCGCTGGCCCTCTGCCGCCGGGTGAGGGGCACCGGTTCCTGCTTCCTGCTGCTTGCCCGCTCCCGGGAGGGCCTGGCCGGCGTGGCAGGGGAGCTGCGTGCCGCCTGCCCCGGGCTTGAAGTGAGGTGCGAGGCCGTTGACCTTGGCACTGAGGAAGGGTTGCAGAGGGCGCAACGGGCCACAGGAGAGCTGCCCCAGGGCCAGGAGAGGCTCCTGCTCATCCACAATGCAGGTAAAGCAGTGCAAAGCCAATTCGATCCGTGCAAAAAATTCCATGAATCGGGCCCCATGTGTGCCAACCTTTGATTTTCACTACGGCGGAACAAACTTAAATCCCCCCACCTCCCGCCTCCCCCTTCCCCCACCCCCGATTATGAGCAAACCACAGAGCTCCCTAATCCTTCCCAGGTGCACAAAGGTGCATTTTAGGACACCTTTTACAAAAGCAGTACGAAAAAAGCTAAAGATTTTATAGTTTGATCTCAATACATGCTATCGCAGAAACAGTCCCCTAACCGACTGTGCTACCTTGTAGCTTTCTGCTTCAGGGACTACCACTGAACTTTAAAGGAATTCAACACCGCAGGTCACTAGTGGCGTCTCTAGAAATCCATATTAGAGGGGGACAATGCAGCGGGCACAAATAGAAAATGGGGGGTAGGGGGCATTGCGGGCTTATTTATTTATTTTGGCTTTTGTTAAGCGCGCCTAACCCTGAGGCATCTGGGTGCTGATCGTAGATCAAATTAGTTTCTAACGGGCCAAACTGGTTTAAGTAAACATTTATTTTAACAAGCTGGTAAAAAAAGGTGGGTGACATGCAAGTTAAGAGTCGGTTCCAGATAATACAAGCTTGGAATCAAGGCACCACTATACACCCTAAAAAGTGAACCCCTGTCCACCTGTTGCAAAAGCGCCCAGACAATTCCCAAAGCATTTAGTCTACAAGCGTTTTGATGTGTGTATTTCATTCGACAACATTTTATGGTCATTTGTTGCTCTAGCTTTAAAATAAAGTAATACAAAATGACATAAACAAATTAACACTCTGCAATCACCCCCTCCCCCCCACTCTTCATTTGTATCTGGTACCTTCAAGGTCCAACCCACAGCAGCCTGCACATCTGCCAGCCACACGTACATAGTACAAAGCCAACACGATAGTACAACGGTGTCCTTAAAGTGCTTTAAACTGATAAACCATAACAACGTTATATCCAAGCGTTCTCCATTATTTCAAGTTTAGCATTATTAATAAACATATTTTTATTTAGTGGTTCATTGCGGATACATCCTCATCTAAGTGTTTGAAATAAGTGTTATAATTAAGCAATAACCCCCATTGGCGGGGGCATTACGGAGCTAGGTAATTCCCCGTGCCATTTAGAGGCCTAGCGAAATATGTTGGAAAAGGGGGTGGGGATGGGGACGCGTGCGCACAGGGAAGCACTTACCTTGGACCTGGTGTTGGAAGATGCCGGCCTCTAGCTCTGAGGAGACTCGGAGCAGGGGTTTCGTCGTGTGGAAAACCCCCAGTTTTGAGCCTCTGGATTGGCTGGGATGCCTTCCTTCTGCTTCTCACCGAGGAACTTATTACCCTAATTAATAGCAGTATAATATAAACTGGTCTTGTGTAGTGCATCTCTGAAATTTGTGGTGGCATTGTGGTGTATGGTTTTGATAAAACAGAAGAGAGTGTGATGAGCCAGTCATCCAAGAGCATTGGGGCTGGTAGGCTTTCATGTGGTTTGTAGCATGACACTTGAGTGTGTGTTCTGTCTAGAAAGGCAACACAGACAATTTAGTAGATTGCAGCCTCCTCCCCCCACCCCTTACTACCCTCTCCCCAGCACTATCTGAAATGTCGTTGGGCCTAGTACGATAGCCGCTTGTTTTGTTCCTCCTCTCCCTTTCTGCACCCCTCTCCCTCACCTTTTGTTTTTCTCCGGCTCTACCAGAAATGTCGTCAGGCCTAGTACGGTAGTCGCCTGTCTGTTTCCATTTCCTTCCAACTCTCCCCCTGCTTTCCTTATCTATGTCTTAGCTCTTGCACTATCTGAAATGTTGTCAGGCTGAGTACGATAGTTAATTTCACATCCTAACTGTTCATGGCCTGTAAGAATGTCATTGTATTTTCCCTTGTACCCTCGCTAGCCTTGAAGCGCTTTGAAACTCATTGTCTATAAGAGCTATATAAATAAACTATCATATCATATCACTAGGGCCCACTATTTGATAGAGCCAAGAAGGTAGCATGCTGTGCGATCAGCTCTGAGCTGCTGCCCAAGCTTCCCGTGTTGGGATGATTCTAGCAGGCATAAATCTGCCGGGTGCATTATAATCGCGGTTTGTAGTTGGAAGGTTCTGGTATACTGAAAGGTCGGGGAAGCGCAGGTGCTTTGGCGATCCTGAGGAGTCCTGTTAGAATTATAGGGTTCGATTGAATTGGTAGTCTTCAAGTTTTGTTCTTATCCATCTTGATTAGGCGTTGCTACTGTTCTTTGTTCTGTTTAATGGGGATTGTAGTGTGTGTCAGTCTTGCGTGCAATGGGGAGAAATGGTTGTGGTGGGGCTGACTTGAATGGGTTTCTGATCCCCAGGGTGTCCTGGATTTACGTGTTGTGTGCACGAATTTCCCACATGTCTGTGAGTCTGAACAGAATGTTTCAGTCTCTATTTGGTCCCGTTTGTGAGGGCGGTGCTGTGATTAGTCTTTGTTTCCAGATTTGTAATGGCTGTTATGTTATTAAAAGCCAAGTAGCCCATCTCTTGGCAGTCGCAGGACCCTGCTGGTTCATCTGAGTGGGTGGGTTTTACGAGTCGTAGCGTGGGGTAGGTAGAGCTTGAAAGTGCTCCTTGGTCCAGTCTTTACAGGGTGCTGGTTTGTATTTTGCAGTCTTTTCTGAAGAGGAGGCGATCGACCTCTGTACGGGGTCATCTTGGCATTGAGTTCCATAGTTTTTTGCTAGGAAAGAGAAGGAGGTTCTTCAAGGTACTCAAATTGAACAGCTCCTAAAGGATCAAGGGCCAAGAACGAATTCAAATGTGTAACTTTAGGCTGCACTCAGAGGTCAGAGGTGAATGCTTAATTAGTCTGAAATAATGCAGCTCGGGTGGGGGTTCGGGTCGGAGAGGGGAGATTAGGTGTAGTTTGCAATTTCTGTACCTATTCCCTATCAGGGAGGCTTTCAGTTCACCTGCCCATACTAAGCCTAATTATTTCTGTTGTATTCTGGGGCGGGGGTATTTTCAAAAATACTGCATATGTAGCAATGAATATTACCTTTTGTTAGCTGGGCCCTTCTACCCACCCACACTACTTCTAAAGGATTTATCTTGCTTTTTATGTGCACATTGATTGTTGCACCATATTTGTAATTATGTGTCAGCAGAGCCCACTGGGCCAGCTAGAGTGACGACGTAACTGTGTTTTAGTCCTGGAAATAAACCAATAATATGGGCAATGGCTATGGGCGCTACCCCACTGCTTCTTCTGTAAACGATGTATAATAATATCCAGGAAAAAAGCTCTTTAGTGGTGTCATGTAGGGGTTTCAGATGTTCAAGTACTTGCTTTCGGGACATTTAATTCAGTATTTCTGTACTTCTATTCTAGTTTTCATTTAAGTCTATAAATCCCGGTTTAGAAGTGGTGATGATAAGAACTGGTTTACCATCTCACACCTGAATGGCTCTAATTTGAGATGTCTTTAATCTTCCTGCATGTGATAGTCACCTGCAGATAATTGTCCTTTGATGAAGGCAGGCAGTTTGTGATGTATGGCAAGAGAAGGGATACCTTTAAGGAGAAAACGACAACCATAGTTCACCTAATGGCATGCACCCTGCAAGAGACACTGTGCTTTAAACTAAAACATACATCACACTGGGTCTAGCTTCAAATAATAGGTAGTTAGAGGTGGTGTTTAGAAAAAGAGACATCACTCCCAGCACAACTTCAAATAATATGTAGTTTGACAAATTGCGGGATTCCGTCGCTTCTCTCCAGAGGGGAGGCTTTCCCTGTGAATCTAGGGAGGTGAGCCTGCCATGCTATACCCTCCCTAGGGAGGGGCAGAGGCTTGCGGGGCCTCACATGGAGAGACTCCCTCTCTGGGGACAAAAACACCCATTCTTATGAGTTACTCCTAAACCACATATCATTAAACCACCTTCAGTGGCATCTAATGAAACAAGACATGAAGAACAGACTAAAATCTTTTATTGTCAACCAAACACCCTGATGATGTCTTTGGAGAAACATCTGGAGAAAAATCTAGAAGAATGACTTTACCACTACTCCAGGGGAATCCCACGGCAGTGTCAAAAATATGAGAGGCAGAGACCTTGAGAGCGAGAGTACCTGGGAGTTCCAAACCATATGGGAGCCTAACGCTGAAGGAAACTTGGTCGAGCTGCACCCGACCAGGGAAAGAAGGCTGTGCACAACCTCCAAAGTGGGAAGGTAGAGACGAGAAAAAACACAAAAAGCAAAGCTGGATGCAAAGCATCCTGAATCTAAGCAAGCCAAGGGTAGTGGCGTAATGGTAAGCAAGTCACGTAGGACCCGGATATCCATGAATAACGTTGATACCACTTTTGGAAAAGTATCACAGAACGAAATGATGGAACGAAGCCTACCGGACAACAGAAGGGGAAGCTCCCAACCTGTTGGAAGGCCCGTTGACTCTATCCTTGAAGAGTTCAGGTAAAAGGGAACGCAAGAGAACCAGGAAGGAAACTGAAGATAATAACTGGAACGCTCACACTCGTCCCAGTCAAAATCAAGTGTTAAGACTGTCTGAAGAGAGTGAGAATCATTACTGGTACGCTCCTACTCGTCCCAATCAGAATCAGGTATAAGGATTGTATGACAAGAGAAAGAATGCTCCTACTCATCCCAGTCAAACCCAAGGGTCAAGAGTATATGAATAGAGTAACAGTTGTAATTGGGACGCTCAAACTCTTCCCAACCAAGGTAAAGAATGGACATTGAGAAAAGGGGAAATCTTGAATCAATATAAAGAGAAAGACAGCAATTTATACAGAGGTGGCAGAGAAGGGGTATTCCCTAATAAAGCGAAAGGAAGTAGAATGGAAAGAAGAAGAAAATGAATAAAAGACACTGTTGAGACCTTGAAGAACACGGTATCTGAACTGTATGATCTGATAAGAGCAGTTGCGAAGAACTAGCTGAAGATATGCTGTTGAATTGAACATGGTGGAGACCGCCTTTCAGGAGAAGGGCAGCATTTGCCTGTGCTTTAGTGGTGGGGTCAGAATAGGTTAGTTTGGACAGTGGACTGAACTTGGTTTGGACTCTCACTGACGACTGATGAGCACCTTAGATTCGCTAGGTATGCAATACCCTTAATTTATGGAAATCTATGAGTTTTCACTATTCTTTTACATGAGATTGAAAGCCAGAGTCTGTGTTCATCTGATCCGCCACAGTAGGCAAAGGCAGTCGGTTTAATGGATGTCGTATCACCAAAGGTTGCTGAGGTGGTAAAGTGGACAACTGCCATTCATCTTATTCTTTTAAAAATGGGAAAAATAACCTCACCCCCCCCAGAGATTTTTCCAGTTTCTGGCTAGACATTCTAAATGAGACTGTGCGGCGGCAATGTGGCTCTAGATTGTTAGGAAAGATTTCCATTTATGGGTAATTTTCCCTCCAGTTGTGAAACCCCCAACTTGTTGCTGTTGTCTGACCATCCTAGCCTGAATTTTGCCAGTGGAGCTCAGCCTTCTGCTGTACTCCGCTGGGCTTTTGCTCATTTTCTTATGGGGAATCTGACCTGCCCTTCAGACTGTCAGTACTGGGAGACTTTTTTTTCCTTAGTCTTTCACTTCTTTGGCAGTTCTTAGCAACCTTTTATCAGTGCACAATGTACCTTCCAGTACAATGCGCTGGGGTCTCTTTTTCATTTGTAAAGCCCTAGACGATTGTATAAGTGTGTCCAGGACAGAGCTGGTGGCAGCAGTTACTTTGAAAGCATTTTTCACTTTTTTCTATGGTCCAAACCGCGTTCACCGCATTTGGCCCAGGACAGTGGCCAGTGCCTTAAATGGCCATGTCACGTGGTCCTTTGTTCTGTCCCTTGTCCATGTTGTCCCTTTGCCTTCCCCAGTTCGAGCAGACCCGGGAAATTCCTTATTTGGTCATGCAGACCCCCAAGCAAACCAAAGCTTACGCAGGCTTCTGCATGATTTATGTGTGTGTGCCCAGGAAGTGGGCTGGAGCTGTCTCGTTCCAATACAGATCCTGGGTCCCAGGATGTCTGGTGTGCTGGGATGACTGGGGCCACCGTGGTCCGTGGTTGGTCCACGTCTGGGATGGCTGATTGTGAGCAGATCTCCCATTGGTTTCTGTTCGTTTTGGCGCGAAGGAGACTTTGGATACGAGAAGGCTCTCTACAACCATTCCATGTTGATCTTCTGAGTTTACACCGAACTTAGTAAAGGAGCCAAGTATCCTGAACTGAAGAAGCAGATCTGTGGAACCACTGGTGACCAGCTGGAAGGTTTGGCACCCTGATCCCGCTGTTGTCCCCTCAGAGCCCCTGTTTCTCATCGATCATAGAAGGCCTGCCAGGGCACTTTGACCCGTTGGAGTAGTGGGACAAATTACTCTCGGTACCTCTTGCTTAATCTGCAAACGAGCCCCTTCGAAAGTGATCCTGGACCAACCAGTGAACTGACCAGCTCGTACAGGACCTTTGCCTTGGAACCGCCACTGTCTCGAGTTTCGACTTGATCCTTGGGGAACCATAAGCTCTAGGTATACGCACACTCCAGCTGAATTTCATACACCTAGGATTACTAGGTCTGG
The DNA here is from genome assembly GCF_040938575.1 of Ambystoma mexicanum. Classification (NCBI taxonomy): domain Eukaryota; kingdom Metazoa; phylum Chordata; class Amphibia; order Caudata; family Ambystomatidae; genus Ambystoma; species Ambystoma mexicanum. The sequence continues at coordinate 1,580,475,543 of NC_090937.1, forward strand.
AAATAGGAGTATCCGCGTGAACCCGAGCCTATGCGGTCCCAATGTCGTCCAGCTGTGGTGACAAACTGCGTGGGTGCTTTACTGCTGTGCCCCCCTGTGCCCTAAAATGAGCTGCAGTGAAACTGGCCCGATTCCTTTGCCACTGTCCCGCCACGGACTAGGGTCCCGGAACGCAGCCCATTAAAGCCAGAGGGACACGCCACTGTGGTATACGAACATGCGAACGAACTGGACTAGCCTGGCGAAGTTTGGTCTGGACTGTGTCGAGGGTCGGTAAGTACTTGAAACCCTTACCGGTGGCCCCTGGCGCATGCATAGTTTTTACGCAACAGTGTCCCCCCAAGGGCCACTCTCTTTTGTTAAGGTAGCCTGTGCTACCATCCTATTCCCGATTCCTGGATATCTCCCTGCCCTCTTGCGGAGACCCTCCTTGAATAGTGGAACTTTATTCTTCATCACCTCACCCACCTTCCTGAGTCACTACAGCCCCTTGAAGAGACCCGTTTAGAACAATCAAGTGCCCGAGCACTGCATGCACTTCTGAACACAAGGCTCCACACTTCGTAGGGACTGGGCTGACTATTAGTTAGGGTTTGAGCTGTTTAAGGACTGCCTAAAGTATATTTACACTGTACGACTCCTTTCTGTTGCAGGTTGTGGATCTCTACTTGTTGAATATTACTTTAAACCAATAGTTAGTGTAAGTATGTTTCCTATTGTCGTGTTGTGTTAGTATTTTTAACATAACTGAGTTTAATCTTGTGTTTGAGTTAAAAGGCCTTTAATAAATGTATATGTATTTTTGCTATATACACCTGACTGAGAGTAATTTGTGATGTTGTTTGCTGTGTGTGCTAATTGTGGACTTTAGATCCCCCTCACCCCTCCTGAGGCCTAGTCTTGACCGCTGCCATCACTACCCTGATTGGTCTGCCTTGTCCAGAAGGTTACCCTGTTCCAAGAAACTAGGCTGTCCTTCTGAACCTCTGCCCGCCAGGTCAGAGTTCAGAAATCCGTCTTAACAGAAAGTAAACACAGCTGGCTTTAAAGTCAGTTGCATGAGCTGCACTGTTGGTGAAGGAGTGATTTTGAGCACAATTAGGCATCCATGTCTGATGAAGAATTCTTTGAATGTTGAGTTACATGTGCCAAGGTACAAAGCTACCAAGGTAGCTCTGCAGGTTGAGTTGAAGGTGCCGAGTTGCTGTACTAATTCATTTGTATAACACGCTCAATAACGGAGACCAGTCTGTTGGAAGCTGGCTGTAAGTTATATGACATTTTCCAGTTCCTCAGTAACAATGGGTGTTGTGAAATGCAGATGACTCACACTCAGGGAGATATTGGTGGGGGTGGGGGATTTCTGACCACATAGTAAATCCCAAAAGTTGACTCCCATGACCCACAGCTAAGTTTCCGAAGAACTGGTGTCCGCATAGTAGAAGTATTTGCTTTTGATTGAGTAGTTTCACAAGCAAGTAACCCCTTTGGATGTATAACCCGCAGTAAAGCTCACGGGAAGGGGCACACACGTCAGGGCAGTGGTACAAATAAGTAAACACGGTTTAAAAAAAACAGTAAGTTTAAGGAACATGAGTTACTTTCAAAATGTCTTTTTTTTTACGGTTGCATATGAATTTTGTAAGCAGATCCTTTAGCAAACAGTGTGTGGGAAGCCTGCCTTTAACATAGAAGAGCGCCACCCCAATGAAATTCATGGCCCATCTATTCCTGTGGTATGTGCTTCAGGGCAGAAAGAACAGGCTCAGCAAACAAAAAATCATTTAACTGCTGGTGGAAGGAGCACTTTTAAGACTCCTGTAAGTGTTCTTTGCCAGGGGTTGGGGGAGGGGAGGGAGGGCAGGCCACCCATTAGGGGTGAAAAGCAGCAATTAGGGGCAGCAGGACACTGATACTGCTCAAAGTCACTGCATTACCAACAGTGCCGTCATATACCTGGCTTATGCTTTTATATCTCCAGCAGCATTGCCGGTATTCACAGTCTCATTTGGGAAGTCTAGTTTATTTTTTATTTATTTATAGCATTTATGTAACGCCCAGACCCTTGGGTAACACAGCGTTTGTACAGAAGATACAGTAAAGCATCAAGTAGCATCTAAGACTTGGATACATTAGTCATATTTGTCAACACAGGCACGTTTTCACAAGTCTCCTGTGGAAGGGTTCATTTCTGATGGAAGGAGCTAGAGTGTTCCAGAGGGTGGTGGCGGTGGCACAGAAGATAACACCTCCTGCTCTGGAATGTTTGCATCGAGCAGTGACCACTGAGATGTTGTTGGATGATCGCAGCACACCCGCCTGCAGTTTCTTTAGTAATGCTGTTGTTAAGGGACAGTGGAGCTTCATTGTTAATGCAGCGGTGAGGAATAGACTGGGTTTTAAAGTCAATACAGGCTTTGCTGGGCAGCCAGTGGGCATCGCGACATGTTGCTGTGATGTGGTCAGTGCGTCGAAGGCCCAGCGCTGCGCGCGACGCTTTATTTTGGCGCAGTTGAAGCTTGGCAACATTAGTTGCTGATGTGCCCTTGAGTAGGGTGTTACAGTAGTCCAGTATGCTGAGGATAATTCCTTTTTTAATTATCATTACGGCATTTTCTTAGCGCTGACTTTGCTTCAAGAAGCAACAGAGCGCTTTACAGAGGTATACAAAAGTACGGGTGCATAACTGAGTGCTTTTCAGAGTTAACAGCAGAACAGGTATATTGCGGGGGTAGGATACAGAGGGGCATAGAGGAGGGATACAGCAGTAGCGGGTTGGTGTGGAGGAGAGGGGTGATGTGATGGCCTAGGTGTTGAGGTGGAGAGGTTCCTTGACAAGGTGGTTCTTGAGTTCTTTTCTGAATTGTAGGAGTGTGAGGACGAGATTGGTCCTAACGGGGAGGAGGTTCCATAGTCTGGGGGCGCAGGCAGAGAAGGCTTGTTTTCTGGTCGTTTCCTTTCTGCAGCTGCAGATTTCCAGGCTGCACGCGTCCTGGCTTCTTGTGGTGCGCTGTCTGCCGGAGATGCAGAGTTTCTCCGCAAGGTAGCTGGGTGGAGGGCGCAGCAAAACCTGAAGGTGATTCTTGCATGCATTGAAGGTTGATGAGCCCTGGGATGATGTGGTTGTATCTGCGTAGACCATTTATGAGGCAGGCAGCCACATATAGGACACTTCTCAGGAGCACAAGGTAGACCTTCGAGAAGTGCAATGTCCCTATCGAGGTGGGCTATGACCAGTGCTTGAATGACAGATCTAAAGCTGTCCGCAGGGATGAAGGGTTTGACGTTTCACAGGAGGGAAAGTAGATACCAAGCTGTAGCTATGTGTGTCTTGAAGGAGAGGTGTTTGTCGATGTGGAATCTGATCCAGGGGAGGCATAGCACCCGCCTGGGATATCGGGTTTGGTTGAGCACTTGATCTCTGATATCAACAGTTATTTCCTGCAGTCTTCTGCAAGCACTCTTCATATTCGTTTCCACTGGGTTCTGGAGATCGCCTGCTTCGCTGACCTCTTCCCCCTGCTGTGAGTCATGCTCCGAGATGCTTGATCTCACTTTCATGTTGCATTCCGCTTTGCCCGGGGCCCTCCTACGGCTGTGCGTGGTATCCCAAGGTCTTGCAAGCCCAAGGTCTTGCAAGCCCTAAAGAATGACGTTAGGGCCACGTTGAGGAGCACGTGTACTGGGTTCTCCTGTCTCATGGGCTATGTGGAACACTTACTGATTGTTTTCATGAAGTGTTCAGGGTCCCTGTTAGCCAGTGGCCCGCAGGGCATTATTCAGTGGTGAGCTATGCCATAACTCTTGAGAAATACTGTAAAGCCCTGCCGCAGAATGGTGGACTGTTGTCGGATCTCATTGACTCCATAAAAGCCATGTGTTGCAAAGAGGTCTTTCAGAACTGACAACACCATTTCTGCTGCCAGGAATGCCTTCAATTTAACCTTAGGGTATTGGGGGGAGTTCAGGCGGTGACCCAATCTCTTCTTAGAGCCCACCAGGGGGCTTGGGGTCCCCTGGGGTGACTCTATTGGAGGAGGATAGGGTTGGACCAAACATGTTCCCATGGCTATATTTTGGTCTAACTCGCGCCTTGGTGTCCAAAGTGGGCCAGTTGAACCACCTGAGATATGGGATCAGGGGTCATCACCAGCTGGGAGTCTCCGAGAACAACGCCATCAGGGACTGCGAACAGATCTGCTCTTCTTCAGAGGCCTTGGGAGAAGGCAGTGGCTGTGGCGGTGCAGTGGCAGTGTTCACATAGAAGGTTCCTCCACACTTCTGTTGTTAACTAGGCTAATAATATATGAATTCCTTCATGAAATGCTGTGGATCGAGGTATATCTTGGAAAGACATTGTTTTGGGAGCAAGGGCCCCCTATCCCCATGAGTATGTGCTCGTCTGCTCCTTCATCTATGCCCATGTTGGCGGGGTGTGAATTGGCCAGATGTCATGACAAGTAATCCACTGGGTTATAAGCTACTGCTCTGAACTCGGGCAAGCCACAGTACGTAGTTCCGGAGTTGGAGTAACAAGTGGTCCAGATAAGATTTCGAAGTGGGAGTATTTTACTCCCTGTTTTTTAAAGTTGGGAGTGAAATGTTTATTTAAGGAGTAAAAATGTAAGTCCAATTCACAAGGGGCGTATTTTATAAGCGAATACAAATGTTTTAACTGGGAAAGGGAATTGTTTTTGCAATAATTGTTTCTTTGAACCTAGTTATTCATAAACATTAAAAGATAAACGTTTACCTTTTCTGATCAGGCAGTAATAAGAGTAGTTTCTTACTGTGGTACTACGTGCACTTCTGGTTCGAACATATCCGTGTAGGCATTGGGAAGACACTTGAAAGGTATAGCGCTAGTGGTATTAACTGACAGTAGCAGGTCCAAATGGGTCGAGTACCTGGGCATTAATAGCAGTGCCTGGCAAAACCCTAATACCTAACACAAGCAAAACATGATGGCTTTTCCAAGGCTTGTTTTTAACAGGACTTTAGTGAAGGACAAGCAGAATGCTTAGAAATCTAGTGGCTGAAGGCAGGCCCAGTAAGAAATGTTTTATTGCACAAGTAGCACATTTACAACTCCAATGAAGCCATTAACTGCCAGAAGACTGCTTTGAAAAAACACTGGTGGGCACTGAGTGCATAATGTGATGGTAAGGCTCGATGAAGCTGGCTCAAAAAGGTCAATGAGGAGGTGTTTTGGGAGAAGTAGGAATGGCCATGGGAATTAGCATGACCATGGGTCGTCAATGGGTGGGCACATAACCTCCCAAACACCTACAGACTGTGTCCCTCCTCCAATGCCATTCCTCCCTTTACTTTAATCCAAAACTAACAAGGGTATTTTCCAGGAGGCTAGTAACCTTCACAACTAGTCACAAGCGCCCATGGGACACACTGTAATGCTGCTCTTTTCAGGTTTTCTTTGTCTCACATAAATTAAATTGTCACATTAAAGTAATTGATATTTGCCAAGGGTGAGTGAATGAGTTTCTTTTTGTCCTTCCAAACACCCCACCTCTTAGTTCTGAGTAATGACCCGTTCTGTCAGCGGTATCAAGTCCTTAGGTTTCTCCACACAGCCTGACCCACTGGCTGACCACCTGATCACAAACTCATCCTCTGTGATCAGAGACACATTCATCAATATCAATTTATGGTTTCCAAATAGACTTGTAAGCAGGGGTGGGCTGGCCTATACGGAACTTTGGGGACTTCCTGGTAGGCTTCTGCACCCTGGGCCTCGTGTTCCAAATTTCCTCAAAGGAAAAGGATTGGGTTGCTGGGCTTGGAAATGTGTAAGATGGGGCATCTCTCAAAATTATTTCCAGGGCCTCTTTTGATTTCAGCTTTCAGGCACCCATAAAACGTGTCATGCTTCAACTAACTTGCAGTTTGGATACCTATTGCACACTCTGTAAAACTGATCATAAATGAGTTTTCGCAGCACCTCAAGACTCTTTGCTCCCTAAGAGTTTACGCCTAACAGATGTGTTCACTCGTTTTTCTGCTGGTGTTTTATTTATTCCGGACATCACAAAAGAACCTTTTCCCTATCCCATGTTATTGTGGTGTTGACAAACAGTACTGGGCGATAGGAGATGCAGGCACACATGTACTGGCACACACGTCAAAGTACTTAAGACAGACTGTGCATACAGGTAATGAAACACATGTTGTACAAACATGTGCATTGTGAGAAACTTGAAGGTGTCTCACCCGCTTGTCCCCCATGGATCTGTCATCCAGGTGGCCAAACGCGGCCATCGCTTTTGGATCCAGTTCCTGGGGGTGGACCAGCGGCAACAATATATGAAGAAATTTAAAGAACAGTGTGTGAAACGTATGTGACGAGCGACATGAATAGAATTGAAAACCAGAGCAGTGACTGAACTTTGGAGGCCAAGAAAGATACCATAGAAAGAGTGGTCCGGCGCCATATGGGTGCTCATTTGAAGGTCTCTCTTAGATATCCAACTGGTTGGCAACTGTGAAAAGGGAATTTTGAGATTGATGTGGTCCTGCAACGGGTCAAGCTAAACCCTGTGCACATTTGAAAGACTTTGATAGTTTAATGCGAACTGAAATTTGTCCGAGCCCAGCTGAGGGAGACTAATAGTGTAAGATGAAGGATCTGAGCCTGGCTGAGGGGCAACCGGGGTGAACCGTGAGTCGCTCGAGAAAGAATATTCTCTGACCATTGTGAAAAGGGGGACCTGAGCTCGGAAAGGGGGATCCACAGTAACAAGCATGATATAAAAGGGATCCCAGCCCGGGTGAGCTGGATCCAAGGTAAATTGCCTAAATTGAGTACTTGATAAGAGTAAAGGAACTTTGTGTTTTGTTTTGGTACATCAGGCCCTCTGAATCAAGAGACTTGGAGAAATAAATAGACTTGGGCACAGAAGGCCCTGATGCTGGTGAAGGCACTGTATCCTTGTGCAGAAGAAGCAAGAGTGTGTACTTTGCTTGAGTGTCCTGGGCTGAAAATGTGGGAAAGGGAGGCTAACAGCCTGAACATCCGGACATATCATTTTGTGAACACTTCTTTCTTTTTACACTACCCCACACTATTTGTATTTAGTAGTAAGGATTGGCAATAGGTTTTTTTTCGTATAGGCCATTTTATTTTGACGAGACTCCACCAGGACTGCGTTATTATTTTATGTTCGTAGCTTGCTACCATCTGTAGATTTAGGTTTAGATAGGCATTTATCACACCCTTGTTGAAGATAAATAAACACCCTTGAGCTGTGGTCTCTTGTGTCTGTCTTACTGCCGATACCATGCCTTCCTTACGGCGTACAGAAACACATGGGCAGACGGACAGACAAGGCAGCAAGGCACATTTTAATAAGTGCTTAGAAGGCAAACAGGACCTCGAAGCATTCGTCTGTACAAGTATGTCTGTTTTGAAACATCTGTCAGTCTGTGTATCAGTTGATATACCAACATGCACTGACAGCTGATGCATAGCTCTCAACTATTTGTCTCGCAAAGGCGGGTGAAATCACCCGATTTTGTTTTTGGTGGGTGAGACGCCCATTGGAATGAATGGGCGTGCAGGAGGCTTGGCGGGTGAGTCAGCCCATTGCAAGGCAGGTGACACCCGCCAAAAGCGGGTGAGTTGAGAGCTATGGCTGATGGGATTTGGTGTTAACCGGTCTGCACATGCACACATGTTACATACAAACAGACAATTACAAACACTGCAATTACACATGCACGGACACAAACTCAACACAAATAGGTATTGCAGCAGACCTGTGTTCAAAGTTGCCACAGACAGTTACTGATAGACTGGTGATCTAGGTCGGTAAGAAAAGCCGACTCGTGACAAGAGAGTAAATGCATAGTGGAAGTCACTACAGATCTATGCTCCAAACTGTTTTAATGGCCAACGGAAGACACTGACAGAAATGTACTACAGCTAGGCACTGACCAACCTGCAAACTCCACACTCAGATGAGGAAAGGCTGGCAGACCATGACATTGGTATGGAAAGGCAGAGCGTTTTGGAGGACAGGTGTTGCAGGCAGATTAATGCAGAGAAACAAAAACAAACAAGTACTAAAGAAAGCTTCCGGTAGACTCCATAGTTAAATACAGTTACGGTACACAGACATGCCATAGACAGCCACGCATCCGCCAGGTCCAGTTACAGCAAGCGAGCAGACTCGGCATGCTCACTGATCCATGGTTTGGTAGAACAACACCGCCCCAAAACATGCCAGTGCCTAATAGTACCCCACCCTGTTGGCTGCGTCCAACTGGGGGTGCCAAAATGGGATCTGAGCCCAAACGGCTGAACAGAAACTTCTGGCGCCAGAACAGCCACCCCAAAATGTCTGGCTTCGGTGTGGCTTTGTGGAGTTTAATGATACAGACTGCAGTGCCATCTAGTGGAGGAAAACGAAAGTATTTTTTAATTAATAAATGCTGTGAAAACCCTGCATTAACAATTATATGCAGTGGAAAATGAAGTGTTCTGTATTTGCAATAATTAAATGCGTAAAAAGGCACGGCACACACCTTATCTGGATGCCTGGGAGTAACCATCTTTCTAGCCTGATGGGCTAGAGGGGCTTGTGGTCAGTGACAATGGTAATCCAAGTGTGTATCTAAGTGTGTAGAGATGAAAGTGGCGATTACCCCTCAGAACCGCCAAAGCTTCTAGCTCTATCGTTGAATAACATTATTATGTGGGTGTACGTGCCTTGCTTGCATAGGCCACCAGCTAAATTGCACCCTTCTGGTCAAGTTTTAAGAGTACTGCTCCTAGACCTAATGTCAAGCATATACAATGATCTCGGGTTGTCTGTTAGGGGTTAAAAAAATCCATCTTTTTTTGTACTGCCAGGGCACCTTTGTTGCAGTCAAATGCAGACTGCTCCTTAGCGCCCCATTTCTGCGCACAGTTCTTCATTGTTAGGGCTCGCAGTGGTCTTGTCAGCATTGCAAAATATAGAATTAATGGGCCACAAAAGTTCACCCTGTAGAGGAATCAATACCTCGGAAGGTGACGCTGATGGATTAGCAGCTTGGATATCTTGTATATTCTGTGTGTTGACCCTGAAACATGAACTTGAAGAAGTAGCATATTCTTTGCATAAATGTACATGTTTTTGTCCAGCGTGAGCACATGCTGTTTGAGTCATTGCAACACTATAGATAGCTGGAATTAGTGGTCCATCTCTGACATGGAATAGATGAGCACGTCGCCACTGACATGTATCATCCCAGGGAGTCCCACCAGCACACCTCGTTTGGTGGCTGCCAAGACTCCAAAGCTCAGCCTCTTGTATCTAAAGAGGCACGCATGTGATGACAATGTGAGGATTTGTCAGGATTCTTCGTTGCGTGGTACCTTTTGATACCTCAATTTCTCCTGTGTCGTCAAGAACGTGGTGGAACCTTGCTAGTCTGTGAGGATGTTGTCCGTGTGGGGCTGGGGTGCTTTTCACTCCAGATGCCCTGATTTCTATCCTCATGTCAATGCAGATTCTTACTTTTCCGGGCTGTTTTGTTCACGAGCACAGAAGACTGTGAATGGAAGGCTGGGTAACTTCAAGGTCGAGGCTGCACCACGCTGCACATGAGTGCGTGCAGGAGCTGACAGGCAAAACCTCCGCGCTCGCCGGAAGATGCCAGTAGGGAGAGGAAGGTAATTATGTGTGTGCCGGTGAATGGTACAGTGTTAATTTTTCCCCTGTTGTTTTTTGATGTGGTTTTGTCGTGTTTTTCTCAAAACCCCCATCGAAAAACAGGGGAGTGGGTTGGGGAAGCCTATATTAGGGTTGTGGGGGTCGGGATTAGAGTTTCATTAATAGGGGGTAGAGGAGCTTGGGGGAGTACCCCACACCCACCAGAAAAAAAAACTGCATTTTCTTTTAAAAAACAAATCTATCGGCACACATTTTTTGGAAAGAATGACTGGTCAAAAATTAACATAGAAACACGTGTGTGTGTGTGTGTGTGTGTGTGTGTTTTTGTGTGTGTGTGTGTGTGTGTCTGTGTGTGTGTTTTTGTGTGTGTGTGTGTGTGTGTGTCTGTGTGTAATGCTGAAACCCCTATTGCAACACCTACTCTTACAACATATGTAGGTTTTTTGTTTGATTTGTTTGAAGTTTTTTTATGAGACTCCCTGAAGAAGCGGGAAATCTAAATCTTCAATTATGTAAAAATGAAGTCGTTTTGATTCATATGAGCGTACTTTAGTGCTGTTTGATAGTGGTGCAAAAAGAACACGTTAACGGTGCCTGAAATTCTAATTTTTTTAAATGCCCCGCACTGCTAAGATGGAACCGCTTACCATCGAAACATTCATATGGTAGGTAATTAGGCAAACGTAAGGCCCGATTCTGAGTTCGGGATAAAAGTTGTATGGAAAGCCAACATTCTCCCGCCAGTTCCGAGCCCCACCATTCTAATTGAATGGGAGATGTCCTTTCCAGCAGCAAAAGTTGTTCAGTGGTTGTGAGGGCAGTGTTTGCAGCCGTAACACTGCGAGCATTTCTTTAAAATATGCCACCTTTCTAATTCACGAACGTGCCCCTAAACTGCAGAGAGAAATGCTTTCATTATGAAGGGAAAACGTGTACAGTAGATGTGAAAGAAACCTCACAGGTGCCGAATTTGAACTCCCTTTTTTTTGCATGTAAAACTTGGCTTTTGCTAGGAGAATCGCCTTGTAGTACCTACCTGCCGGGCATTAGTGAAGGTTGCTAGGTTGTCGGGCCGTAAATCAGACACATGCAAAAGTCAAGGCCTTTATGGTGTTTTTTTTTAGAAATGTGCTTGCTGTTCCTGCTTGGAACAATACATTTATATTTGTACACTGAATTGGCCGGTAATATCAATTGGGAGCACAGCCGCAAAATACCCGTGAGCCCCCAACACCCACAGACTGGGACACACACGTCTGCTCTGCTCGGGCTCCCCGGTCGCACAGCTGCGGCTGGCAATGCCCCCTTTATTTATAATGCACGCAGCGGCGTGCAACGTCACGCAGTCGCAGGCGCTCCCCTTAAGGGGACAGCACCACACTCCTCCTTTTTCATGAGGACAAACAAATGTGCATCAAGAGTTCCAACAAAAACCAACAGCACATCAAACAATGCAACTAACCGTCAAACCGTGCAATTAAACAAAAACATCCCTCAGCACCCCTTTATTCACAGCCACCCTGGATCCCCTTGACAACTACCCACGGCACCGGGACCACTCAGGAAACTTGTCCTAGGACATAGTCGGTGAGGAAGGGTGGTTTACCTCGCCCAGTCCTCTGGGGGTACCTCCCGCCGGCCTCCAGCACGGGCGATCCTTCCGGTGGCTATCCCCGGGCTGGGGGCGGGGGAGAGGAGGCGTCACCTCCACCCTCGTCAGGGACTTCCATACTTCCTTGTTCCTGAGGCGGATCAGTTCTAGTGTCTCCTAGTCACTTAAAGATACTCACATTCCTAGCGACTGCTGATCTCCCGTCCGAGGCTGTCACCATGGACCTCTTGACGGCCACCACGTCCAACGTTTCGGGTTTATACGGGAGTGATAGCTTCCTGTGGGGGTGCCTATTTCGTATGAGCACCTCATCCCCTGGTTCTGGGCGTTGCGGGCAGAGCCCTCTCCTCGCATTCTCCTGCTCCGTTCGCAGTATCCGATCAAGATCCACCTGCTGGTCATCGATCACTCCAGGCTCCTTCTCGCCCACCTCGGGCAGTAGTCCTCGAGGACACTGTTTGAAGAGGCCTCGGCCGGGGCCACCCCCATTGATGCATGGTCAGTGGTGCGGTAGACTCTCAGGAACTGATATAGCGCTCTTTGCAGACAGCCCTGCGCTATCCGGAATGTCTTGTTGAGAGTTCTCATCAGCCTTTCCGCCTCACCGTTGGCTCTGGGCCAGAGCGGGGTTATCTTCCGGTGTTGAACCCCATACCCGTCCATCAGTTCTGAGAAACGCTCACTCTGAAAAGGTGCCCCATTATCCGAGCACAGGGTGTGTGGAAAACCATGAGAGGCAAATACTTTCTCGAGGGCTACGACAACATGCTAAAAAGCCACAGAGTCCACAAACTCCATCCCCGGGTAGTGTGAGTATTTGTCCACTACCACCAGGAAATGGGTGCCCAGTGTGGTGGACCCGAAGTCTGCATGCACCACCTCCCACGGTCGCGTCCCTCGAGGCATGGTCTCAATCGCCATCTCTCCTTGTATCGGGGATGCCGCCTGACACCAGACGCAGGCGGACACATATTTGTTGACCCTCCGTTCCAGCTCCGGGAACCACACCTTGAGGCGTAGTCGGGCCTTGGTCTTCGCGGCCCCTTGATGTCCCTGGTGGGCCAGACTTATCACCTCACGTATCTTGGCCTGGGGCACGGTGGTGCGGTCACCCCTCAACAGGAGGCCCGTGTCCGAGAACGACAGTTCCTCCTTCACCTTCCACAATTGTTCAAGCACCACCTTGGCCTCCTGGGTGCATCCAGCCAGTGATTCGAGCACGGTTTTCCGTGACCCGTACTGCATCGCGGTCTTCAGGATTTGAAAACACTCGTCATGGGCTGCTGCCGTCACCAGGTCCTCGAGGGGTATGGCATTCGGGTTGGCCGCTTCCACCACCATCCGCACCTGGTGGTCCACCTCCTCAGCACAAGCGTCCGATGAATCATTGTTGCTATCCCCGGGTAGCGGGACAGGTAGTCCGCCGCATTGTTAGCGCCGGGTCTGTATACTAAGGAGACACCATACTCCAGGAGTGCGAGCATCCACCGCTCAATTCTAGCCGGTGGCTTGGACGAGGACCCCGCCAGAATGGGAAGCAGGAGCTTGTGGTCCGTTACGACCGTTACAGGGCGGCCCAGGATGTACAGTCTGAAATTCCTGCACCCCCACAATACAGTGAGAGCCTCCCATTCAATCTGGGAGTAGCGCTGTTCGGTGTCAGACAGCGCCTTGCTGGCATACGCTACCGGGCGAACGCTCTCATCCAGGCCAATTTGCGTCAGTACAGCCCTCAGTACAAATGGGCTTGCGTCCACAATGATCTCCAACTGGAGTGTTGGGTCGAAGAAAGCCATAGTGTCTTCGGCCGTGCGGACGCCTTTGATATCCTCAAATGCCGCCCGCTCGAGAGGGCCACAGTGCCATGCTGTTTCTTTTTTTGTGAGGGCCCTCAAGGGTTCTGATCTGGATGCCGAGTTCAGGATGAACCGACTACAGTACGTCACCATACAAAGGAAACTCCTCACCTCCGATACGTTTTCAGGTGGTCGGGCCTCTTTGATGTCTTTTACTTTCCTTGGATCTGGTGATACACCCCCCTCTTTAAACACGAATCCAAAGAATTCTATCGTCAGACACAGAAACTCGCACTTTTACCTGTGGAGCGTCAGGCCCAATGACTGCAGTCTCTGAAAGGTCCTGGCCAGCTTGCCTAAGTGGTCCACCTCCGTCTTGGAGAACACCAGGATGTCGTCGCTGATGTTGAGGACTCCATCCAAGTCAGGTTAGGGCACCCCTGATGATGTTTTGAAACACCTCAGCTGCTGATGACACGCCGAAACTCTGAGTCTCTTGTACCTATACAGGCCTCTGTGTGTTGTGAAGGTCGTTATGTACCTTGACTCCGGATGCAGGAGGACCTGGTGGTAGCCAGCCCGGAGGTCTAGCTTTGAGAAGAAGCGAGCCCCTTGCAACTCCACAACAATGTCATTGATGGTTGGCGTCAAGTGCCTCTCTCTCTTGATGGCCTTGTTGGGTAGCCTCATGTCGACACATATCCTTACAGAGTCCGGTTGTTTCGGTTTTCTTGCCACCACTATCGGTGACACCCATGGTGTGGGACCCTAGACCTTCTCAATAATGTCTAAGTTCACCAGATTGTCCAGCTCCTTGTCAACTTGTTCCCTGAGATGGAATGGTACCCTCAGATGTTTCAACGCCACGGGCTGCACAGACTCGTCTATGTGCAGCCTCACTGGGTCACCAGCCATTTGACCGATTCCTTGGAATAAGGCAGAGTACTTGTCCAGTAGGTCATGGATGTCCTCCAGATAGACAGAGTAAGCGAAGCTCACTATGCCTTGTTCACGGCCACCACACATCTCGGTTGTTGTCTGTTCTTCGACGTTAGAGCCCCCACACTTGACACAAAGAAGATGTTCTCCTCCTCTTCTTCCTCTTCCTCCGCATGGGCACCTTCCTCTCCCTGGTCTACCTGTGCCACATTAGTTGGGCTGGCTTGACGCAAGAACCCCGATCGAACTGGGCCCCTGGACACCATTACGGGTAGGGACTCCTTCCACACACGAGCATAGTGGTCAACAAGGCCACACCGTCCACAGGTCCTTCCTGCCGCAGGGCACTTGGTGGGCTGAGGCAGGTCATAGCCACACTTTTGGCAGGATTCACCAGCTCTCCCGCCCCTGTCCCAGATGCTGGTCCATGGCCTTCTGGCGTCTCGGCCACCACACCCCACCGTACACACCTCTTCCCTCTTCACAGTGCGTGTTCCAGCCTCCATCTTGGATGCCCTTACCTCTGAAACTTTATGGCAGCGTCCCAGTTCAAGGATGCGAGTGAGGATGATACCCGGTTACCTCAGTATCTGTCGCTGTAGTTTTCCTGATGAACAAGCATGTATCAGGAGTGTTCTAATCATGTCATCCGGGTCACCCCACACACACGCCAAGGAGAGGCATTTGAGACGACCGTAGAAAGTGTCCAGCGTCTCATCTTCCTTCTGTCGGGCCGACAGCATAACAAACCTCTCATAGTCTGCATTGGCAAGCGGTAGGAAGTGATTGTGGAGGGCCGTTTTGGCAGCCTCATAAGAGGCATCAGTGGTCTGAAGCGACTCAAAAATCTCCTGCACTGCAGGCCCAGCAGCGTACAGCAGCGTCGCCAGCTTACTGTCGTCGTTCGTCTCCATGGTGGCCCTGAAGTACATGTCCAAACGGTCCACCCACCGTTTCCACCTGGGCCCCATGCTGGATGGGGGGCCCAAGACATCAAACTCTGGGAATGGCTGTAGCGCCACAGGGGTCTGAATCTGCGCCATGGCCTGGAGCACCAGCTGTGCAACCGGTTGTGCCTGAGGTTGGGGCTGGACTTGAGGTTGCTGTTGGGCTGCAGACTGCCCACCGCCCAGGTCAGCAGGTGCACTCATGGGTTAGAGCCCAGGCACCCCCAAATTGAACCGGGGGCCGCAACTCACCCAGCCAGCACAGGCCCAAAGGGGGGGTAAGCCGTGGAGTGCACCAGTCCAGACACACAAATAAAGTCAATTGTCCAGACCTGATGATGATGATGCTGATCAGGTGTTGCAGGCCACAGAGTCTACCAGTCCCAAAACATGCCTTTGTACACAGCAGCAGGGCATGATGATGATGGAGATGATGTAGATGATACACACCAACAAATTCCATGAAGCATGATGATGAAGGTTCCAAAAAAATTGAGTAGGGAGGCCCAAAGGAGAAGCAGGCCTCAGCAAACCTCTTTGCTCACCTCCTCTCTACTCGACGTAATTCGCCCAAAACATTTAAAAAAAATCAAGATGTGGGCATCAGTGGACAGAACTCTCTGCCCGCTATCATAATATCCCAAAATATGGCTTGGATGTCAATCACGGGCCAAAACGGAGCCCCACTACGGGGCTGCGGCACGGAACGAATGAGGATCGTCATCCGCTCTGAATAAAAAAATTGTTTACTCAATCACCGCCGGGCCCGGGCACCTCCGCGTGCTCGTCGCCACTGTTGGGAGTCTGTGGATGACCCCTAAAACGATACCCGTGAGCCCCCAACACCCACAGACTGGGACACACATGTCTGCTCTGCTCGGGCTCCCCGGTCGCACTGCTGCGGCCGGAAACGCCCCCTTTATTTATAATGCACACAGCAGCGTGCAACGTCACGCCGCCACGTGCGCTCCCCTTAAGGGGACAGCACCACAATGCTCATGCGCTGGCTGCACGTGGAGCGCGCACATAGTCCTTGTTATGTGTTGCAGCAACATATTCAGTGACGTAGCACGCCACAGCTAAATGAAATAAAGATGGCACAACGTGCATGCAGTCACGAGCGGGGGAGGCCAGTGAAGACATACCTGTGTCTCTGTCTTCTTTTGCGTGCTGCTCATATCGGCCTAGCCCGCGCTCCCCCACCCTGCCATGTTCACCGGAGAACACAACAATCATGACAAGGACGTCCTGAACGCAGTTCTGCTGTCTAGCGACCCACGTGGCGGCCATGAGCACCGCAGCGCATGCGCTCGCTCATGTGGCACGCCACTGCTATGCATTTCATAGGCACATCGTGAGAGTCTCTGAGGGACAGCGATACATCTTCCATCTCTGGTATCCCACCGGTAAGAGACCTCTGGAGTCATTCTCACCACACCACTTCTCACCACCTGGTGTGAGGCAGCCATTTCCTCAATTTTTGGACACTCTGCTCTCTACCTAGCAGACAGCTTATGCACCACTGCGTAAAGTGGTCAGCCCCCATTAAGAAGTTTGTGTTCCCGCCTCCACGGCCCCAGTTGGGTGCGACACTCCACCGGGGAGTGCTCGTGCGTCCACGCCCTGAACTTGCCTCCATCTTGAAATCTCCCATAGCATACATGGCATGGAAGGGTTGCAGCTCCCCCGGAGTGCTCGTGCTCCATCTTAGTACAGTGTAGGGAGGACAATCAGTGACCCAGTATAAGCTTGCAGACAAGTAACATGTCGAAGGAGGATGAAGGTACCCCAGCGCCGCCCAGGGACAGAGTGTCCTGCCAGCAGGGCTCCTTGGCCCCAAACAGTGAATTTGATGTCGATGGATCCCCGGGCCTCCTAGGCCCACGTTGGGATCTTTGGTGTGCATGCCTGGAATAGTATTTTGACGCGACTGGAAAGCAGGACGACAAAGCAAAATGTTCCACACTAATTTACTCGGCTGGCCCAACCGTCCACAAGATATTGAAAATGGTGCACCCAACAGATTGGTCAAATGATGCTGCCATTGCCGCCGTAGCAGAATATTTTGTTCCTATGGTCAACACTGACTATGAGAGATTCGTAATGAGGTCCGCACTAAAGAAGAGTGATGAAAGTCTAGATGCATTCCATGGGCGTCTACAGCACTTTGCGGCTACATGTGCATGGACGAACGAGGAGGAAGAGCTGCAAATAATCTTTGGGTGTTTTTCATCCAAAAACACAGACACATCCTCTGCGCACCAGGGATCACGTTAACAAGGATCCTGGAAATGAGGCGCTCCCATGAGTTAGCCGATGTCTGAGCATCCAATATGGAGCAGCACTAAAGTCTGTAAAGCTAGAAGAAGTCTGTGCAGTAGAGAAACGCCCACAAGGGAGATCCAGCAGCAGAGGTAACTGACCAATGAAAGAACAGCGGAACAACTCCCTGGCTCTCTGCCAGCAATGTGGCTACGACCTCACTCACATGAAGGAAGACCCAGCAAGAGGACACACATAGCAAGTGAGGTACTCAAAAACATTTCACGTGTGTCTGCAGTGCCGCAGTGCTGACAATAGTGCCTCAGGGCAAGGAACGCCACAGGGCGCCAACCAAAACCAAGCCGCAAGCAAGTCACATTAATAGCACCAGCAGAAGATGCAGAAGAGACACTAATAAGTGGTGATGAAGATGAAGACGTGTTCTTCATTTCAGCGCTACTAAGCATCAGCAGGAAGAAGAAATGTCACCCAAGATGTTCTCTGACCATACTGAACATCGCCATCCCTGTGCTCATAGATACAGGGGCATCCGTGAATGTAATGGCAGAATCACATTACCAGAAACTGCGAGACCCTCCACCACTCCAAAACACAAGTGTGTTGATGTTCACATTTTGGAGCCGCTCTCCGTTACCTCTAGGAGTGTTCTAGCACCAGTGCAACACGAGAACATGACCATCAAGGCACGATTTTGCGTGTCCAACGTGGGCAAACAGACCCTGTTAGAGAGCGCGGCGGTGGAGGCCCTCAAGTTGGTCCAATTTGTGCACAAAGTGTTTGTGGAGAATGTGGGAGCCCTACTAGAATGTTTCAACAATGCTTTTGCGGGCACTGGGCATATGGTGGGAGAACTGGTGCATCTTCACATCGATCAAACAGTCCTCCCAGTGGCACTAAAGCACAGGAGAGTACCTTTCCAATTAGGGGAACGTGTGGAGAAGGAGATTCTCAATCTCATAGACCTTGACATCATAGAACCAGTTGAAGGGCCCACCCTCTGGGTGTCCCCAATTGTAATTGCACATAAACCAAACAGCCTGAGTCCGTACGGATATGTGTGGACATGAGAATCTCAAACAAGGCAATCAAGAGAGAGCGCCACATAACACCAACAATCAATGAAATTGTAGCTGATCTGGAGGGCGCCACTTTCTTTTCTAAGCTGGATTTGAGAGCTGGTTATCACCAGCTAGTACTACATGAAGATTCAAGGTACATAACAACCTTCACTACCCAGTCTGTACCGGTATAAAAGACTCATTTTCGGAATCTCATCTGCTGCCAAAGTAATTCAGAACACTTTTCGAGGGGTACTGGCGGGATTACAAGGAACACTAAACATTAGAGCAAGGGACAGCCGGTGTAGCCAGCAGTGAGGCAGTACCTCCGGAGGATGCATGCACCCTGGGCTCTGTGGTTTGCGTGCTGACAGGTTCCTTTGAGGCTTTGGCCACAGCTTTGCTCTGGCCCTTTGCCCCCGGCTGAGGGGCCCCAGGTCTTGGTTCCTGCTGTATCGCCTGCTCTGGGGAGGCATTGGCCAAGGAATTGTACTTTTTACCTGACTATAAATGCTCGCAAGGACCAAGAGTTCTAAAAATGCTACCACCAAAGATTTGAACACCAAAAGTTCGAACCTTTGGTGGTAGCATTGCAGGAAAATAAAAAAAATAAAAGAATCTGGGGGCTGCGGGTGTGTCCCCCGCAACACCCCACTCACTATACTGTATGGTATGGTGAGCGGGGTCTTGCATGGGACACCCTCGCAGCACACCCGCAAAACAATAATGAAAAAAGAAGAAAAACAGGGGCTGCGGGGGTGTACCCTGCAACACTCGCTTACTATACTTCACAGTAAAGGGAGCAGGGATTGCGGGGGACACCCCTGCAGCCCCCGTAGTATTTATGTGTGTTCGCATGGGAAAGGTGCAAACTTTTGGTAGTTCACACCTTTCTCATGCGAACGATCTGGCCGCGGCAAAATCAACCGCAGTCGGATCACTTAGAACCTTGGCCGGAGTGGCGAGGGAACTACGCACAGCCTTTACCAGGGTTGAAGTGAGGTATGAGGCTGTTGATCGTGGCACTGTCTTGGGACCCGGTAGGGCCTCAGGTCCTGAAGGTGAGGTGGGTGACAGGGAGTTAAACTGTGAGACAGGCATGGTGACATGTTTAAAGGGCAGCTCCCAGACACCCAACACTTCCCCACTGACACCTTCCAGCCAGTTTCGGGTAGGGGACATCAGGGAGTGGGGGATGTCAGGAGGCAAGCTTTTGGGCGCTTGGAGTAAAAAAGAGGGTTTGTTGCAGCTAGTTAGCATATTCCTGCAAAATGATAAGGCACCAAGAAGCAAAAGGTAGCTCTAAGAGGAGGCTGCCAACCGAACTTGTTGGGGCCTCCAGTGCAGAACAAAAGGATGCCCTAGAGAAATTGCCCTCAGGCAAGATTTCACCCTATAATACAAGGTGAAATGGAAAAACAAAGTTGCATCTTTTTTCCTACTGTGCATGGTGGAGGATCTTGCGCGCTGTGAACAGGTGAGAGCAAACCATGTGAGGGTTCAGAAATGAGAGTACACAAAGGTATAGTTTTCTCAGTTTTAGACATGTTTATTAAACAAAAATGGATTGGATGAACACCTCTCTCCCAATCAGAGTTTCCCTGCCTAGGAAACTAAAAGATCTGTCTGTGCCAAGTCATTAAATGTATAACCTGTCCTTGGGCCTCATTACGACCTGTGCGGAATGCGTTTAACGGCGCCGGTAATGGTGCCGGCGCCATTATATGCATTCCGCACTATTACGAGGTTCCCTCGATGTGGACGTCTGGTTTATCCAGACGTCCATAGCGGGTTCCGCGAGGGAACCAGGGAGCTAACAACGGGCCGGTCGTAATTGGCCCGTTGTTAGCTCCCGCACCCATTCCCATTAAGCCCTATAGGGGCTCGAATGGGAATGGGGAAGGTCTGGGGCTGGGTTCCCTGAAGGAGGAATTACCGGGCCCTCCAGACTCAGAATGGCCCGGTAATTCCCCATTCAGGGAACCCGGACCCGACTTTGGAGGCAGCCATGGCGGCAATAGCGCCATGGCTGCTTCCAAAGTCGTAATGAGGCCCCTGGTGTGCAAAACATTCTAATCTGGGCCTCACACTACAACTGAACAACTAAGGGTGCAAGCAAAGGTCTCTGACTTAGAGTTGGCAGAAAGTGTTCATAATCAAAAGTAAATGAGTAAATCCAACAGAAGTCTTTTTAAAGGCGAAACCCTTTGATTCAGAGGGTGCTTCCCCTCCCCTGGATTTTAGGCAGCATGGCAAAGGTGTCTCTTTCAGATAAGTTTCTTAATGTTCAGGTGGGATGGCAATAGTATACCTTCCAAACAACAATCTCCTTCGTTATTTGAATTGGATTCAGAAAGTTCTTGTGCAAACAATACATTCCATAACATTCACCTCTTCCTAAATTTTTTTATACTGGATTCACAAGTGTTCTCATTAATATGATACATTTTACAATAAGCTTCCTTTTTACAGTTTGTGTGGATCTCCTGTTATCTAGCCGGCCAGGATTAGCCTTATGCATTCTTCAGATCCCCTGGTGTGCTCTCCTGACAGGTATCGTCCCACAAGTTTAAAGGTTGTTTTCAATTTCAAAATGCCTGGTATATTTGGTTGCCAGGACTTCCTTTATGGACTTCTTAGTTCCCCCTGGTATAATCACCTGCCACAATGTCTTACAACTTTCTATTGTTCTGGTGGATTGCCTGCTATACTCACCTGCCAGGAATCCTTCTTCGGGGCCTGCAGATCCCCTTGTCTCTGGCAGGTGTCTCCTTAACAGAAGAGGGGAGGGGAGGGGAGGAGGGATAAGGGGTGAGGGAGGAGGAGAACAAAACAAGCGACCAACATACTAGGCCAGACAAACTTTCAGAGCAGTGCTGGAGAGGAGGGGTAGGAGAAGAACAAAGGAGGGGGGACACAGGCAGGCAACTATCATATAAATCAGAAGGCAGGTATGAATAGCAAAGTGTCAGAGAACAGATAGGGGGAGAAAAGGGGGGGGTAACAACACACCATCAAGGGAGACCAGAGGGGGGTGGAGGCACAAATAACCATCACGGGGGGCAATAGGAGGTGAGGGTAACACACAAGCATCATGAGGGGCAAGGGGGTGAGGGTAACACACACAACCATCATGGGGGCAAGGGAGGTGAGGGCCACACACACAGCTATCACTAGGTGCAAGTGGGGTGAGGGCCACACACAGCTATCACAAGGTGCAAGGGGGGTGAGGGTTGTTAAGAAAGATTTATAAACTCTGTCCTGGAGGGGCAGAGGTTCAGAAGGCCAACCTAGTTTCTTGCAACAGGGTAACCTCTGGAAAAGCCAGACCAATTAGGGTAGCTATGGCAGGCAGGCGGGCAAGACTAAGGGCCTCATTACATGGATGGCGGTAATGGTTAACGGTCACCGTTAATGGTAACGGTGACCGTTAACCATTACCGCCTTACTACGAGGTCCCTTAGCGGGTTGGTGCTTTAACGCCTGCTTTTTGCAGGTGTTAAAAACCAACCCGCTAAGGGACCTTGGTGCTAATTACGGCACCGCAAAATTGCGGTGCCGTAATTAGCACCTTCCCCATTCCCATTATGCCCTATGGGGCAAAAATGGGAATGGGGAAGGGCAGTGGTGGAAGGGGGAATTACCGCCCGCCAACCTTGGAATGGGGCGGTAATTCCCCCTTCCACCAAGGCGGTGCCGGTATTTTACCGGTATGGACCAAGGTGCTAAGAGCACCTTGGTCCATGTGCTAATACCGCCATCCGTGTAATGAGGCCCTAAGTCTCAGGAGGGGTGAGGGTGACTGAAAGACCTAAATGAGCACACAGAGCGAGGACACTTACAAATTAATCCAGACAGGTGTTATATCCAAAAATATAGACACATTTATTACAAGGCCTTTGTAACATAGACCATAGCAAAGAATCACAGTAACACTAAGTAAACCACATTCAGTACAATATATATACAAGACCAGGGGGGGGGTCTAAAGGGGTGACTGCACGAAATATGTCGACACCCTAGATGGGAAGGAAACAGGCAGGGAAGTTAATCTTTAGTCCCAGTTCAACACCAGTTATTCACCTATCTAAGAGGCAGTCCAAGCCCTAAGAAGAGGGGAGCCTTGTGCTCAATAGTACTTGCAATGCAAACGCACGCGGTTGTTCCAATGGGCAAAATAGGGTCTCTTCAGGGGTCTCTAGCAGCTCGGGAAGGTGGATAAGGCGATGAAGAATAAGTTCCCACTATTCAAGAAGGACCTCCACTTGAAGGCAGAGGTAGTTCGAGAGTTTGGGATGGAGTTGATATTTCGCAATAGCAGTGGACAGGAGAGGGGCCCCAGTGGCCCCTTGTGCGTAAAAATGGGCTCTGGCGCTAGGGTCCACTGGTTGGGGTATTGATTACTCACTGGTCCCTGAGGTAAGGAGATCCAAATTTCGGCAGGTTAGTCCAATTCAGTTGCAGGTTCGAATGCGGCAAAAAGGACGTCTCGGCAGCTTTTAGTTCCAGAGATCCAGCGATGATTCCTAAACGGGACAGTGGTGATTTCTCCGCTCCAGGTGGATAGATCACCCCAGTTTCACTGCAACATGCTTCAAGGGGAAGAGGGTCACAAATGCAGCGGACTTGCCAAGGACGTTGCCACAGCAGGGCAACACGGTAACCACGTTTACTCCGGTCCGAGCGCACTCATGTCACTTTTGACATGGGAATGCCAAGTGTACACAATTCGGTGCGAGGGTGCCGTGAACACAGAGCTAGCAGTATACCAAATTTCAAGGGCCTCCTCGAAACGACAGCAGAGACATTGCAAAGGTCCTGAGTAAGATGGTCAGCCCACTGGTTGGCCCAGGGACACTTCCGAGAAAGCTTACTTGCAGGTTTTGGGGAAGGTGCCAAGAGTAGTTGGTCCCATTATTCCAATGGGTCGAAGCGTCTTCGCAGACCTTCTAGGACAACCAGATACAGAGGTGTCCCACGGGACGACAGCGAACTCAGGGTGCCAAACCTTCCAGCGGGTCTCCAGCAGTTCCTCGACTCAGCTTTGTAGTTGCAGGATACTTGGATCCTATCCTTTGTTCAGTGAGAACTCAGGAGATCGACCTGGTAGTGGTGTTTCCAGCCTCCTCTTATCCAGAGTTCCCTTTGCGCCAAAACGGAGAGGACTCAATGGGAGATCTGCTCACAAACACACACTCCATACATGGACCAATCACAGACCACGATCACGATGGTCTCAGGCATTCAGGACACTCCAGACTCTCTGGCACCTAGGATGTGTATTGGGACCAGACATCCCCTCCCACATCCTGGAGGCACACACAACAGGCATGCAGGAGCCTGTGAAAGCATTGGGATTCTCGGGAAAGTTCATGACTAAATAAGGACTGGCCCATTTCGACTCGACTTGGTGAAGGCGAAGGAGCAAGATGGCCAAAAGACAGGACAAAGAAACTTGTGGCATGGCCATTTTGGAGCCACCCCACCTATTTGTGCCAAACGTGCTTAACGCGGTTAACAGGGCAGGAAAGGGTTAAAAATAATGCAAAACGATAGCTGCCACCAGTCCTTTCCATGACACATCTGCACAGTTCATAGAAAGTTCAGCGAGAGTATGTAGGGCCTCTGGAAATGACTATAGACCCAAGGGTGCTGTATGGTAAGATACATTGCACACTTGTTACATGTTGCACAAAAGTTGCAACATGAGAAAAGGACTAAGGGAAACAAAGTCTCCCAGTACTGACTGTCTTAAGGGCATGTAAGTTTCCCCATAAAAAGTTAGGGAAAGCACAGAGGAGTGCAGCTGAAGGCTGTGCTTCTCTGGCAAAGTCAGTCAAGGGTGTCTAAACAGCAGCAAAATGTTTGGGGGTTGACACATGGAGGGAAAATTGCAGACAACTATGAAATCTTTCCTAACACTCGCCCCTACCAGACTAAGGACAGGAGGAACTAATCCACCCCTGGATGGGTCTCTTGTTCAGGTCGGTTAAACATTCTGGACAACCCATCAGCATTGCTATGTTGGACACCTGGCCTATGCTCAATAGTGAAGTCAAAGCCTTGCAGACTTATGGACCACCTAAGCAACTTTGGATTCTCTCCCTTCATGTTCATTAGCCAATTTGAGGGCCTATGGTCAGTTTGCACAGTGAAGTGGGCCCCATAGAGGTAGGGCCTCAGCTTCCTTAGGGCCCACACAACAGAGAAACATTCTTTCTCTACTGTGGACCATCTGAGCTCTCTGTCCTTAAACTGGCGACTAAGGAAGCCAATAGGGTGTTCTTTACCCTTCTCATCTACTTGTGATAGTACAGCTCCTATCCCAGTGTCAGAGGCATCTGTCTGAACAATAAAAGGTCTTTGATAGTCAGGGGCCCTGAGAACAGGGGCCTGGCACAAGGAGTCTTTTAAGCCATTGAAGGCCTTCTCACACTCTTCAGACCAAGTTACCTTCTTGGGTTTCTTTGGAGTAGTTAGAGCAGTCAGAGGGGCAGCTATGGTACCAAAGTCTGCCATGAAGTTTCTGTAATACCCAGTGAGTGCCGAAAAGGCTCTCACTTGGGTCTGTGTAGTGGGGGTAGGCCAGTGTTGTATAGCTTGTACCTTACTGGGTAGAGGCTGTATCCTATCTCCACCTACTTCATCTCCAGGGTAGACCACTGATCCTTGCCCAATCTGGCACTTACTTGCCTTTATGGTCAAGTGGGCCTTCTGAAGAGCATGTAACACAATCCCAAGGTGTTTCACATGGTCTTCCCAGGTGGCACTGAAAACTGCTATATCATCCGGATATGCAAGACAGAATTCATCCAAGACATTGAACACATGATTCACAAGCCTCTGGAAAGTGGCAGGGGCATTCTTCAACCCAAAAGGCCTTACCCTGAACTGGTATAGACCCTCTGGTGTTGAAAAAGCTGTCTTCTCTTTGGCATGCTCTGCAAGGGGTATTTGCCAATAGCCTGCAGTGAGGTCAAACGTGCTGAGGTACTTAGAGGCATCCAAAGTATCCACCAGCTCATCTGTTCTAGGCAAGGGGTGTGCATCTGTCTTAGTGACAGCATTCAGAGCCCTGTAATCCACACAGAACCTCAGTTCAGAAGTACCTGCTTTTGGAACCAAAACCACTGGGCTGGACCAAGGACTACTGGAGGGTTCAAGCATCCCAAGATCCAACATTTTGTTGACCTCTGTCTTAATGTAAGACATTACTTTGTCGGACATTCTGTATCCCCTACTTTTGGTAGGTACACTGTCTCCTGTGTCAATGTTATGTTTGCACCAAGGTGTAAAACCAGGGGACTGTGAAAACAAGGGGGGGAAACTGCCTAAGCAAAGTTTTCACCTCTGCCTGTTGATCAGTGGTGAGGGGCCACTTGGACACCCTCAATGGAGCTGTCTGAAGGACTGCTTTGGAACAGGTCAGGAAGAGGTTCAGACTCCTCTTGTTCAACATCTGAAGCCAACAACAGTGCTGTGATTTCAACTCTTGGGATGAAAGCCTTCAGCCTATTTACATGGAACACCTTTGGAGCCTGACCAGGCCTTCCAAAGTCCACTAAATAGTTGACTTCACCCAGTGACTCCACCACTGTGTAAGGGCCTGACCACTTGTCCTGTAAAGCTCTAGGCCTTACAGGATCCATGATCAGGACTTGCTGACCAGGGGTGAAATTGATGAGGGAAGCCTTCTGGTCATACCAGTGTTTCACCAGAGCTTGCCCTGCTTTCAACTTTTCACCAGCCTGGCCCATCAGGAGTACCATCCTTTTTCTGAGCCCCAGCACATAGTCCACTACGTTGGTAGCTATGGGGGGAGTGGACATCTCCCATCCCTCCTGGACTATGGCTAAGGGTCCCCTTACAGGGTGACCAAACAGAAGTTCAAAGGGGCTGAAGCCAGCACCCTCTTGTGGTACCTCTCTGTAGGCAAACAGTAAGCATGGTAACAGAAGATCCCATTTTCTTCTTTGGGGTTCTTCCAGAGCCCCAATCATGCTCTTCAAGGTCCTGTTGAACCGCTCAACTAGGCCATTGGTCTGTGGGTGATATGCAGAGGAAAACGTATAGGTGACCCCACATTCCTTCCCAATGGCCGGCATATGCTTAGACATAAAGTTGCTTCCTCTGTCAGACACAACATCTTTAGGGAAGCCAACTGTAGAAAATATGGCAAGCAAATCTTTTGCAACTGACTTGGCAGTCACAGTTTTCAATGGGATGGCCTCAGGATACCTGGTGGCATGGTCGACCAGCACCAGGATAAACCTAATGCCTGAGGATGTTTGGGGCTCAAGGGGACCAACTATGCCGATCCCTACCCTATAAAATGGTACCCCCACAACTGGGAGTGGTACCAATGGAGCTTGGATTGTTGAGCCACTCTTACCAGATATCTGGCAGGAGGTACAATTCCTGCAGTGACTTTCTACTTGCACCCCCATCTTGGGCCAGTAGAAGTGCATGGATAACCTTTGCTTGGTTCTCTTGATTCCAAGGTGACCAGCAAGGGGCACTTCATGCTCCAGTTGCAGGAGGAAGGGTCTTACAGCAAGGGGAACCACCAACCTCCTATGGTCTCCTTCTGTAGACTCTGTAGGCTCACTATATAGGAGCCCACCTTCCCAATAAATCCTGTGTTTCCCAGGAGGTTCACTCTCAGGCCGGGAGAAGGCCTGTCTCCTTAGGCCTTCCAGAGATGGGCACTCACGTTGGCCTTTACTAAATTCTTTCCTGTCAGGACCACCTTCTACTAACAAATCATTTAGTTCAGGATGGTCATGGGGTCCATTATTCCGGGTATCACCACCTCCTCGTCAGGTCCTGGTGATTGACCAACTACCTCCATCTCAGTGGTAGGTGTGTTAGGGGGAATGTTTTCTTTCCCTCTTGTAGATTGTCTGACTCCTTTAGCCTTGAGTTTCCCCTTTGGCTGGGGCATGGCATTGGTCTTGGCCAGTGCTGCCCTTGTTTGAGAACTTGTGCAGGGTCCTTCAGCTGTATCTCCCACAAGCCCTAAGGCTCTGAAATTATTTCCCAGCAAGACCTTTCCTGGGACATTCCTCTGTATGATCACTGGAATTCTGACTGCTGTACCATAGATAGTAAGAGTAACAGGTATTACTGGGAACATGAGAGGTGGGCCATCAGCCAACTTAGTGGGGGCCAGAGGAGCTCTGGCAACTTCCTCTGGATCTACCAAGGTAGAATCCACTACTGTTCGACTGCACCCACAATCCCTAAGAGCTGGAGTATTTACTCCATTTATCATCACACTGTCTTTAAAGTAGTGCTTGGTATTATCTGGAATCCTAGCATAAGCCTCTGAGACTTTAGGCTCCCAGGAACCCAGGCAAACTAAAACTACCTCAGCTTCTATCCTATTGGGGAAGGAGTATGAGGAGAAGGATGCCCCTGTAATATATTCTTCCTCATAGGAGGAGAAGGCCAGATTGTCAGAGTGGACCCCCAAGGTTTTGACCTTACATCTGGGATCCCCGTTCACATGGTCAGTTGCTCTACAAGCAAAACAAGATCCACTTGGTCTGTTTACATAGGGAGGCTTATTGTAACCAGAGTTCTGTTTCGGAGGCTGACCTCCACTACCCTATGAGTTCTCTTGAGTCTTACCCTTATTTTTTTCTTTTGTGGCCCTTATGGGAGGATGTTTTATCAGTTTCTCCACCCTCCTTATCTTTGGACTTTTTCCCCTCCTCCTACTTACCAGGATTAGTTTTGTCCTCATGGGACACTCTATGTGCCACCCACAAGACTGCTGCTATGGCAAGTTTCTTAGGATCTATCTCCTTTGAATCTGCCAAGTGCTGCTTAAGCTCAGGGGAAGAAGATGCAAAAATGTGTTCTAGCATGACAAAATATATCATACCTTCAAAAGTAGAGACCTTATAACCTTCACCCAGCCTGTCAAGTTTTTTAAGGATTCAGTTATATAAAATACCCAAGTACCACTTTCTTTCTTTTTGTACTTTCTGAATCGTTTTAAGTATTGTGCAGGAGTCTTTCCAAACTTTAAGATGAGAGTTTGCTTCAACATTCAAATCTCTCTTAGCTTTTGCAATTCCCATAATGGCACTGCAGCCAGAATGGGGCAGTCTGTTAAGTAACCAGGCAATTTTGTCAGCATTGTCAACTTGTTGAACTTCACAGGCATACCTAAATGCATTCAGCCAGTCCATAATGTCATTCTTTTCTTCATACACACTGAGCAGATCCTTAGGAAACATTGGATGAAACGAGGCCCCAGACCCATGTCCAGGACCCTTGGATCCATTGGCAACCTGAAGCTTGGCCAGTTCCAACTGGTGATCCCTGTCTTTTTGTTTTTCTGCCTGGTCTATTTTCAGTTTGGTCATGTTAAATCCAAGCTCCTTCTGCCTAAACAGCAGTTCATGCTTCTTGAATTTAAGCATGGCCTCACCTTCAGTACTGGCAGAGGAAACACTAAACATTACATCCTCCAAATCCTCATGGGTCCCATGGACAAGTGCAGTGACAGAACTACTAGTTCTGGCAGTGGGAGCAGCCCCACCTCCTTCTGTACTGTCCACAGGAGCTATGGCACTAAGTTGAGCTTCTTGCCAATCAATGATTCTTTGGATCATTTCCATTTTTGTGTCTTGGCCAGAGACACCTCTCTCAGCACACATCTTTCTCAATTTTTCAGATTTAGTTTAAAGTTAACAAGGTACTTGTTTCCATACTGTTTGATAGGACTATGGCCCTTTTTCAGTTATACTACAACAATTCACTATGTGTCCTGGTAGGAATAACTTGAAATGCCCTCACTAGTATGCAACATTGGATACCTTCGGTGCTATCCCACCGCTGCCACCAATTTGTTAAGAAGGATTTCTGAACTCTGTCCAGGAGGGGCAGAAGTTCAGAAGGCCAACCTAGTTTCTTGGAACAGGGTAACCTCTGGACAAGCCAGACCAATCAGGGTAGCTATGGCAGGCGGTCAAGACTAAATCTCAGGAGGGGTGAGGGTGACTGAAAGACCTCAATGAGCACACAGAGCGAGGACGCTTACAAATTACTCCAGACCGGTGTTATATCCAAAAATATAGACACATTTACTAGAAGGCCTTTGTAACATAGACCATAGCAAAAAATCACAGTACTACTAAGTAAGCCAATGCATCACACTCATTAGAATATATATACAAGACCATGGGTTTTTAGGGGTAACTGCACGAAATATGTCGACAACCTAGATGGGAAGGAAACAGGCAGTGCAGTTAATCTTTAGTCCCAGTTCAACATCAGTTATTCAGCTATCTATGAGGCAGTCCAAGCCCTAAGAAGAGCGGAGCTTTGTGCTCAATAGTACTTGCAATGCAAACGCACGCGGTTGTCCCAATGGGCAAAACAGGGTCTCTTCAGGGGTCTCTAGCAGCTCGGGAAGGTGGATAAGGCGATGAAGAATAAGTTCCCACTATTCAATAAGGACCGCCACTTGTTGGCAGAGTCAGCTTGAGAGTTCGGGATGGAGTTGCTATTTCGCAATAGCAGTGAACCGGAGAGTAGCCCCCAGGGACCACTCGTGCGTAAAATGGGCTCTGGTGCTAGGGGCCACCGGTTGGGGTATTGATTACTCACCGGTCCCTGAGGCAAGGAGACCCAAACTTTGGCAGGTTAACCCAATTCGGTTGCAGGTTCGAATGCAGCAAAAAGGACTTCTCGGCACCTTTTAGTTCCTGAGATCCAGCGATGATTCCCAAATGGGACAGTTGCGATTTCTCCACTCCGGGTGGATGGAACGCCCCAGTTTCACTGCAGCAGGCTTCAGGAGCAAGAGGGTCACAAATGCAGTGGACTTGCAAAGGACGTTGCCACAGCAGGGCAACACAGTAACCGCATTTACTCCAGTCAAGGCGCACTCATCCCACTTCTGACCTGGGAATAGCAAGTGTAGGACCACTCAGGGCATTAGGGGCTGGACCAATAGTGGCCTGGGCTATGCCATCACCGACTGATGTTGAGTCAGTTACTGGCCCTGCAGGTGCCTCAACCTGGGAGCAGGGGAGAGCAGATGACCATGCAACTCCCTGACCCTGGGTGCAGAGGACAGCAGCATCACCTGCAGCTCCCTGACCCTGTTGGGCGTGGTGCATAGCTCTCCCTGCACGTCCCCGACCCTGGCCACATCGGCCACCTCTGCCACCTTTCGCTCTCAGGGCCTTTCCAACCATGGTACAGATGGATTTGTACAATGGGAGGCCCAACAAGCATTGTCCTGGGCAATAGGAGTGAGGGGGCAGGGAACATACTAGTGTGGTCCAGCAAGACTCAGTATTACCCGTGGTGAAAAAATGAACGGGGCGCGTTACGCACAAGCACCCCAAATATCAAAGATGCATGTACACGACCCCTGGTAGCTCCCGTGAAAAGAAAAAGCATTACGCGATACACTGTGGCACCCAGCAGCACATAAAATGCGTACGAGAAGCCCACAAAAGCCATTATAATGTTAACAATGGGGGTACGCGATACACAGGGGCACTCAGAGTATGAATAATGCATACGTGACTCACCGTTAGCCTCAAAAAAAGAAAAATACACGCACGTGTGCGCAGAGGCAAATCCCCCACCAAAATAAGAAGTTCGCACAGTCACAGTAGTGAACAAAATGTGTTGCACCCCAAAAATTGCCGAAGTCCACATGTCCGTCGGCTCCAACTCGCATAAGCGGTGTAATGTTGTCCTTCGCACTCCTTTATCCAGAATCTGAACGCCAATGCACACCGTCCAGCGTGTGTCACGTAACTTACGCGATTAGGCCCTTTCCTCTGATTTCACATGTATGCTTTAATTTTGCATGCGCAAAGTAACCGTCACTCTGTTTCCGGCTGCCCACGCGAGTAACACAAAAGACCCACGTGCTCCTGCCCAGGAGCCATTTTACCTGCCTCCTACTCCCCTGAGCTGCCTGCTATGAGCCATTTGCTTCTGCCTGCCCACTGTGTGTGACTGCTGCCCACCTGCCCTGCAATTTGCATGCCTGCTTTCCAGCCATTGTCGGTGCTCCTGTCCTTGGCCCTGTGACCACCTCAGCTGATTCAGAAGAGTCCCAACGTGCCAGAACTTCACCTCCGCTCCACAGCCCAGCCCCATGACCACCTTGCCCACCCACACCTGCATCGGAGGTTGCCATGTCTGAACAAACATTTTCGGAGGCAAGTGGCAACCCCACGGCAGCGAGGCAAAGGTCTGTCAACTTCACAGCCAGGGAAGTTGACATCCTGGTGGACAATGTCCTGTGGCATTATGATGCTCTCTTTTTCTATGCCCCAAGTCGGCAAGGAAAGACGGAAGCTGACCTGGGACCAGATCGTGGATGCCATCAACACGGAGGGGGTGGCACCCTGTGACTATACCATGTGCACAAGCGCTGGGCAGACCTGAAATCCTGAACCCAAATCAAGGCCCGGCGCTTCCTCCAGGCTGGTGCCAACCAAGTGGGGCGCTGGGGTTGGTTGAACACCACTGACATGTGGGTCCTGGAGAGGTTTTACCCAGTGCTGCACTGTCAGGATCCATCCTTGGAGACTATGGCAGAAGTGGAAGTTTTCGCCGCGGAGAACCTTCACTTAGCAGTCCAGTCCTCATCCAACATGGCTGCCTTTGTTATTTAAGCAAGCCCCGCCCACCTCCCGTCGCATTGTATCTGTGTTGTTACTCCTAGTTGATACCAGCGCTCAGCTTTATACTCTGTTCAGCTCCTTCCGTACCCCTCCAGTGCCCCTCCAGCAGTGCTTATTCCTTCCCGCTTGTCTTACCTCTGTCTTTTCTTCTGCCTCTCCGTACTCCCTTGTCCGTTCTCGGCACTTTGCCCATCACTCCTTTTCAGACTTTCCTTTTGCTTTAGGCATCTTGCCACTCGCGCTAGCGGTCCGCCGCCATCCTCACGTATCTTCGTGTTCCTCTCTGTGCCTTTCGTGGATCCAACCGTTTCTGGTAAGTAGGGACTTTACTGCTTCTCCCTCTTTCCCTTCCTTTTCCACTCTGCTCGGTCTGTTTTCCCCGTTCCGGGCTCTTTCCTTCTTTTCTTTCCTCCTTCATTGCTTCTCGTAGCTGCTACCTTGTATTCGGCCAAGCCTCTTCGGATCGGTCTCTGCCTTCTTTTTCCCGAGTCATCATCACATTGGTGGACCGAACGAACTCGCTGGATCCTCTTGTTTCCTGGTTTCGCTCCGGATCTCTTGCTACCACATCCACCATTGGAGTCTCCCATTTTACACCATCTCCGGAAGACTACACAGGGTTTTTTTTACCGCCCATCGGTTTTTTCCCTGTCGCGGGGCTTTGGCTCCTCGGGGCCCCCCAAGACAGGTTCCACCTCCTGTCGAGGTGGCCTCCGAGGCAGCCAGACCCTACTTGCATGACAGGAGGTCCAGAGACAAGTCTACAAAGGAAGATACCAGAACCCCCCGAAGATCCTCCAAACACTCCAAGGACAAGCAAGAGGAAGCATCAGGTGAGGAGAAGGGTGGTGAGGGTGAACATTCTGACAGAATACAACGCTCAGACAGAATCATGGCTTCCCTTGAACAATATCAGGAGCTGGTGGCAGCATTGCAGGGACTAACCCTAGAAGTCCAATCTCTGAAAACCGAAAATGCCGCCCTACGCCAACAAGTAGTCCTACATAGGGATGACCAAGGAGACCTACCACCCATGCCTTTATCCTTCGGAAAGTATGATGGCTATCCAGGTGGTCTAAAGGAGTACCTAGACGCCTGCCACGTATATTTTGCCTTTCGTCCCCACGCCTTTGAAACAGCCAGAGCGAAAGTGGGGTTCCTCATAGCTAATCTCACCGGAAATGCCTTAGCCTGGGCCACCCCTTTGGTAACAATAAATGATCCTGCACTGGCTAATTATGACTCTTTTGTGGACCTTTTCAAAGCCAGATTCGATCGTCCAGAGGTTTTGTACACCTCTTTCGAAGCAATACTAGATGTAGAACAAGGAAACACGGATGTACAGACCTACATATCTCGCTTCCTGAGACTGGTGGCGAAAACAGATTGGCCAGAATCTGCCAAACAGACGATCTTTCGGAGGGGACTTAAGGATGAGTTGAAGGATGAATTAGCCCGAGTAGCTCGACCTCCGTCCTTTCAAGATCTCATGTCACTCACTCTCCAATTAGAGTATCGTCTCAACGAACGCCGCCTGGAAAGGAGAAGACCTCGTCTTAGCCAGCCTTCATCCATCCCAGCTCCTCACCCTTCGAGGGAACCATCCACCCGAGAGGAACATATGCAGATAGGAGCAGCCCGAGGCCCTCTCACACCTGCAGAACGCAAGAGATGCAGGGATTCAGGCCTCTGTATGTATTGCGGCTCTTCAAAGCACTTTGTCAGAGATTGCCCAGAAGTACCTCCAAGAAGGAAGGAAAACTTCCACCCTCGGTCCTTTGCAAGGGAGGTCTCGGGGAGACAAGATACAGTCCTTGCAACCTTACCAGACCAACAGAATTAAGTGAGGATAACAGCCTGATGGTATTTCGAGTCAAACTTTGGACAACCAAAACTTCATGTGTGGAAGTCTTAGCCATGCTGGACTGCAGGGCCGCAGGGAACTTTATGGACGAAGGATGGGCTCGAGAACAACAGATCCCTTTTAAACAGAAGGATAGACCCATTCCAGTAGAAGGAGTGGATGGTACCCCCCTGTCCTCAGGCCCAATCCAATCCGAGACGATACCCTTACGTCTGGAATTGGGAGAGCATCAGGAACTGCTGGTATTCGATCTCATTAGAGCAGCCCACTTTCCCTTGGTGATAGGAATACCCTGGCTAAGAAGACACAATCCCCAAATAAACTGGACTACCAACTGTGTGCGTTTTGATTCTTCCTACTGTGAACAGCATTGTCAATCTGCCCTTTGGGTCAAAGGAAAGGACAGGAACAAGGGATCCCCTCTACTCAAGGTGGTCTCATCGGTTCCCTGTCAGTACCAAGAATATACTGAGGTCTTCGAAGACACTACGCCCAAACTCCTACCACCTCATCGGCCAGAGGATTGTGCCATAGAACTTACCCCGGAGTCTGTTGTCCCATTTGGCAGGATGTTTCCCTTATCTCTAGCCGAAAAACAGGCTTTAAGAAAATATCTGGATGACAACCTGCAGAACGGTCTAGTACAGGAATCAAGGTCTTCAGGGGGGGCTTCATTGTTTTTCATTCCAAAAAAGGACACCACCGAACTACGTCCCTCCATAGACTATAGAGGGTTGAATCGGATCACAATTCGTGACCGCTACCCTATGCCACTCATAAGGGACATCCTTGAAGCTGTGAGAGGGGCCTCTTACTTCACCAAATTGGACCTCAGAGGAGCCTACCATCTCCTCAGAGTAAGGAGAGGTGACGAGTGGAAGACCGCATTTAGGACCCCATTCGGATTGTATGAATACAGGGTTATGCCCTTCGGTCTGGTAAATGCCCCTGCAGTCTTTCAGAGGTTTATCGACAAGATTTTCTCTGACATGTTGTTTGTCTCGGTGGTCGTTTATTTAGACGACAAATTGATCTATTCTCAAGAACTACCGGACCATCGTGAACAAGTCAAAAGAGTGTTACATCGACTCCGAGCAAATCACCTCCTGGTCAAACCAGAAAAGTGCCAGTTTGAAGTAACCTCGGTCTCTTATCTAGGTTATGTCCTCTCGAAGGAAGGGATCAGGATGGAACCCGGGAAGATAAAGGCGATCCTGGACTGGAAGGAGCCTAGAAGTGTCAAAGAGATCCAGTCTTTCTTAGGTTTGGCAAATTTCTATCGCCAATTTATCCCCAACTTTTCTAACTTGATGTTACCCATTACAGGTCTCCTTAAAAAAGGGGTTCAGTACGCCTTTGGAACAGAACAGAAAAGAGCCTTCTTACAGCTCAAGGAGCTGTTTACCTCCGCTCCCATACTGGTGCAACCAGATCAAACAAGACCATTTATATTGGAAACTGATGCCTCGGGGGGAGCAGTGGGAGCCATTCTGTTGCAAGAGGTAGAAGACGGTCTCACGCATCCAGTAGCGTATTATTCCAAGACCCTGACCAAAAGTGAACGAAATTACTCTGTTTTAGAGAGAGAACTACTGGCCATCAAACTGGGTTCATAGACATAATTTCGAATACAAAATATTCGAAAGTCAAAAAGTAGAAAAAAAAACGTCGAAAAAAAAATGTCGAATTTTTTTTTAATGACGTTTTTTTTTCGAAATGGGGGGGTTCCCCCCGAACCCCCCTTTTTTATTTTTACCTATTTATTTCACAGAAACTAGAGCCCAAAAAAAAATATCGAGAAAAAAAACAATTCGACATTTTTTTTTTCTACATTTTTGATTCGACTTTTTTGACTTTCGAAATTATGTTTTCGAAATTATGACTGGACACCATCAAACTGGCATGCCAAGAGTGGAGACACTTATTACAAGGAGCAGCACACCCGTTTCAAGTACGAACTGATCATCGTAACCTCAGAGTGTTACAGCAGATGGAGTGTACCAATGCCCGACATGTTAGGTGGGCATATTTCTTCTCCCAATATGATTTTCACATCACCTATTTACCAGGATCAGAAAACAAGATGGCAGATGCCCTCTCCAGATGTCCAGGAGAAGAAACTGACCTCAATCAAGATCACAATCTCTTATTTCCCAACCTTAAGATCACGGCAGGTGTCTCTCTCTTTTTGCAAGAACTTACCTCCCAATACGGTTCGCTATCAACCATACCAACCACTGTCAATCAGGCCGATGATGGTTTGTACTACCATGGTACTGGGTTGTTTCTCCCTTCCAAAGAACTTCAGGAGCAGATCCTCTCCTGGTGTCATGATACCCCCCTCGCTGGACACCCTGGTATCAAAAAGACCCAAGATCTCATAAGCCGAAGGTTTTGGTGGCCAGAACTCCACAAGGATGTAGAGAGATATGTTTCGACCTGCCCGATTTGTGCTACCAACAAATACCAAACAGGCAAACCTTTGGGCGAACTGCAACAACCTACCCTACCCACCCAGCCTTGGGAACACGTGTCTACGGATTTTATTGTCGATCTCCCAAAATCAGAAGGAATGACCGCAATCATGGTAACTATTGATTCATACAGTAAACTGGCCCACTTCTCAGCATTGGAAGGTCTTCCGTCAGCCCCAAAGACTGCTTCAGTCTTCCTCCGGGATATAGTACGCTTGCATGGCCTGCCTCGTACCATAGTTTCGGATAGAGGTACCCAATTTACCTCTAGATTCTGGACATCGTTGTGTCAACAGTTGGGTATTCACAGAGCACTATCGTCAGGATTTCACCCACAGAGCAACGGTCAGACAGAGAGACTTAATGCCGGACTTGAGCAGTACTTAAGATGTTTCTGCAGCAACAGACAGGAGAACTGGTCTTCCTACCTCGCGCAGGCCGAGTTCGCCTATAACAACAACTACCACACCTCGACTAAAATGAGTCCTTTCTATTGCACTTATGGTTACCATCCTCAGCAGATGCCTTGGTCCGGAATGCAACCCACTAAATCTCCTACCATAGATGACCGGTTATCAGAACTAAAAAAGGTACATAAGTTGGCAAAAGAAGTATTAGAGGACAGCCGACTAGCACAAAAGAAGTGGGCCGATAGAAGCAGAAGACCCAACCCAGATTGGAAGTCCGGACAAAGGGTCTGGTTATCCACAAGATATCTACCCAAGTGGATACACACCGGCAAATTTGCTCCACGATATCTGGGTCCTTATCCTATAGTGAAACGAATAAACCCAGTTGCATACGAAATCCGCCTGCCTAAGAACCTCCAGAGAGTACATCCTGTCTTCCACACATCACTGCTTAAAGAATATAAGATGGATCCTTTCTCACGAAAGTTTCGGAAAACCAAGACTCCGTCCACAGTAGAACCACAAGAATATGAAGTGGAATACCTAGTGGATTCTCGGTATTATCGAGGCAGTCTCCAATATCTTGTCCATTGGAAGGGTTTCTCCACTGAAGAAAGGACCTGGGAACCCAGACAACATCTGCATACTCCAGGATTGCTGAGAGAGTTTCACCAGAGATACCCGGGAAAACCAGGGGGCTTTCGGAGGGAGAAGGGTTATACTGTCAGGATCCATCCTTGGAGACTATGGCAGAAGTGGAAGTTTTCGCCGCGGAGAACCTTCACTTAGCAGTCCAGTCCTCATCCAACATGGCTGCCTTTGTTATTTAAGCAAGCCCCGCCCACCTCCCGGCGCGTTGTATCTGTGTTGTTACTCCTAGTTGATACCAGCGCTCAGCTTTATACTCTGTTCAGCTCCTTCCGTGCCCCTCCAGTGCCCCTCCAGCAGTGCTTATTCCTTCCCGCTTGTCTTACCTCTGTCTTTTCTTCTGCCTCTCCGTACTCCCTTGTCCGTTCTCGGCACTTTGCCCATCACTCCTTTTCAGACTTTCCTTTTGCTTTAGGCATCTTGCGACTCGCGCTAGCGGTCCGCCGCCATCCTCACGTATCTTCGTGTTCCTCTCTGTGCCTTTCGTGGATCCAACCGTTTCTGGTAAGTAGGGACTTTACTGCTTCTCCCTCTTTCCCTTCCTTTTCCACTCTGCTCGGTCTGTTTTCCCCGTTCCGGGCTCTTTCCTTCTTTTCTTTCCTCCTTCATTGCTTCTCGTAGCTGCTACCTTGTATTCGGCCAAGCCTCTTCGGATCGGTCTCTGCCTTCTTTTTCCCGAGTCATCATCACATTGGTGGACCGAACGAACTCGCTGGATCCTCATGTTTCCTGGTTTCGCTCCGGATCTCTTGCTACCACATCCACCATTGGAGTCTCCCATTTTATACCATCTCCGGAAGACTACACAGGGTTTTTTTTACCGCCCATCGGTTTTTTCCCTGTCGCGGGGCTTTGGCTCCTCGGGGCCCCCCAAGACAGGTTCCACCTCCTGTCGAGGTGGCCTCCGAGGGAGCCAGACCCTACTTGCATGACAGGAGGTCCAGAGACAAGTCTACAAAGGAAGATACCAGAACCCCCCGAAGATCCTCCAAACACTCCAAGGACAAGCAAGAGGAAGCATCAGGTGAGGAGAAGGGTGGTGAGGGTGAACATTCTGACATGCACACACAGGTCAGCGATTTGCAGCACCGTCTGGAGTCGTCTGGTCAGTGTCCATGTGTTGCTGGCCTCCACAGTGCATGTGCATGTTGATATGCCTCTTGTACGGATGTCTGTGTGCATGTCCCAGACAGTGCTCCACATGTGTTCTATGAACCATGCATAATTTCAACGATCTCACTATTGCCATGTACGTTGTACTGCAGCATCACAACGTGCACGTGGTTTCTTACATGTGTCTGAGATGTGCCAGTGAGAGAGGTGTGACACATGGGTGGTGTTGTCAACATCATGAACAGGCATGGTGTGTATGTGTATGAGATGTGACTGTGTGACTGGCCATCACTCCTAGATGTATGTAACTGGTGCATTTCAATGTGTGCCCTAGTCTTGTTGCCTGATTGATGTTGAGGGAACTCAGATGTGAGACTGCTTCAGGACTGTCAGGTGATGTGTGTGCATGGCATGTGTATGGCCCGTGATGCATGTGTGTGTAACATGCACAATTTGTAGGTGGTGACAGTGCCATTTCCAAGGATGTGATTTCTGTTGTGAAGTACAGACATGTATGTGTATGTATGTACATTGCATGTACCTGTGTTTTGTGGAGGGTGATGATGGTTGTGACCTTTGGCAGTGTACTTCATGAGCATATGTTTTGTGCCAAACACACATCATTCTATGTCTCCTTATCCACAGCAGCGTTGGAAGAAGAGGGCACAGAAAGTGCTGTGGATCAAGGCAGCAGGGATGCCTCCACCGGGCAGAGACGCAAGGCCCTGTCACGCCCCCTGGAAACATCATCATCGGGGAGCGAGGAAGCTGGTGCTGCCTCTCAAACATCGACCACAGCTGCTGAGGGGAGGTCCAAGAGTGCAAAGGAGGATGTGGACTCCTCGGCAGCAGAGGGGGGACAGGTGAGCATGCACAGGGGCTATCCATTACGGAAGACACTTTGGAGGCATCCAGGTTGGCGGCGGAGGAGATGGGCGTATTAGCCCAGTCCATGGGGCCCGGTGGAGGTGGGTGACTGCTGCAGTCATGACCCAGGTGCATGAGGCTGTGTAGGTCACTGTGGAGGTACTGTGCAAATTCCTATCCCTGTGTCTGCCTGCAGCAGTATGTACCTGCCGGCATGCCCCTGGCCGGACCCATCCACAGGTGTCGGTTGTTTCCACCCAGACTGACATCCCATTGCCTGCGGATGTTGCCATTTGGGACAAAGTAGTACTCTTACTAGTCAGTATCGGGCAGTGTACTGGCATCATTCGTGATGATGTGCGTGCTTGCACTAGTGAGGTGGCACATCATCACAATGCTGTCTGGTCTCTCCTGAACTGGATAGTAGCATTCCTGGTCTTGTATGTGCTGCGTGGGCCGGCCATGAATGCGAGCCCCTCCTCGTCTTGCTCCTCTGTGTGCCAGTCACTCGCCCGGGCGCCTTTCTGCCCAGATACCACCAGGGCCCCCTGTGCACCAGTCCCACCCATGTTGGCCTGTCTGGTGGAGATAATATCCCTGCCTGAGTTGGGAGTCGGCGTTGGATCAGCCGAGGTGGTCACCATGCCAATCCAGGGAACGACAGTAGCAATGGCAATGGAGGGATAGCAGGCACCCAGGAGCAGGGCACGGGTCCGACACCACCGTGTGGTGTCATCACCCCAGAGGGCGTCCTTACGAAGCAGGCACCGGGCAATTTGGCAGCAGCAGGCTCAAAGTAGGAGCTATTGTACCGAGGGTATAGCATCTCAAGGAGGCAGGTATCCGGCGTCAGGCATGATGCAAATGTGGACCTTAGAACAAGGATGTCTTCCGTGTTTTCGCGGTACGGGCAGCAAATCCGGGCAAAGAGGCAGCAGACTCTGGAGGCGAGAGTCACAATTGCCAGGGTGGAGATTGCACTTCGTCAGGCAGAGAGGCGGGCTGACATCCTCGAGGATACTTGCAGTGAGTGGGAGGGGATGGAGAGGGCCATGCAGGAGTCCCTGCAATCCCTCGAGGAGAGAGCGGAGGCCCACCTAGGAGAAGTGGACGCATTGTTCATTGATCCCCTAGCTGACACATTGACTGAGATTGGTGACAAGGTGGACTAGCCCGCTGCCTGTGTATATAGTTTTGTAGACATAAGTTTCCTTTCATTTTTCGTTATGATTTGGAGCTAGCATCACAGACATTACTCCATTTTTTTGTACATAGTTCTGTAGGTGTAGGTTTCCTTTTCATATTTTATATTTTGGAGTGGACTGTGGACTATCCTCCAGGTTTTTTTGTACATAGTTTTTTGGTGTGTTTTGGTATTTTTATTAGTGATTTTAGTGATTGTTTTGGTGTAAATACTATTTGGACACATGGAAATTTTTTATTTTTTCATTTTTACATTTACATCTTTTGATATTATGATTTATGATTTCATTTACAGTATGTTTGGTTTGAATACAACTGTTTCATATATTTTTTTTTAACTCTCACAGTCATTGCCATTTACAGTTATTTTTGTAGTGTGCCTGTTTAGTAGTCCATTTAGTAGCCCTGATCCTGCCCATTGTTCGTGATGTGTGTGGTTGCTTACTTGCATGTGTTACGTTCGTGGTTTATTTGCGGGTATATACATGGGGCGGACCGGGGATGGTGTTTGTAGTGGGACTTTGTGTGTGCACAGGCAAACAGCATATCCTTTCACATGTGCAGCATGACTGTGTATTTGCTCTCACTGTGTTTGTGAGTGAGGTGGGATGACTGGGAGTGCTACATGTTCAGGACATTTGCAGATGATTTGCTAGATGCTGTGTAACACACAGGTGGTGCTTTCCCCTTCACCAGCATGTGTTTTTGCAGTTGTCATCGTCTGTGGAGTTGGTCAACCTTTTGCACTGGGATACACTATTAGCATTTCATGGTATTTACACATTGGCTGCCCATTACAGCTGTCCTGGTGCATGGTGCACTGTCTGATTGCCATGTCCTTCACACATGGCCATAAGAGTGATGTGTTTATTAGGGATTCTCTTCTAGGATTAGCAGCACAATGCAGGTCAGGTTGTAGGACACCTGGCCAGTGTTTGTTCATGTGAAACACATGGGGGGTGGTTTGGGATCTGTGATTAGTGAAAAATGTGTCCCTGGGTCATTTGTCATTGTCACATGTCCAGCAGGCACACATTTTTACATTCAGTTGTTACATGTGTATGTTGGGAGATGGTTGTGGACAGCTATTCTGTTTGCCCAGCTGCCACACTCCTGGATGTGGCCTGGGTGTATGCATTGATTTTTATTTTCAGTATACATGTTCCAGTGGATATTCTGGCTGGTGTCACTACACAACAGTGAAGGTGCATGACACACAATGGATGGAGGGATGATGTGTCACTATGTAAGGGTTCATCATGCAGGTGATGTCCCACGTGGAGGGGGCTGCCCGCAGGGTCGCGTCACGAGTGATGGGGGCTGGGGTGTGTCCTGTGGAGGGGGCTGCCTGCAGGGTGGCATCATAGGTGATGGGGGCTGGGCTGGGGGTATCCCATGTGGAGGGGGCTGCCTGCATGGTGGCATCATGGGTGATGGGGGCTGGGCTGGGGGTACCCCATGTGGAGGTGGCTGCCTGCAGGGTGGGGTGATGGGGGCTGGAGTGTCCCATGTGGAGGGGGCTGTCTGCAGGATGGCGTCACGAGTGATGTGGGCTGAGCTGGGGGTATCCTATGTGTAAGGTGCTGCCTGCAGGGTGGCGTCACGGGGTATGGGGGCTGGGGTGTCCCATATGGAGGGGTGCTGCCTGCAGGGTGGCATCACGGGTGATGGGGTCTGGGCTGGGGGTATCCCATATGGAAGGGGCAGCCTGCAGGGAGGCATCACAGGTGATGGGGGCTGGGGTGTCCCATGTGGAGGGGACTGCTTGCAGGGTGGCATTACGGTAGATGGGGCTGGGGTGTCCTATGTGGAGGGGCAGCCTGCAGGGTGGTGTCAAAGGTGATGGGGGTTGGGCTGGGGGTATTCCCATGTGGAGGGGGCTGCCTGCAGGGTGGCGTCATGGGTGAGGGGGGCTGAGCTGGGGGTATCCTATGTGGAACTGGCTGCCTGCCGGGTGGCGTCACGGGTAATGGGGTCTGGGGTGTCCCATATGGAGGGGTGCTGCCTGCAGGGTGGCATCACGGGTGATGGGGTCTGGGCTAGGAGTATCCCCTGTGGAAGGGGCTGCCTACAGGGAGGCATCACAAGTGATGGGGGCTGGGGTGTCCCATGTGGAGGGGGCTGCTTGCAGGGTGGCGTTATGGTAGATGAGGGCGACGCTGGGGGTATCCCATGTGGAGGGGGCTGCCTTCTGGGTGGCATCACGGGTGATGGAGGCTGGGCTGTCCCATGTGGAGGGGGCTGC
Source organism: Ambystoma mexicanum (assembly GCF_040938575.1). Taxonomy (NCBI): domain Eukaryota; kingdom Metazoa; phylum Chordata; class Amphibia; order Caudata; family Ambystomatidae; genus Ambystoma; species Ambystoma mexicanum. The sequence continues at coordinate 1,580,518,343 of NC_090937.1, forward strand.
CTGCAGGGTGGGGTGATGAGGCTGGTGTGTCCCACGTGGAGGGGGGCTGCTTGCAGGGTGGAGTCATGGGCGATGGGGGGTGGGGTGTCCCGATTGCAGGGGGCTGCCTGCAGAGTGACGTCACGGGTGATGGGGGCTGGGGTATCATATGTGGAGGGGGCTGACTGCAGGGTGGCGTCACTGGTGATGGGGGTTGGGCTGGGGGTATCCCATGTGGAGGGAGCTGCATGCATGATGGCGTCACGGGTGATGGGGGCTGGGCTGGGGGTATCCCATGTGGAGGGGGCTGCCTGCAGAGTGGGGTGACAGGTTTTGGGGGCTGGAGTGTCCCATGTGGAGGGGGCTGTCTGCAGGGTGGCATGATGGGGGCTGGAGGTATCCCATGTGGAATGGGCTGCCTGCAGGGTGGCATCATGGGTGATGGGGGCAGGGGTGGGGTGTCCCATGTGGAGTGGGATACCTGCACAATGGTGTCAGGGTGATGGGGGTTGGGATGTCCAATGTGGAGGGGGCTGTCTGAAGGGTGGCAACACGGGTGATGGGGGCTGTGCTGGGGGTATCCCATGTGGAAGGGGCTGCCTGCATGGTGGGGTGACGGGGATGGGGTGTCCCATATGGATGGGGCAGCCTGCAGGGTGGCATAACAGGTGATGGGGTCTGGGCTGGCGGTATCCCATGTGGAAGGGGCTGCCTGCAGGGTAGGGTGATGAGGGCTGGAGTGTCCCATGTGAAGGGGGCTGCCTGCAGGACGGTGTCACGGGTCATGGGGGCAGGGCTGCGGGTATCCCATATGAAAGGGGGCTGCCTGCAGTGTGGCGTCACGGGTGATGGGGACTGGTGTATCCCATGTGGAGGGGGCTGCCTGCAGAGTGGCTTCACAGACGATGGGGCCTGGGCTGGGGGTATCCCATGTGGAAGGGCCTGCCTGCAGGGTGGGGTGACGGGTGATGGGTGCTGAGGTGTCCCAGGTGGAGGGGGCTGCCTGCAGGGTGGCATCACAGGTGATGGGGCTGGGCTGGGGGTATCACATGTGGAAGGGGCTGCCTGCAGGGAGGCGTCATGGATTATGGGGGCTGGGTGCCCCATGGGGGGGGCTGCCTGCAAAGTGGTGTCACAGGTGATGGGGGCTGGCTTGGGGTATCCCATGTGGAAGGGGCTTCCTTCATGGGGCATCCCGGGTGATGGGGCTGGGCTCGTGGTATCCCATGTGGAGGGGGCTGCCTGCAGGGTGGGGTGATGGGTTATGGATTGACCCATGTGGAGGGGGCTGTCTGCAGGGTGGCATCATGGGTTATGGGGGCTGGGCTGGGGGTATCCTATGTGGAAGGGGCTGCCTGCAGGGTGGCGTCACAGGTGATGGGGGCTGGGGTGTCCCATGTGGAGGGGGCTGTCTGCAGGGTGGCGTCATGGGTTATGGGGTCTGGGGGTATCCTATGTGGAAGGGGCTGCCTGCAGGCTGGCGTGATGGGGGCTGGGGTGTCCCATGTGGAGGGGGCTGTGTAAGGGAGAATTCTCATTTCATGGCTAATTTCCCTTACCTAATGAGTCCCTCAGCAGCTTTGCTGGATCCCTGGAGCTGTTTCTTTCCACTTGGTAAGAGTGTGAGTTTTTCCCCACTCTTACTTGTGTTTTGCTATGTGTTTTGACCTGTTTTTTTGTGATTGTGGGCTCTGGAGTACACCACTTCAGTAGCCCCCTTCTTTGTGTGTGTCACCCAGCAACTTCTGTGCAGTGGCACAGGGTTGTCATTCAGACTCCCCCGACTCCATTTCTGAGGTGACTACCGTCCCCCAGAAAAGGGTAAAGTTAGCATTAACTTTACTTAGTCAAATTTAACCACAGATCCAGTACACACCATCTTACATGGAGTGCTGGAAGGGTTAACTCTTAACTCTTTTTATCTGTACATCAAAGAGCATCGTTTGGTTCTTTTTAACATTTAGACATGGCTGGTGGCAATGGTATCTACCCTTACTTTCTACCGCGGTTATCTTATATAACCGTGGTAATATTGTAGGCTATTGTATTAGCCTCGAACTTAAACCTGTTTGACCAAATGCGTTTTGTTTTGGCTCCGGTACGGTATATTCACCATTTCTTTTTGTTAAAACGCTTCTTGTGTTTTACTTTGCGGGGCAAACCAGGTTTGCCTTCTTTGTGCACTATCTTTTGGTGGGTTTCTGCTAAGAAGCCCACCTCCAGGCGCCTGGGTGTCTAGGTGGGCTGAATGTGAGGGAGGGGTGTAGTAACTCCCTGCACAGGCTATCCTAGGAAACCCAAGTCGTACTTTGCCATGATTGGGCAAGGTGGTTGTCCGGGCTGGACAACCCCTCTGCTGGTTGATTGACAGCCAGTCTGTGTGAATGGGGGTCCTGTGCATAAAAGGCAGGTCTCTTGGGCTGGAAGTCAGAGAGTCGCCACTGGAACTACAAGGAACCGATGAGAAGTGGAGGAGAGGTCGACTGCTGCAACTACCCTGTACCGGTGAAGCCCTGCTGCAGTCCTGAGCTATCTACCCTTCAACGACTAAGAGGAGATCCAGTCCGGAGTCTTCTTCCCTTGAGCCTGGTGGGGATAACCAGCTTATCTTCTTCAGCCAGAGGTCGCCTTTGTGGTCGAAATCGCTGCACACTGCTGTAGTGGTCCGGATAGCCACCTGAAGAACCTCTCCTGTTTTTAAGGAGCGCACCTTTTATTCATTGTCAGTGCTGCCGGCCGCATCCCTGTGTGTTGCGGACCCCCTCATCGTCCTTCATGCTGAAGCTGCAGGAAAGCGTGGGTCTGCGGGAAACCAACAGGAACAACTGCCGTGGCACCAGCTTCGTTCTTTGAGAAAGGTACTGTGTCCTGTTTGAGGAATTTTGGGTGAAATCCCTATTTCTCTATTTTAAGGCTGATCCTTACTTTTCCCTCCTTCTTAGAACATTGACAATATCAAAGTACTCTTGGCAACGTTGAATCTCGAACTGTCCGACTGTGTGATCCTCGACAACAGGCACCCTGTGTCATTTGCCTTTGGCTCCGGCCCCTTGACTCTTGAATTCCTGTCTATGTGTGTTCTTCGATTCTGTCTGCCTAACCAACATATTGCCTGTGATTTTTGCCCCCAACTCTCTCTGGGTATTTCGGGTGCTAAGTGTGTGTTTATCCCGGTAGCATTTCTTGCCATGGATACACGTTTATCTAGTAGACCGAACTGTCAAAAAGAGATCGCAATTATATTTCAGGTAACGTGTTCTGTTTCATAACACCAGTCCATTCAAACACAGGGTACTTACCTCGAATAATACTGTACAAAGTGAATTGGTTAGTTGTAGTATATTTAACGTGTGGTTTTTGAATTAACAGAAATGTCGTGTCAATAATAATTGGGTTAAAAATAAATGTACTTATATTTTTTACCTGAAACCTTGAGTCAGTGTTTTCTTGAGCCACAGTAATTGTGGTCCCTTTGTGTAATCTCTGCTACTGCTCATATACTCTTGAGATAAGCCTGGCTGCTACGCTACTGCTACCACTATAGCCTAGTAGTACAGACTTGTACCAAAGGTAAAACTTGTACTGCCACCTGTAGTCTTAATTGTGTGTAGTGGTCCCTAAGGGCACTGCACAGGATTCTGCCTAACACTGGTGTACAGCGTGAGGATTCGAAAGTAGAGTGATTACATTTAGAGTGCTGCTATTGCTTTGGTTCAACCAACCACAAGGTTAACACCACTAATTCTATCTAACTAAGAAATCATTTAAAATATAGGAAACTACTCTGAAGAGGGTCTCTTAAACTACACTGCTGAGGTTTTGAGAACCAGGTGTAGGGAGAGGAGTCTCTCTGGTAAAGGAAAGAAATCTGAATTGATTGCAAAGTTGATAGGAAAACAAAGTCTGGAGAGTGGGTCAGAAGGGCCTACCCCTCCAGCAAATGTGGATGCTGATGTTTCTGATTCTGAGAGTGTTGATTTGGAAGAAGTAGATGAGTCCTTGTTAGGTAACCCTGCAACTCCTTTGCCTGCTCAGAAAGCACAACCTCTGTCCACTGGGATCCCCACAGGTCCTACACTTACTCCTGAATTTATTGTACTGGAGAAAATGAGACTTGAATTAGAAGTGAAACATATTGATGCACAAACCGCCCTGAAACATCAAGAGTTAAGGCTCAGAGAAATGGAGCTGAATCATGAACTAGAGATGAAAAGATTGTCTGTGGAAAATGCTTCTCTCCCCGAGTCTTCTAGGTCTGCCAGCCCTAAGAGACCCTGTATGCCAAAGGAAATGATTGGTATGTATGAGACTAAACTAGATGTTTTGGATTGGTTAGCAATGTTTGAGTACAATCATGGGATTCAAGGTATCTCAGGGAATCAGTTGATTCCCTGGTTTTTCTCTAGGCTCCCCCCTGTTGCATGAGATGCTGTATGGAGTTGGGGGAGGAGGATAAACAGGATAATGAGTGTGTGAAGCTAGCATTAATAGCTAGATTTGGGAAGACCCCTTCCCAGTATCTTAAAGGCATGGTCTAGTAAAAAATGTTTATTGTCCCTACGGGTCGGCCATGTTTTTTTAAGCCTAAGTGGCTCGATTTTAGAAAACTTTCCTATGGACCTTACCCGAGTTTTCGTCCATTAAACGCACGCGAAAACAGGCACCAGGGAGCTGCCATTTTGTGATAATCCTATCACTTGCCGCATCGCCCTGGCTGACCTGCTTCTGCGGCACAGAATCAAATCCCCCGCCCCTGAGTCTGACATTATCAAAAATTCATATTCCCCGCCTCTCTCCGTGATGTTACTGTGCTGCGTAGGCAAACGCGCCCAGTCGTCTTCTACGCGACTCCACACAGAACCCGGAAACCAACACAGACCACCTCACAACACAGCGCGCCACAATTCGGAATATGAAACTGTACTTTAAAATCAAACAGCAACACAGTACATTTGGTAAAGTACATTTATTTGACATTAAAATGTTTAGAGAATATTCAGCAATTGCCATATGAACTCCGAAAGCCATTTATTTTCTTTTATCTGTATCCGCAAATCCGTATAAGTTTATATTGAGTCACGCGCTATTCCTTTATGGTACACAGGGTGTTGGGTTTTGTTAAAAGAAGCACTTTGGAAGCACGGTGAACCGCAGGGCTGTTACATCAACTAGCACTAGTCCATCGTAAAGGTTGATATGTTGCTTCTAGCCACCAGTACAGCGTAAGGGCATGTGGACCCTTGGCGATCGTCCCATAAAATTGTCAGTGTGCTCCAGTTGTTCACACGAAGCTGCAGCTGTCTGTTGAAAAAAACATCTGCCGGTGTCTCAAACCGATGACAGTAGCAGAATGGGATCAAATACCTGTTATGAAAACAAACAAATTATTTTATTTATTACGGCCGATCAGAAACTATTTGCTTGCAAGGATAGTTCAATGGAGTATGTTCGGCTCTAAAATCAATGCGAAAAGTAACAAAATAAATCGAGGCCAACACACAATGAGAAACGACAGTTTGTCTACATGCGTGTGGAATGATATGATATATGATATGGCATTTGTAACGTGCCTATACACAAGTGTTTCAAGGCGCAACGAGGCAGGGGGGGAACAAGGGCAGACAGACAACGATCCTACTAGGCCAGGTGTTTTTCAGATCGCGCAAGGGGAAGGGGAGAGGGGGGTAAAAGTGATGTACATGGTTAGTAGAATACAAGATAAATTATAGGGCCAGCTGGTGGCAAGTGCAAGGTAAATGCCGGGAGAAGGGGCTGTAGGATACAGAGACAGTCCCGTAGTGCAGGTAGGCAGTGCAGGGAAAAGTGGCTGGCCAAGGACCGAGATCGGTGAGACCTGTGGACCTGCATGCCCATGTGCCCACTACGAACACGTTTTCCTTGCTTTTCCTAGCTCTTCATTCATTCATTTATTCATGCATCCATTAATTAATTCTTCATTCCGGTATAAAAGCGTCTAAAGATTTACTCACATTATATTTGAAATTTCCATTGTGTCTCTGCGTAATGCAGCCTGTAAATCCGACCATGCTCTTGACACCGATTTGTCGTATACTGAACTAAAATGAAACTCGGTCTAGTTTCTGAATTTTCTGCCTTATCGTCTCTTACGTTATTGCGCACCCCCTTCAAATGAAGTTCTTTCGGCATGGTCCCGGTCTCAAGGTCAAAAAACAATAGACCCTTATACTTCCAGTGCGACTTGTCGACCTCTTCTGGGCGCGAGCTGAAAATCAAAGCCGCTGTCCTTTGCATTCTTTATTTGCAACATTCCGTAGTAAAGGCATCTGTGAGAATTTGAAGTTTAGAATCCCTCTATGTAGTGCGCCACAATGTGCAAATGCGAACTGGCTTCTCTCCCAAATGCCACGGCCCGCTTGGCGCGTTCTAAGGCCCCCAATGTTGTCTCCGTTGTCTGCGAGCTTTGCAGCCCCAAAGAATCATAACTATGGTGAGATTTAATTTTTGGCGGAAGGGCAGGGAAAGTATAAAGTACCACAGGAGTTGAGTTAAAAGTGAGATTTATTGTGTGTTTGTTTGTTTTATTATTTGCAATACGCAAGCCTCCCCTCCGTTAACAGTGCGCAACAGTGCGCAGCATTTACATTTACATGAGATGAGACATGGGAAAAATATATACATACACATATATGAGGTGAATAGAGAGAATTCAAAGATGACACCCAGCTTGTTCGCCACCCATGATGGTGAAAGTAGGGGTTAGGGTTACAGGTACACTGTACAATAACATTTATTTACAAAAAGACAATCGTATTGCAATTATTTAAACCGGGATTTGTACTTCACAACCAGCTGTGCTTCGGGTGGACATGGTACAGATGCAATGTTCAATGGCAATGGATCACTGCTCTTTAAAGAAACGTCCACAATTCCATATCTGTGCTTCTCTAACACAGCAACAATAAGGCCTTTCACAAAGTCGAACTGCATTTCATCATAGACTGGTTTGATCACCCATTGCTTACTTCGTTTTGAAAACACCTTAGTGTAGCGAGGCATCCTTACTTTACCCCTAGTCCTAGATTGTTCACGTCCGACATTGCTGTTATGGGCCAAAACCGCTAGTAGAGTGCGATGTTTCATGCCCCGAAAGCTAAAATGCAAGCGCTTTGGCCTGTACTTTAGGCACATATTGTGGAACACCTCCAAAACTCCTGTGTGACAGAATTCTGTCAGTCCTCTCAAATCTCTTGATAGAGTTTTGTCGAAAACAATCTTCTCAATGGCTTTGTGTGTGGGTGAAGATGGAACCAACCACTTCTTCTTCCTTGCCTCCTCTGGGGACAAAGGGTCATGTTCACATTGGTGGAAATGTAGGTTTTCTGACCAGCGGTGAACGTTGGTACAGTGGTGCTTCAGTGACCGCCATTTTTCAAGTAGTATTTCCACTGACCCTTCACAAGTTTTTGAGCTCCACCAAAGATGGTTGGTGATAGACTGGGACCACTGCAAAATACTTTCAAAACCTTTTTTTTCCTGCAGCCGAGATTTTCTTACTGATTGATTTAGCAAGATGCCATATGTCAAATTGATGATTAATAAGTGGGAACTGCTCTCTCATTGTCTTGGCAATTGAAAAGTGTCTGTCCGTGGCCATGAGGTCGATGTGCATTCCCCTTGATTGTAGATATTCCACTGATTTTATAAATCCTAGTTTCTCCATGGCCACTGAGGATGTACATTGTGTTACCTGCACGACCACCGAACTCACAATTTTCTTACTATCCATGTCCTGAAAGTGGTAGGTGCAGTACTTGGCAGAAAATCCAGGGCTGTCGCACTGTCCATCGCCGGCTAGCCTGAAACGATTCCCTTTGAATGTACTTGCTAGAGACAATTGTTCAATTTTCCAAGCATCACTAATGGCCGGAAACAGATAATCACGTTTGTATATGTAGTACAGCGATTTAGAAATGAAATGGAGTCCCACAAACCGAAAGAAAGCCTCTAACTTTCTAAAACTGGAGCCACTAAAAAGTGATGCAGCTGCACACAGTAGATTGCCTGCTGGCATTTTCCCCAGCATCGTTTGTGCAGACCATGAGAACCTATGATTTAATCGACAGGCGGCATTTATTTTGACGTTACTGCCTTTTATTTGACGAGTCACATTAATCAATGGCTTCCCACATACTTTCCCTCTAACTGAATGCCCACATTTCAGCATACTTATAATATCCATCAAACAACTGTCGAATACAATGTATTTGCTCTCTTTCATTAGACTGTCATCCTGCGTCAACGTTGTTTCGGCCTGTGACGTTGCAGAGATTTCAACACATTGGAAAGTAATATCGCTGCTATCAAGTTCTGATGCGTCTATGGATGCTGCGGCTGGTTCATTCTCTGTCATTTCGACATCTGCTACTTCAACATTGATGGAAGAACACAACAATGTCGACATGTTTTTGGGTGGCAATTTTTTGGCGGGTGTAGATTGTGTGAATTGATCTGCAACTACTTCAGAGCTATCTTCAATACATTCAATATCATCTTCTTGTGGTGGTGCGGTCGCACTGTAGCAATGGTCCAATGCAACTTTGCTGTATTCTCCAAACACAGTTAATTCATGTTCTGGCCATTGGACATGAGCATCTCGAGCCTGAACACGCCTCACCTCAATTAATAGCTCCTCCATAGTGTACATGGTCTGGCAAGCAACATCTCTCATTCGCTTCACTGTCTGTGTATGTATAGTTCTGACACCCACGGGTAACTAGAGGAGAGATTGGAAAAGGGATGTTCAGTTTAAACACAAGATAAAGTGTAGTCCAATTGACTGGAAAAAAACATAAAATAGTCCCCAGCACAAACATTTTTTTAAAGTTATGAACTGTTTGTAACAAACCTTTTTTTGGTTTTTTTTCTTTGCAACTTCTTTGACTCGACCTTCAACATCTGCACGCTGTAGCTCCGATTCGTTTCCGCATGTCCTCCCTTCCTCTTGCGCTGCAACAACTATATTTTCTGTAGCCGCATAGACAGCACGGAATGAGGCTCCATCGTCTCCCTGAAACATAGTACTTTCATTACTATGTATCAAAATATTGTTAGCATAAAACACACGTGAGGACGAACACACAGGTACATCTCAATAGCCAAACACGATTTAAACATTGTGTGCAACAATCGAACGACAAGTATTCGCCCTGTGATGATCTATTTCGATGGAACTGTCAGTATCCATACCTCTGGCTCTGCATGGACTGCCATCAATGGTTGTATTGGAGAGGAGGCATCAGCATCTCCCTGAAACACAGTACTTGCATTAGTATGGTTTTCAATATTGGAAACATAACACACACTTGGGGTCGACGGCACAGGTACATATAAAGAGATAACCACAAATGATGCATTGTCTAAAACAATCAAGGAAAATATAAATATGCAGATTTCATCGACTTATTTCTCCGATTCCTTCTTCATCTAAATGGGATGTTGTGATTGTAGTGGAAGCTCCGTCGTCTCCCTGAAACACAGCACTTGCGTTAATAGGGAAGAAAGTATAGCAAATGGAATCACGTTATATGATCACGCATGATGGAGCTGTCAGTATCCATACCTCGTGCTGCTGAAGAATATCTATGGATGTTGCAAATGTAGTGCGCACTTCCGAAAGCTGTTGCGCCGATTCGTATACGCATGGTCCCGCTTCTACTTCCCCTGGAATTACTTGAATGTCAGGCTCTGCATCAAGTGCAGGGGTTGACGCGCCATCAACTGCCTGAAACATAGTACTTGCATTAGTGAGGATTACAATAGTGAAAACATAACACACACCTGGGGTCGACAGCACCGGTACATATCAACGGCTAACCACGAATGAAACATTGTGTAGAACAATCAAACAACAAGAATTCCCGCTCTGATGATGACGCTCGATGGAGCTGTCAGTATCCATACCTCCTGCTGGTGAAGAACATCTAGAAATGTTGTAGATGTGGCGGAGGCTTCAGCATCTCCCTGAAAGACAGTACTTGCATTAGTATGGATAACACTAATTATAACTGAAAACAAACACCAGTGGACGATAACTAAGGTGTATATCAATTGGAAAGCACTAACCAAACATTCGGTAAAATAATTACACGATAGAATAAAACTATTACTTGACATCAATAAAACAAGTCTGTAGCGGATTAGCCTAGTAAGATTACCTGATATGCGCTAGAAGTGGTTGATAACTGCGACCACGTCAAGGATGTAGAATGTTCTTGCTTCAGATTCAAGGGATAGTCAAGAAATTGTAAAGGTAAATTAATGATTGATAATGAAATGCCAATATTAAAAATAGCCATGTAAGGCGACAGAATACTTGAAAAATGCTCAATGCAGCACAGTTCCCTGTTCCCATATATATACACATTTCGTTTGTGGGTTATGAAATCGAAAAACGAATATATTGATAAATGTCATTATTCAAAAATCTATACACTCATATCAATATCGAAATTATTACAAGGGATAGAACACCTACAATATCAATTAATCCATTCGGCTACCTACACACTACCGCAAGGCCTAAAGCTAAATCCGGACACTTGACTCACCGGTGGCGGAATGTGGACGAATAGAGTGGGAATAGCGTTTGAGCAATTTCCGTGTCGTTTGCCGTTTATTCTTCTTTGTTACCCAAGATGTTGTGTACATGTCCAAGGAAAAGTGCCGGCTGCAGATGCGGTATCGATCACCCCTCTTGTCCTGTAAGACTTGTTGGACTCTACTTTCCAGCTCATCCAGTGGATATCCGCAATGTCTGACCCATTCTCTTATTCGATCAACAGTTTTCGGGAATACATGCATTGTAGTGCCTTCAGATTTCGCATGGGTCTTCGAAGGGCAACCGCTAATCGAACAGGCAGGCATTGTTGATAAATCTGAAAAGTAAATATCGACATTATTATACAATCTTCATGAATAAAGATTTGATACAAAAGTAAATGAATCATAAAATGATCAATGCAAGGTTTGTTTTGGTCGCAGGAACTATACCAGTTCATTATGTGCGGCTTAGTATTTGCATAAATTGCAGAAATGTATAAATGATGTGACTAAAATCTGAACATGTGACTCGTCTCTTGGATGTTCTGTCTTGCACGAGAACGAAACATGCTTACATTATAGACTGGACCCCCGAAGGATGCAATTCGATTACAATAGACAAGAATGAAAATAAATAGATCTATTGATAGCATATCAATGGAAGCTCAAGTCAATAGCAATGAGACCAATGAACATAGCACTATTGTGTACTCTACTCGCAAATAGATAGAAATTTAAAAATCTGCGAAATATGACTAGGATACATGGCCTTACCTTGACCAACAAACAGTTGGATTCAGCAAGCAGAGCAGTATGTTGCAGGAGAATAGGTGAGTGGCCACAGGTAGCACACTGATGGGTTTGCTCTAAGCGGTCACAGAAGTTCACGGATAGCACGACGACGAGCAGATTAGCGTAGATCTCAGTGGTTGCCAGGTAGCACGTTCAGGAGTTGACTTGCAAAGCACAAAGATGTTCTCATGAGACATATCAAGTAGTTTATAAAGTATTAGAAACAGGGGTGTGTTTGTGAATGAAGGACGTATGTATGTCGTGGTTTTAGGGGGGCGGCCTGCTTGAAGGGTAGGCCTGGCTGGAGACACGGGGTCTGAGGAGGCCATGTGAGCGATGGCCCCTTGGCCTGGGATACCTTTTGAAGTGTACATGTTGTTTGGCACCTTGGCCGTTCGCGCCCCAGACAGCCCCACATGCCAGCGCTCATCCACGGGTGCGAACTGCCTTTGATAGTATGTCGTTGCTTATCAATAACAAATGCCACATACCGGAGATTCTTGTGAGCACAGACCCACACTTCAACCGGTGTATTATAGTGGTCAAGACCCTTAACCTAAGGCCTGTATAATCCAATGGTAATTGTTAGTATAGATATATGTGTGACTTTTATAGAGACATAACCTACTGAAAGACTTTGAACAAGTGTTATTTAGTGCATGCATTATAGAGAATATTTTGTTAGCTTAGATAGATAGTGACCACCCTGCTTCACAGCGACCAGACCTTCACCCATTCAGAGCACAGATGTCTGACGTCCATCCTTGAATGGAGACACACTTGATTCATTTAAAAAATCGAAACAACCGTTGTTAAAATATATGTGGTGTTTTATTTTGTATCATTTTCATGACACAAAAATACAAGACTTTAAAGATTATACAGGTCAGGTTGCAGCACAGTGAGAGGAAATCCCCTGTACTGACCGCTGTCACTCGGGAATGTTTCTCTTATGGCACGAACGGCACAGGCGGGTATCACTCTTCGAACGCGGTGTCCAATCCCCCCGTGGAGCCACCATGTAAAGGAACGATAGGCCACCAGCCTGTACCACCTGTGAAAAGGAATGAAACAAACTGTTTTTAAATGACCAAGATAAGTTTAATAAACGTTTGTTGTCAATGACAATTCTTGTAACTAATGGCATTCTGCACGGACAAATGCTATCTAGACAATGCACACTATTGAATGACTTTCATGCGTTACTGTGATATGAATATATAATTTTGGATATAGTAGAAGAACATGAAATAGGAGTGGCATGACAAGCAGAGTATACTTACTCATTACTCGGATTACGAGGACGAACAGTTGCGCGAAGTTCGTGCATAAGCACCATCATTATTCTCAACACGGCCCGTGTGAGGCAGGCTGCCCTGAAGTCTGGCAGCTCGGTGATGCATTGCGGTCGTGGCTCGCCTTCCGAAATGTAGGCCAGGCATCCCGAGTTTTCTCGGCAGCAGCAGTTCTCGTCCTCGGTTGGCATTAGCTTGCACCGATTGCATGTGCACCAGGTGGAGATGCCGTCCATGCGACTAGGCCCAGGCTCTTCATCTGTTGAATCGTCCTCCCAACTGCCGTCCGAATCCCCATCGTTTTCGCGTGCTTCCCTTTCCAGTAGTTCCTCCTCGTTATACTCGGGCTCGTACATGTAGGGCATTATTGTAGCCATTGTGTGGTAAACAAAGTAAAATAATTTACAGAGATGGTACAGGTGTTCACACGGGCTACAAGTGGCGAAGGTAGCTGACCAGAGCACAGAAACGAGTCACAGAATACTCAAAGTAACACAGAGAGAGGAATGGAATCGAAAATCTGCTGCTGTGTGTTGGGAAATGGTCTGTTTATACTTATTGATGAAAGAGGCGTCCTGCCATTTCCATGGTGACACGTCATTAGCTGAGGCGCAGCGATTGTTGACACGAGACGTGCTTTGGCGTTGGGAAATGGGCGGTAAGAGTCTGCTGATGACAGGATCATGGGCGGGAGATTTGATTTAGTGCCGCAGAAGCAGGTCAGCCAGGGCGATGCGGCAAGTGATAGGATTATCACAAAATGGCAGCTCCCTGGTGCCTGTTTTCGCGTGCGTTTAATGGACGAAAACTCGGGTAAGGTCCATAGGAAAGTTTTCTGAAAGCGAGTCACTTAGGCTTAAAAAAACATGGCCGATCCGTAGGGACAATAAGAAAATTTACTAGACCATGCCTTTAAGAGGTTTAGAACCCTCAGAAAGCATGATGGTACCCCTTGGGCTACCTGGGTGTGTGAATGTTTGAAAACCTTAGATGGTTGGGTTAAGGGTTACAAAGTGAACACTTATGAAGGTTTGAGGAATGTTGTAATGTTGGAGTCTATTTTTGATGACTGTTCCCCTGAGCTTAGACAGCACTTGGCTGATTCAAAGGAGATAGATCCTAAGAAACTAGCTAAGGCTGCTGACTTGTGGGTTGCCAACAGGGCCACTCACAAGGATTCTGGGGCAACTCAGAAAAAGGAGGAGGGAAAGCAGCCAAAGAAAGACAACAAATAGAATTCCAATAATTCCAATCCAAAAGAGGGCCCCAAACATAACCAGGGTAAGCCACAAGAAAAAACGAATCAGGCTAGTGTACCCTGTGGTCCCAAACCAGATGGAGGTCAGAGTAAACCCCCATTCCAAGGAGCATTTGGGATATGCTTTGTTTGTGGGCTAGCTGAACATGTGAAAGGAGATCCCAGATGTAAGGGTAAACCTTCAGGGATCAACACTGTCTCCTTAGCCTTCTCTCAGGTGGATGAAGTACCTATGACCTGTGGAAACTTTCAGTTACTAGCTGATGAGCCCATGCAAGTTTCAGCTAGTGTTTCTTTAATGTCCTTTGGGTCTTTGGGAACAACAGAACTTAGATGTCTATAACTCAATCTCTCAAAAGAGTATTACAAAGATAGTGTTCTTGTGAATGGTCAGGAGACCCCTGCCATCAGAGACACTGGAGCCAGCATAACTGTGGTTGATGAATGGTTTTTCAAGGTGGAGGATGTTGCTAAGGCACCCAAACACTTAACCAAGTTAACTGGAGGCCCTGTGGAAATGGTTCCCCAGTTACCAGCTCTCATCCAGTGTAATGACATGACTGTCAGTATACCTGTAAGTGTGCAGAATAACGTACCTGGGAGGGTCCTGCTGGGTAATGACCTTAAAACTCTTGGAGTTGTGTCTAGTACCCCCAGCATCCCCAGCAGAAGGAAGCAGGAGCTCATAAGGTCTGCAAGGGAGAGAACCTTGAGAGGCTTTCCTGGGGACATGATAGAGGAAACTATCACCCCAAGTCCACAGGACTTACTTACTACCATTGCAGGGCAAGGAAAGACCAAGGGGAAACCCAAGTCTGCCAGCAAGAAACCAGCAAGCACTCCTGTGCCCAGAAGGACATCTCTGAGACTGTCCAAAGTCACACCTGTGACTCCCACACCAGCTGAGGCAGAGTGTGAGGTTCAACCCTGTATAGTCAAACTAGATACTGAGGAATCAGATCTAGAAGAGGATCTTACCTTGGTAGGAGATCTGGACCCTGTTGACCATCCTGAGCTGCAGTCTTTACAGGCAGAAGATGGACCCAACAGGGAAGATTTCAGTAAGGGACAAAGAGAATGTCCTACCTTGGAAGGTCGCCGCCAACAGGCCACTTTTCAGCTCAATGGGACTGAGCCTGGGAAGTATAGGTTGCACTGGGAAGATGGCCTCTTCTACAGTGAACCAACTGAATCAACCCCTGGAGACTGCAAAAGACTTGTAGTACCTCTAGTGAACCGACTCCAGTTTCTGCAGTTAGCCCATGAGGTACCTTTGGCTGGTCACTTAAATTTTAAGAAGACCAAGGAAAGGCTCTCCCTTTACTTCTATTGGCCTAAGATGGGTTCAGAAATAGACAAATTCTGCAGAAGTTGTCACACTTGCCAAACCTCTGGCAAGAGTGGATCCAAGAATGTGGCACCCTTAGTGCCTCTCTCAGTGGTGGGAGTTCCTTTTGAGAGGGCCGGGATTGACATTGTTGGTCCTCTTGATCCTCCCACATCTTCAGGCAACAGGTTTATCCTGGTTGTAGTGGATCATGCCACTAGATTTCCTGAAGCCATACCTGGCTGTTCTGGCTCCGGCTGCGGCTAAGGCCCTACTTGGTATTTTTACCAGAGTAGGTTTTCCTAAGGAGTTGATATCTGACAGGAGATCAAATTTTATGTCCAACTACGTGCAAGCCATGTGCTACACCTGTGGAGTAACCTACAAGTTCTCAACTGCCTACCACCCCCAAACCAATGGGTTGGTAGAGAGGTTCAACAGAACTATGAAGAGCATGATAGGTGCTTTAGAAGAACCCCTTAAAAGAAAGTGGGACCTTCTACTGCCATGCCTTCTCTTTGCATATAGAAAAGTCCCTCAGGAGGGAGTAGGATTAAGTCCCTTTGAACTTCTCTATGGCCATCCAGTCAGAGGCCATTGGCCCTGATTAAGTTGGAGATTGCTCCTTCCTCCAAGCCAGTCAGAGTGACTGACTATGTGATAGGCAGAGGCAACTGATAACTTGAAGGCTGGTCAAGCTCTGGTCAAACATTGGCATGACTAGAAGGCTAACATGGTTGAGTTTATTCAAGAACAGCTTGTTCTTGTTATGGTTCCCACAAGGCAGAGGGCCTTGCAGGACAAATGTATAGGACCCTTCAAGGTTGTGGGTAAACTTGGAGAGGTGAACTATCTGGTGGACTTAGACAAACCTAAGGAGGCTCCCAGAGTCTTTCACACCAACCGTTTGAAGGCATATGTCTCTCGACCTGACATAGGAGCTTTGCTTCTAGCTTTAGCTCAGGAGGAGGAGAGTGAACCTTTGCCTGACCTCCTCAGAGGCTTACCTTTAGATGATCAAGTGGAAGGAGTTCATCTCTGTTCCAGTCTCACATCTAACCAACAGGATGAGTGCAAGTTACTGTTGAATCAGTTTGCCTCCCTGCTCTCACTTTCACCAGGCTTAACCCCTTGGGGCCAGCATGATATACCCACTGGTGACTGTTTGCCTGTCAAAAGCAGGGGTTACAGATTGTCTGACAATGTAAGAACCAATATAAGGAAGGAGGTCAACAAGATGCTTGATCTCAGGGTTATAGAACCGTCTACTATCCCATGGTCTAGCCCAGTTGTGCTTGTACCAAAGGCAGGATCCAAAGAGTTGAGATTCTGCATGGACTATAGAGCTCTAAATGCAGTCACCACGACTGATGCCCATCCTTTACCTAGGACAGATGAGCTGGTGGACAAACTTGGTGCAGCCAAGTACC
This sequence comes from Ambystoma mexicanum, assembly GCF_040938575.1. Lineage (NCBI taxonomy): Eukaryota > Metazoa > Chordata > Amphibia > Caudata > Ambystomatidae > Ambystoma > Ambystoma mexicanum. The sequence goes on from NC_090937.1 coordinate 1,580,535,005, forward strand.
TCAGCACATTTGACCTAACGTCAGGCTATTGGCAAATAGCCCTGACAGACCATGCCAAGGAGAAAACTGCATTTTCTACCCCAGCTGGCCTCTACCAATTCAAGGTAATGCCTTTTGGATTAAAGAATGCACCTGCTACATTTCGGAGGATGGTCAATCAAGTTCTGAATGGGATGGAGGACTTCTGCATGGCATACTTGGATGACATTGCAGTGTTCAGCCCTACATGGAAAGAACATATTGAACACCTAGGCTATGTATTGCAGGCCCTGGAACAGGCCCATCTGACCATAAAGGCAAACAAATGTCAAATTGGTCAGAGGTCAGTGGTCTACCTTGGGCATGAGGGAGGAGGAGGTGAAATAAGGCCATTGCCTAGCAAAGGACAAGCTGTACAAAACTGGGCCACCCCTACTACTCAAACCCAATTGAGAGCCTTCTTAGGTCTCACTGGGCATTATAGGAAATTCATAGAGAACTATGGGACCATAGCTTCTCTCTTGAATGTCATCTCCTCTCCCAAATTTCAAAAAAAGGTCAAGTGGAATGAGTAGTGCAATCAAGCCTTTGAAGGTCTAAAGAAAGCCCTTTGTCAAGCTCCAGGCCTACGAGCTCCTGACTATCACCAACCCTTCATTGTACAAACTGATGCTTCAAATGTAGGTATAGGTGCAGTCCTTAGTCAACTGGATGAGAAAGGTAGGGAACACCCAATTTGTTTCATCATCAGGAAGTTAAAGGATCCTGAAACAAGGTGGGCAACCATAGAACATGAATGTTTTGCTATTGTGTGGGCACTGAAGAGGTTTAGACCATACTTGTATGGATCTACCTTCACCATTCAGACTGACCACCAACCCTTGAGATGGCTGATACAAATGAAAAGGGAAAACCCAAAGTTACTCAGATGATCAATCTGCCTTCAAGGATTTGATTTTTCCATTGAACACAGAGCAGGAAGTCACCACCAAAATGCTGTCGTCTCTCTAGGATGTTTGTAACTGACTAGAGGTATGAGAACCACCCAGGAGTGGATTAAATCCTCCTGTCCCTTAGTCTGGGGGGGCGAGTGTTAGGGAGAATTCTCATTTCATGGCTACTTTCCCTTACCTAATGAGTCCCTCAGCAGCTTTGCTGGATCCCTGGAGCTGTTTCTTTCCACTTGGTAAGAGTGTGAGTTTTTCCCCCTTTTACTTTTGTTTTGCTATGTGTTTCGGCCAGTTTTTTTGTGATTGTGGGCTCTGGAGTAAACCACTTCAGTAGCCCCCTTCTTTGTGTGTGTCACCCAGCACCTTCTGTGCAGTGGCACAGGGTTGTCGTTCAGACTCCCCCGACTCCATTTCTGAGGTGACGACCGTCCCCCAGAAAAAGGTAGTTACCATTAACTTTACTTAGTCAAATTTAACCACAGATCCAGTACACACCATCTTACATGGAGTGCTGGAAGAGTTAACTCTTAACTCTTTTTATCTGTACCTCACAGAGCATTAACATTTAGACATGGCTGGGGGCAGTGGTATCTACCCTAACTTTCTACCGCGCTTATCTTATATAACCATGGTAATAATGTAGGCTATTGTATTAACCTCAAACTTAAAACAGTTTGACCAAATGCTTTTTCTTTTGGCTCCGGGACGGTTTATTCACCATTTCTTTTTGTTAAAACCCTTCTTGTGTTTTACTTTGCGCGGCAAACCAGGTTTGCCTTCTTTGTTCACTGTCTTTTGGCGGGCTTCTGCTAAGAAGCCCTCCTACAGACGCCTGGGTGTCTAGGTGGGCTGAATGTGAGGGAGGGGTGTAGTCACCCCCTGCACAGGGTGCACAGGGTATCCTAGGAAACCCAAGTCGCACTTTGCCATGATTGGGCAAGGTGGTTGTCCGGGTTGGACACCCCCCCTGCGGGTGATTGATAGCCAGGCTGTGTGAATGGGGGTTCTGCGCATAAAAGGCAGGTCTCTTGGGCTGGAAGTCAGAGAGTCGCCACTGGAACTGGAACTACAAGGAACCGACGAGAAGTGGAGGAGAGGTCGACTGCTGCAACTACGCCGTACCGGAGAAGCCCTGCTGCAGTCCTGAGCTATCTGACCTTCAACGACTAAGAGGAGATCCAGTCCGGAGTCTTCTTCCCTTGAGCCTGGTGGGGATAACCAGCTCATCTTCTTCAGCCAGAGGTCGCCTTCGTGGTGGAAATTGCTGCACACTGCTGTAGTGGTCCGGATAGCCACCTGAAGAACTTCTCCTGTTTTTAAGGAGCGCACCTTTTATTCATTGTCGCTGCTGCCTGCCTCATCCCTGTGTGGTGCGGACTCCCTCATCATCCATCGTGCTGAAGCTGCAGGAAAGCGGGGGTCCGCGGGAATCCAACAGGTACAACTGCCATGGCGCCAGCTTCGTTCTTTGAGAAAGGTACTGTGTCCTGTTTGAGGAATTTTGGGTGAAATCCCTATTTCTCTATTTTAAGGCTTGTCCTTACTTTTCCCTCCTTCTTATAACTTTTGCTTCCGAACATTGACAATATCAAAGTACTCTTGACAACATTGAATCTCGAATTGTCCGACTGTGTGATCCTCGACAACAGGCACCCGGTGTCATTTGACTTTGTCTCCGGCCCCTTGACTCTTGAATTCCTATCTATGTGTGTTCTTCGATTCTGTCTGCCTAACCAACATATTGCCTGTGATTTTTGCCCCCAACTCTCTCTGGGTATTTCAGGTGATAAGTGTGTTTTTACCCCAGTAGCATTTCTTGCCATGAATACGCATTTATCTAGCACACAGAACTGTCAAAAAGTGATCGCAATTGTATTCACGGTAACGTGTTCTGTTTCATAACACCGGTCCATTCAAACACAGGGTACTTACCTCGAATAATACTGTACAAAGTGAATTGGTTAGTTGTAGTATATTTAATGTGTGGTTTTTGAATTAATAGAAGTGTTGTGTCGATAACAATTGGGTTAGAAATAAATGTAATCTCTGCTACTGCTCATATACTCTTGAGATAAGCCTGGCTGCTCCTCTACTGCTATCAATATAACCTAGTAGTACAGGCTTGTACCAAAGGTAAAACTTGTACTGCCACCTGTACTCGTGTGTAGTGGTCCCTAAGGTCACTGCACAGGATTCTGCCTAACAGGCTGCCTGCAGGGTGGCGTCACGGGTGATGGGGTCTGGGCTGGGTGTATCCCATGTGGAAGGGGCTGCCTGCAGGGAGGCATCATGGGTGATGGGGGCTGGGGTGTCCCAAGTGGAGGGGGCTGCTTGCAGGGTGGCATTACAGGTGATGGGGCTGGCGGTATCCCATGTGGAAGGGGCTGCCTGCAGGGTGGCGTCACGGGTGATGGGGGCTGGGGTATACCATGTGGAGGGGGCTGCCTGCAGGGTGGGGTGACGGATGATGGGGGCTGGGGTGTCCCATGTGGAGGGGGCAGCCTGCAGGGTGGTGTCACAGGTGATGGGGCTGGGCTGTCCCATGTGGACGGGGCTGCCTGCAGGGTGGCGTCATGGGTGATGGGGTCTGGGCTGGGTGTATCCCATGTGGAAGGGGCTGCCTGCAGGGAGGCATCACGGGTGATGGGGGCTGGGGTGTCCCAAGTGGAGGGGGCTGCCTGCAGGGTGGCATTACAGGTGATGGGGCTGGCGGTATCCCATGTGGAGGGGGATGCCTGCAGGGTGGTGTCACGGGTGATGGGGGCTGGGCTGGTGGTATCCCATGTGGAAGCGGCTGCCTGCAGGGTGGGGTGACGGGTGATGGGGGCTGGAGTGTCCCATGTGGAGGGTTCTGCTTGCATGATGGCATCACGGGTGATGGGGGCTGGGCTGGGGGTATCCCATGTGGAGTGGGCTGCCTGCATGGTGGTGTCACGGGTGATGGGGTTTGGGGTATCCAATGTGGAGGGGTCTGCCTGAAGGGTGATGTCAGGGGTGATGGGGGCTGTGCTGGGGGTATCCCATGTGGAGTGGGCTGCCTGCACGGTGGTTTCACGGGTTATGGGGTGTCCCATGTGGATGGGGCTGCCTGTAGGGTGGCGTCACAGGTGATGGGGTCTGGGCTGGCGGTATCCCATGTGGAAGCGGCTGCCTGCAGGGTGGGGTGACGGGTGATGGGTGCCGAGGTGTCCCATGGGGAGGGGGCTGCCTGCAAAGTGGTGTCACAGGTGATGGGGGCTATGCTCGGGGTATCCCATGTGGAAGGGCTGCCTGCATGGTGCATCATGGGTGATGGGGCTTGGCTGGTGGTATCCCATGTGGAGGGGGCTGCCTGCAGGGTGGGGTGATGGAGTGTCCCATGTGGAGGGGCTGTCTGCAGGGTGGTGTCATGGGTTATGGGGGCTGGGTTGGGGGTATCCTATGTGGAAGGGGCTGCCTACATCGTGGCATCACGCGTGATGGGGGCTGGGGTGTCCCATGTGGAGGGGGCTGCCTGCAGGGTGGCATCACGGGTGATAGGGTCTGGGCTGGGGGTATCCCATGTGGAAGGGGCTGCCTGTAGGGAGGCATCACGGGTGATGGGGCTGGGGTGTCCCAAGTGGAGGGGGCTGTTTGCAGGGTGGCATCATGGGTTATGGGGTCTGGGCTGGGGGTATCCTATGGGGAAGGGGCTGCCTGTAGGGTGGCGTCACACATGATGGGGGTTGGGGAGTCCCATGTGGAGGAGGCTGCCTGCAGGGTGGCGTCACAGGTGATGGGGTCTGGGCTGTGGGTATCCCATGTGGAAGGGGCTGCTTGTAGGGAGGCATCACGCATGATGTGGGCTGGGCTGTCCCAAGTGGAGGGGGCTGTTTGCAGGGTGGCATTACAGGTGATGGGGGCTGGGCTGGGGGTATCCCATGTGGATGGGGCTGCCTGCAGGGTGGCGTCACAAGTGATGGGGGCTGGGCTGGTGGTATCCCATGTGCAGGGGGCTACCTGCAGGGTGGGGTGATGGGGGATGGAGTGTCCCATGTGGAGGGGGCTGTCTGCAGGGTGGCGTCATGGGTTATGGGGGCTGGGCTGGGGGTATCCTATGTGGAAGGGGCTGCCGGCAGGGTGGCGTCATGGGTGATGGGGGCTGGGGTGTCCCAAGTGGAGGGGGCTGCTTGCAGGGTGGGGTGATGGGGGATGGAGTGTCCCATGTGGAGGGGGCTGCCTGCAGGGTGTCGTCACGGGTGATGGGGTCTGGGCTGGGGGTCTCCCATGTGGAATGGGCTGCCTGTAGGGAGGCTTCATGGGTGATGGGGGCTGCGGTGTCCCAAGTGGAGGGGGCTGCTTGCAGGGTGGCATTACAGGTGATGGGGGCTGGGGGTATCCCATGTGAAGGGGGCTGCTTGCATGATGGTGTCACAAGTGATGGGGGCTGGGCTGGTGGTTTCTCATGTGGAGGGGCCTGCCTGCAGGGTGGTGTCACAGGTGATGGGGGCTGGGCTGTCCTATGTGGAGGAGGCTGCCTGCTGGGTGGGGTGATGGGTGATGGGGCTGGTGTGTTCCATGTGGAGGGGGCTACCTGCAGGGTGGCGTCACAGGTGATGGGGTCTGGGCTGTGGGTATCCCATGTGGAAGGGGCTGCTTGTAGGGAGGCATCACGCGTGATGTGGGCTGGGCTGTCCCAAGTGGAGGGGGCTGTTTGCAGGGTGGCATTACAGGTGATGGGGGCTGGGCTGGGGGTATCCCATGTGGACGGGGCTGCCTGCAGGGTGGCGTCACAAGTGATGGGGGCTGGGCTGGTGGTATCCCATGTGCAGGGGGCTACCTGCAGGGTGGGGTGATGGGGGATGGAGTGTCCCATGTGGAAGGGGCTGTCTGCAGGGTGGCGTCATGGGTTATGGGGGCTGGGCTGGGGGTATCCTATGTGGAAGGGGCTGCCGGCAGGGTGGCGTCATGGGTGATGGGGGCTGGGGTGTCCCAAGTGGAGGGGGCTGCTTGCAGGGTGGGGTGATGGGGGATGGAGTGTCCCATGTGGAGGGGGCTGCCTGCAGGGTGTCGTCACTGGTGATGGGGTCTGGGCTGGGGGTCTCCCATGTGGAAGGGGCTGCCTGTAGGGAGGCTTCATGGGTGATGGGGGCTGCGGTGTCCCAAATGGAGGGGGGCTGCTTGCAGGGTGGCATTACAGGTGATGGGGGCTGGGCTGGGGGTATCCCATGTGAAGGGGGCTGCTTGCATGATGGTGTCACAAGTGATGGGGGCTGGGCTGGTGGTATCTCATGTGGAGGGGCCTGCCTGCAGGATGGGTATTGGGTGATGGGGGATGGAGTGTCCCATGTGGAGGGAGCTGTCTGCAAGGTGGCATCATGGGTTATGGGGGCTGGACTGGGGGTATCCTATGTGGAACGGGCTGCCTGCGGGGTGGCATCATGCGTGATGGGATGTCCCATGTGGAGGGGGCTGCCTGCAGGGTGGCATCACGGGTGATGGGGTCTGGGCTGGGGGTATCCCATGTGGAGGGGGCTGCCTGCAGGGTGGTGTCACGGGTGATGGGGGCTGGGGTATACCATGTGGAGGGGGCTGCCTGCAGGGTGGGGTGACGGATGGTGGGGGCTGGGGTGTCCCAAGTGGAGGGGGCTGCTTGCAGGGTGGCATTACAGGTGATGGGGGCTGGGCTGGGGGTATCCCATGTGGAGGGGGCTGCTTGCATGATGGTGTCACAAGTGAGGGGGGCTGGGCTGGTGGTATATCATGTGGAGGGGGCTGCCTGCAGGATGGAGTGATGGGTGAGGGGGGATGGAGTGTCCCATGTGGAGGGAGCTGTCTGCAAGGTGGCATCATGGGTTATGGGGGTTGGGGGTATCCTATGTGGAAGGGGCTGCCTGCAGGGTGGCATCATGCGTGATGGGGTGTCCCATGTGGAGGGGGCTGCCTACAGGATGGCATCACGGGTGATGGGGTCTGGGCTGGGGGTATCCCATGTGGAGGGGGCTGCCTGCAGGGTGGTGTCACGGGTGATGGGGGCTGGGGTATACCATGTGGAGGGGGCGGCCTGCAGGGTGGTGTCACAGGTGATGGGGGCTGGGCTGTCCTATGTGGAGGAGGCTGCCTGCTGGGTGGGGTGATGGGGCTGGTGTGTTCCATGTGGAGGGGGCTGCCTGCAAGGTGGCATCATGGGTGATGGGGGCTGGGGTGTCCCATTTGGAGGGGGATGCCTGCAGGTGGGGTGACGGGTAATGGGGTCTGGGCTGGAGGTATCCTATGTGGAGGGCGATGCCTGCACAGTGATGTCACTGGTGATGGGGGCTGGGCTGGGGTTATCCCACGTGAAGGGGGCTGCTTGCATGATGGCGTCACAAGTGATGGGGGCTGGGCTGGTGGTATCCCATGTGGAGGGGGCTGCCTACAGGGTGGTGTCACGGGTGATGGGGGCTGGAGTGTCCCATGTGGAGGGGGCTGACTGCAGGGTGGCATGATGGGGGCTGGGCTGGGGGTATCCCATATGGAAGGGGCTGCCTGCAGGGTGGGGTGACAGGTGATGGGGGCTGGTGTGTCCCATGTGGAGGGGGCTGCCTGCAGAGTGGCTTCATAGGCGATGGGGGTCTGGGCTGGGGGTATCCCCTGTGGAAGGGGCTGCCTGCAGGGCGGCGTCATGGGTGATGGGGGCTGGGGTGGGGTGTCCCATGTGGAGGGGGCTGCCTGCACAGTGGTGTCACGGGCAATAGGGATTGGGGCATTCAATGTGGAGGGGGCTGCCTGAAGGGTGGCATCACGGGTGATGGGGTCTGGGCTGTGGGTATCCCATGTGGAAGGGGCTGCTTGTAGGGAGGCATCACGCATGATGTGGGCTGGGCTGTCCCAAGTGGAGGGGGCTGTTTGCAGGGTGGCATTACAGGTGATGGGGGCTGGGCTGGGGGTATCCCATGTGGACGGGGCTGCCTGCAGGGTGGCGTCACAAGTGATGGGGGCTGGGCTGGTGGTATCCCATGTGCAGGGGGCTACCTGCAGGGTGGGGTGATGGGGGATGGAGTGTCCCATCTGCAGGGGGCTGTCTGCAGGGTGGCATCATGGGTTATGGGGGCTGGGCTGGGGGTATCCTATGTGGAAGGGGCTGCCGGCAGGGTGGCGTCATGGGTGATGGGGGCTGGGGTGTCCCAAGTGGAGGGGGCTGCTTGCAGGGTGGGGTGATGGGGGATGGAGTGTCCCATGTGGAGGGGGCTGCCTGCAGGGTGTCGTCACGGGTGATGGGGTCTGGGCTGGGGGTCTCCCATGTGGAAGGGGCTGCCTGTAGGGAGGCTTCATGGGTGATGGGGGCTGCGGTGTCCCAAGTGGAGGGGGCTGCTTGCAGGGTGGCATTACAGGTGATGGGGGCTGGGCTGGGGGTATCCCATGTGAAGGGGGCTGCTTGCATGATGGTGTCACAAGTGATGGGGGCTGGGCTGGTGGTTTCTCATGTGGAGGGGCCTGCCTGCAGGATGGGGTGATGGGTGATGGGGGATGGAGTGTCCCATGTGGAGGGAGCTGTCTGCAAGGTGGCATCATGGGTTATGGGGGCTGGACTGGGGGTATCCTATGTGGAAGGGGCTGCCTGCGGGGTGGCATCATGCGTGATGGGATGTCCCATGTGGAGGGGGCTGCCTACAGGGTGGCATCACGGGTGATGGGGTCCGGGCTGGGGGTATCCCATGTGGAGGGGGCTGCCTGCAGGGTGGTGTCACGGGTGATGGGGGCTGGGGTATACCATGTGGAGGGGGCTGCCTGCAGGGTGGGGTGATGGATGGTGGGGGCTGGGGTGTCCCAAGTGGAGGGGGCTGCTTGCAGGGTGGCATTACAGGTGATGGGGGCTGGGCTGGGGGTATCCCATGTGGAGGGGGCTGCTTGCATGATGGTGTCACAAGTGAGGGGGGCTGGGCTGGTGGTATATCATGTGGAGGGGGCTGCCTGCAGGATGGAGTGATGGGTGAGGGGGGATGGAGTGTCCCATGTGGAGGGAGCTGTCTGCAAGGTGGCATCATGGGTTATGGGGGTTAGGGGTATCCTATGTGGAAGGGGCTGCCTGCAGGGTGGCATCATGCGTGATGGGGTGTCCCATGTGGAGTGGGCTGCCTACAGGATGGCATCACGGGTGATGGGGTCTGGGCTGGGGGTATCCCATGTGGAGGGGGCTGCCTGCAGGGTGGTGTCACGGGTGATGGGGGCTGGGGTATACCATGTGGAGGGGGCGGCCTGCAGGGTGGTGTCACAGGTGATGGGGGCTGGGCTGTCCTATGTGGAGGAGGCTGCCTGCTGGGTGGGGTGATGGGTGATGGGGCTGGTGTGTACCATGTGGAGGGGGCTACCTGCAGGGTGGCGTCACAGGTGATGGGGTCTGGGCTGTGGGTATCCCATGTGGAAGGGGCTGCTTGTAGGGAGGCATCACGCGTGATGTGGGCTGGGCTGTCCCAAGTGGAGGGGGCTGTTTGCAGGGTGGCATTACAGGTGATGGGGGCTGGCCTGGGGGTATCCCATGTGGACGGGGCTGCCTGCAGGGTGGCGTCACAAGTGATGGGGGCTGGGCTGGTGGTATCCCATGTGCAGGGGGCTACCTGCAGGGTGGGGTGATGGGGGATGGAGTGTCCCATGTGGAAGGGGCTGTCTGCAGGGTGGCGTCATGGGTTATGGGGGCTGGGCTGGGGGTATCCTATGTGGAAGGGGCTGCCGGCAGGGTGGCGTCATGGGTGATGGGGGCTGGGGTGTCCCAAGTGGAGGGGGCTGCTTGCAGGGTGGGGTGATGGGGGATGGAGTGTCCCATGTGGAGGGGGCTTCCTGCAGGGTGTCGTCACTGGTGATGGGGTCTGGGCTGGGGGTCTCCCATGTGGAAGGGGCTGCCTGTAGGGAGGTTTCATGGGTGATGGGGGCTGCGGTGTCCCAAGTGGAGGGGGGCTGCTTGCAGGGTGGCATTACAGGTGATGGGGGCTGGGCTGGGGGTATCCCATGTGAAGGGGGCTGCTTGCATGATGGTGTCACAAGTGATGGGGGCTGGGCTGGTGGTATCTCATGTGGAGGGGCCTGCCTGCAGGATGGGGTGATGGGTGATGGGGGATGGAGTGTCCCATGTGGAGGGAGCTGTCTGCAAGGTGGCATCATGGGTTATGGGGGCTGGACTGGGGGTATCCTATGTGGAAAGGGCTGCCTGCGGGGTGGCATCATGCGTGATGGGATGTCCCATGTGGAGGGGGCTGCCTGCAGGGTGGCATCACGGGTGACGGGGTCTGGGCTGGGGGTATCCCATGTGGAGGGGGCTGCCTGCAGGGTGGTGTCACGGGTGATGGGGGCTGGGGTATACCATGTGGAGGGGGCTGCCTGCAGGGTGGGGTGACGGATGGTGGGGGCTGGGGTGTCCCAAGTGGAGGGGGCTGCTTGCAGGGTGGCATTACAGGTGATGGGGGCTGGGCTGGGGGTATCCCATGTGGAGGGGGCTGCTTGCATGATGGTGTCACAAGTGAGGGGGGCTGGGCTGGTGGTATATCATGTGGAGGGGGCTGCCTGCAGGATGGAGTGATGGGTGAGGGGGGATGGAGTGTCCCATGTGGAGGGAGCTGTCTGCAAGGTGGCATCATGGGTTATGGGGGTTGGGGGTATCCTATGTGGAAGGGGCTGCCTGCAGGGTGGCATCATGCGTGATGGGGTGTGCCATGTGGAGGGGGCTGCCTACAGGATGGCATCACGGGTGATGGGGTCTGGGCTGGGGGTATCCCATGTGGAGGGGGCTGCCTGCAGGGTGGTGTCACGGGTGATGGGGGCTGGGGTATACCATGTGGAGGGGGCAGCCTGCAGGGTGGTGTCACAGGTGATGGGGGCTGGGCTGTCCTATGTGGAGGAGGCTGCCTGCTGGGTGGGGTGATGGGGCTGGTGTGTTCCATGTGGAGGGGGCTGCCTGCAAGGTGGCATCATGGGTGATGGGGGCTGGGGTGTCCCATTTGGAGGGGGATGCCTGCAGGTGGGGTGACGGGTAATGGGGTCTGGGCTGGAGGTATCCTATGTGGAGGGCGCTGCCTGCACAGTGATGTCACTGGTGATGGGGGCTGGGCTGGGGTTATCCCACGTGAAGGGGGCTGCTTGCATGATGGCGTCACAAGTGATGGGGGCTGGGCTGGTGGTATCCCATGTGGAGGGGGCTGCCTACAGGGTGGTGTCACGGGTGATGGGGGCTGGAGTGTCCCATGTGGAGGGGGCTGACTGCAGGGTGGCATGATGGGGGCTGGGCTGGGGGTATCCCATATGGAAGGGGCTGCCTGCAGGGTGGCATCCCGGGTGATGGGGGCTGGGGTAGGGTGTCCCATGTGGAGGTGGCTGCTTGCATGATGGCATCACGGGTGTTGGGGGCTGGGCTGGTGGTATCCCATGTGGAGGGGGCTGCCTACAGGGTGGGGTGACAGGTGATGGGGGCTGGTGTGTCCCATATGGAGGGGGCTGCCTGCAGAGTGGCTTCATAGGCGATGGGGGTCTGGGCTGGGGGTATCCCCTGTGGAAGGGGCTGCCTGCAGGGCGGCGTCATGGGTGATGGGGGCTGGGGTGGGGTGTCCCATGTGGAGGGGGCTGCCTGCACAGTGGTGTCACGGGCAATAGGGATTGGGGCATTCAATGTGGAGGGGGCTGCCTGAAGGGTGGCATCACGGGTGATGGGGGCTGTGCTGGGGGTATCCCATGTGGAAGGGGCTGCCTGCATGGTGGGGTGGTGGGGATGGGGTGTCCCATGTGGAAGGGGCTGCCTGCATGGTGGGGTGGTGGGGATGGGGTGTCCCATGTGGATGGGGCTGCCTGCAGGGTGGCGTCACAGGTGATGGGGTCTGGGTTGGCGGTATCCCATGTGGAAGGGGCTGCCTGTAGGGTGGGGTGACGGGTGATGGGGGCTGGGGTGTCCCATGTGGAGAGGGCTGCCTGCAGGGTGGCATCACAGGTGATGGGGGCCGAGCTGGGGGTATCCCATGTGGAAGGGTCTGCCTGCAGGGAGGCGTCATGTGTGATGGGGCCAGGGTGTCCCATGGGGAGGGGGCTGCATGCAAAGTGGTGTCACGGGTGATGGGGGCTGGGTTGGGGGAATCCCATATGAAAGGGGCTGCCTACATGGTGCTTCACAGGTGATGGGGGCAGGGGTGTCCCATGTGGAGAGGGCTGCCTGCAGGGTGGCATCACAGGTGATGGGGGCTGGGCTGGGGGTATTCCATGTTGAAGGGGCTGCCTGCAGGGAAGCGTCATGTGTGATGGGGCTAGGGTGTCCCATGGGGAGGGGGCTACATGCAAAGTGGTGTCACGGGTGATGGGGGCTGGGCTGGGGGTATCCCATATGAAAGGGGCTGCCTGCATGGTGCATCACAGGTGATGGGGCTGTGCTGGTGGTATCCCATGTCGAGGGGCTGCCTGCAAGGTGGGGTGATGGGTGATGGAGTGTCCCATGTGGAGGGGGCTGTCTGCAGTGTGGCATCATGGGTTATGGGGGCTGGGCTGGGGTTATCCTATGTGGAAGGGGCTGCCTGCAGGGTGGCGTCACAGGTGATGGGGTCTGGGTTGGCGGTATCCCATGTGGAAGGGGCTGCTTGTAGGGTGGGGTGACGGGTGATGGGGGCTGGGGTGTCCCATGTGGAGAGGGCTGCCTGCAGGGTGGCATCACAGGTGATGGGGGCCGAGCTGGGGGTATCCCCTGTGGAAGGGTCTGCCTGCAGGGAGGCGTCATGTGTGATGGGGCTAGGGTGTCCCATGGGGAGGGGGCTGCATGCAAAGTGGTGTCACGGGTGATGGGGGCTGGGTTGGGGGAATCCCATATGAAAGGGGCTGCCTACATGGTGCTTCACAGGTGATGGGGGCTGGGGTGTCCCATGTGGAGAGGGCTGCCTGCAGGGTGGCATCACAGGTGATGGGGGCTGGGCTGGGGGTATTCCATGTTGAAGGGGCTGCCTGCAGGGAAGCGTCATGTGTGATGGGGCTAGGGTGTCCCATGGGGAGGGGGCTACATGCAAAGTGGTGTCACGGGTGATGGGGGCTGGGCTGGGGGTATCCCATATGAAAGGGGCTGCCTGCATGGTGCATCACAGGTGATGGGGCTGTGCTGGTGGTATGCCATGTCGAGGGGCTGCCTGCAAGGTGGGGTGATGGGTGATGGAGTGTCCCATGTGGAGGGGGCTGTCTGCAGTGTGGCGTCATGGGTTATGGGGGCTGGGCTGGGGTTTTCCTATGTGGAAGGGGCTGCCTGCAGGGTGGTGTCATGGGTGATGGGGTCTGGGCTGGGGGTATCCCATGTGGAAGGGGCTGCCTGCAGGGAGGAATCACGGATGATGGGGGCTTGGGTGTCCCAAGTAGAGGGGGCTGCTTGCAGGGTGGCATTACAGGTGATGGGGGCTGGGCTGGGGTATCCCATGTGGAGGAGGCTACCTGCAGGGTGGCGTCACGGGTGATGGGGGCTGGGGTATACTGTGTGGAGGGGGCTGCCTGCAGGGTGGAGTCACAGGTGATGGGGGCTGGGGTGTCCATGTCGAGGGGGCTGCCTGCAGGGTGGCATCACGGGTGATGGGGGCTGGGGGGCCTGGGCTGGCGGTATCCCATGTGGAAGGGGCTGCCTGTAGGGTGGGGTGACGGGTGATGGGGGTTGTGGTGTCCCATGTGGAGGGGACTGCCTGCAGGATGGTGTCACGGGTGATGGGGGTTGGAGTATCTCATGTGGTGGGGGCTGCCTGCAGTGTGGGGTGATGGGTGATGGAGGTGGGGTGTCCCATGTGGAGGGGGCTGCCTGCAGGGTGGCGTCACAAGTGATGAGGGGCTGGGCTGGGGGTATCCCATGTGCAAGGGGCTACCTGCAGGGTGGCATCACAGGTGATGGGGGCTGGGCTGGAGGTACCCCATGTGGAGGAGGCTGCCTGCAGGGTGGGGTGATGGGGTGGGGGTGTCCCATTTGGAGGGGGCTGCATGCTTGCGGATTGTGAGGTGCAGACGCACATTTTGGATGGGGTGTGGGTGGGGATCGTGGGGTGTTTTCGCGCTCTTACGCAGGGGTGCGGCCAGGCATTGCAAAGTCTTGGCGCTATTTGGCTGCAGGGGGGCAGGCCTTGCATGGGAGGGCACGCGTTTTCTCTGGGGTGTGGCTGGGGATCGCAGGGTGTTTTCGCGTGATTATGCAGGTGTGTGGCCGGGGATTGCGAGGTGTTGGCGTGCGATTTGGCTGCAGGGGGGGCAGGCTTTGCATGGGGGGGCATGCATTTTCTCTGGGGTGCGGTGGGGATCGCAGGGTGTTTTTGCGCAATTACAGTGGGGTGCGGCCAGGGATGGCAGGGTGTTTTCACACGATTATGCTAGTGTGTACACAGGGATCGCAGGGAGTTGTCGCATGATTATGGTGGGGTAAGGATGGGGTTTGTTTTTCCGAGATTACGATGGGGTGCAAACGTGGATAGCGGGGTGTTTCCGTGCGATTTAGCAGGGGGCGGCTGTATGCTGGTCCAGCGATAGCGCGGAGGCATGCGCCTTGTTCAGCATTTCACTTGCTTTTTACTGTGTGTGGGGGCGTGTTGTGGGTGTTACTCGCGCAGCTTGCTGCTACTTGCACCATGGCTACAGATGCCTCTGGGAAACCATGAATACGCGTGCAGCGCAAAGAATTTTGTGTGCCACAGCTGGCACACGCTCCTTCTCGGTGTGCGGAGCTTGCACCTTTTCTACGCCCGATTCTATGCATCGGGCCCTATATGTGTTGTGTATGTTATAGGTACGAATGGGATTTTGACTAGAAAACAGTATGCCATCAGATGTTTGGATTTCATAGTGTTTTCTTCAGGAGAAAAGATGGGAATACTGCGTCCCTCCCAGTGAAGTCACCATCCCACCTCCCCCAGCGGTGGTCTCCTCCCACTTGATCCTCCCTCATATTACCACCCGAAGGTCAGGATCAGGTAGCAGCTACCGTCCCCTGGCCACATGGGAAAAGGTCCTCGCCGGGGTATCAGTGTTGACTCCACAGGATTCATCACAGCTGCCACACACTGTGACACTGCCGGTTCTTAGTAAGCCTTTCGATTGTGAATACCGAATGGCGTGCAGCTATTATGATGCCATACACTGACAATGAGCGCGGTGAAATGGAGAGAGCAAGCAATTCTGCCGGTTCGCAAGGAGCCTTTCCTTTGGCTGTCCGATTTCTTGTCTGGGGCGAGGAGCATAGAAAAACAGGATTAACGGGGAATGGATTTGTCCCAACTGGAATGCAGCAGCTGCGCTGCCCCACAACGTTGCCAAGGAGTGTGTCAGCGGGGACAAGGATAGGGGAAAGAAAGAAAGAGGAGCTGTGGCCAGCGCACAGTGTTACTGAATGCGCAATATTGACACTCCGCAACAGAGAGTGCTACAGTAGCGTTCGGGCACGTTGCTGGTTTTCACACAAGCGTACTGAAAACATGCCATTTGGCTGCAGACAAAAGGAAGTTTTGACTCGGCAACAGAGGTGGAGCTACAGTAGCGTACTGGCACGGTACCGGGGGTAACAAGCCAGCGATCTGGTGTTGATTCCCAAATCAGGAGGAAAAGAGTGAGGCGACAACAAATTAAGCCGCGAAGGCTCGGCTGGGGGCAAAGCTACCAGCTTTGCACTGTTTTCCTGTTAGAAGGAGCATTTTCATCCGGCAGGCCTCCACTTGTTTTCAATCGCACGTCTGCTGGTTCTCAAACAACAGAGCATCATACAGTGACAGCAAGAGAAGGGGCTCGCTCTGAGGAAAATCACTTTTTCCATACCCCATTTATGTTTTTAATTTATTTTATTGAGCATTTGTGAGGCACTTAATACAGCAGAATTGTGTTTCAAAGTGCCACAAGGCTAAATGGGAATGGAACGGGGCAAATAACAAAGATGGCAATACAGTGCTATATAGTCGTGGTCCTACAAACCGCCTTGTGCCTTCAGCCGTGCAAGTGCATTGAGGAGAGGTTCTGGAGAGGGGGATAGGTGGGGAACAGAGGAGTGGACACGTTCTGGGGCAGGGCCCGTGAGGGAAGTGCTAAGGGGAGCCAAGGAGAGGAACCTCAGGCTAAGTGCTGGTACAGGCAACTCTCAAGGAGGGATGTGGCGCCACCAAGTAGGGGCCTGCAGGATAGTACAGTGGGGCATGGGTACCACTGGTGACTGAAAGGAAGGGCCTGGATCCTGTGAGATACATGAGGAACAGGCCACTAGTCACAGCGGCAGTGGTGTGGTTAGCAGGGAAGGGAAAGAGGTACAGAAAGAAGAGTTTTGAGCAGTTTCAGGACCTTAAGAAGGTCCGGCTCAAGTTTGAGAAGGGCAGCGAGGCTGTTCCAAAGGGAGGCGACAGTAGAAGAGAGAGATCTGACCCCCACTCTCTGCTTGGAGAAGCATTTGACAGTCAGAGAGTTGGAATTAGAGGCACATACAGCTCTAGAAGGGGAGTATTTAGGGAGGGAAAGTTGGAGATAGCATGGACCCAGGCCCCAGAAGGCCTTGTGGATGATGCAGAGGGCCTTGAATTTGGTCCTTGCAACCACCGGGAGCCAGTAGAGAGATTTTACAGTGAGAAAAGGAAGAATGCCTCTGAGGAGGTGGAGCTGGAAGTGGGACCTCTTGTTAAGGTCCATGATGTGAGGGGTGAAGGAGAGAGCAGATTCGAAGATGACCCTAAGGGTTTTGGCCTCACAAGATGGTAGGGTAGAGGGCCCAAGGAGGATAGACAGAGGGTAGGAGAAAAAGAGGGTGCAGGTGTCCCGAGGAGGAGGATCTCCGTCTTACTGGCATTGAGAGAGAGAGATCATTTGCTGCACACCATACCTGAATGGCGGATAGACAGTCGGGATGAGAGAGGAGGAAGAGGGGGAAGTAGAGGGAAGTTTGAAGGAAAGCTGTGCGTCATCGGCATAACACTGGAAATGAGGAGAGAAGGGGGCGATCAGGTGAGCAAGAAGGACGAGATAGATATTGAAGAGCCATGGTGAAAGGATAGTGACCTGGGGGATCCCACGGGTTCAGAGGGTGGTGGAGGAGGAGAAAGGGCCCAGTTGCAGCTGGGAAGGGCGGTTAGTGAGGAAGGAGGTCAGCCAATCAAGTGCCCGGTCATTGATGACAAAGGTGACACAGAGCGGGAATGGTTGACCGTGTCAAAGTCAGAGGAGAGATCGAGGTGAATGAGAACAGCTGGAGATTTGCAGGCATAGTTTCACTGGTGTTCAGGAGAGCAGTATTCGTGCCTCTGGATACCTGGAATTCAAATTGATGGTCATGAAGGCAACCAACAAGATCAGTGTGGAGGGTCTGTTGGGGGAGGACCAACCTTTCCAAGAGTTTACCCAGAAAGGGAGTGGTAGAGATAGGGCCAGAGTTAGGCAGGCAGGAGGGGTCACCAGACGGCTTTTTTAGGAGTGGGTGCACAAGGGAGTGGTTGTGGGACAGAGGGAAAGAGCTAGTGGTGAAGGAGTGGTTACGAAAGTCAGCAAGAGCTGGGGTGAGAGAGGAAACATTGTCCTTGATGATTCTGGAGGAGCAGGGGAGCACCTGTTTGGAAGCGGCCTTCATAGAGCGGATCACTTTAGAGACTGCATCCGGTTCTATGGGCAGGAGTGAGGAGAGTGAGGGGGATGGGATTTGCCTAATTGATCAGTGTTAAATCTTCTTAAGAACATAGACACACATTCACTTCTAACTATCATGTCATCGTTGGCTAGCCCATCATCGGCCGCTGTGTTTTTGGCTATAATCTCACTTGCCCTTTAAGGGACCTTAAACAAAGGGAGAGAGATGATCCCCTCGAGGGCACTTCATCCCACTCCCTGCTACACCATACAATTAAGGTAGTATTGCTAAACACCAGATCCATGTGCAAACACGCACTCGGGATACATGAGCTGATCACAGAGAAAGAAATTGATCTACTTTGTATTACTGAAACGAGGCATAAATTAGTTTTCAAAAATTGATTAGCAGAGTTTGCTAATTAAATTGTTCTTGATTAGCAAACAAACCCATTTGATTAGCAATTTTGTACGAATGTTTTTTAATGCCACCAGAAGATGCTTGTACCCAAGATATAAAATGAGCATCAATGCAGCAGTTTTGTGTACCGCTGAAGTAAGACATTAGTGAGATAAATCAGGCCTTACAAATTATTTAAAAGTCCACTAGACCTGCAGGTTGAATAACTTATTTTACCCACTCGACTGAAGAGAAATGCACTAGACCCATGGCAACGAATGACAACACATTTTAAATGCACTCTCTGTAAAATGGTGCATGCACCATAAACCCACTTTAGTGTGGCTCACTGCTGCCACCCAGAGGCCAGCCATGCACAGTGAAAGTTTTATTTGACATTTACTGCAAACAAAGGAAAGTTTAAATAAGTTTCCAACATCCCCTTCTTAAAATCTACTCGACTAAGCGAGTGGGCGAAAATACTTTGCGAGCCCTGGATGATTGTCTGTAATAAAGGTTAGCTGCATGAATGGACACAAATAAATAGATATGATGAAAAGGCTCTGAAAACAATTTGCCCAGCTCTCTCTACTGCAGGTGCACATATATAATGCAATCATAATCATAGAGCAAAGTGAGCTCTGGAAACCAACTACAGTGTACAGTTTTACAGTAGGTCTGTTGATGTACAGACTGGATGAAACTCGTGATCACTACATTAAGTAAATATCAAGTTACCTTTGTGTATTCATTATGTAAAAGACTAAGCAGAGTGGATGCCAGGCAGAGAACTGGGCAAACTAGGCAGAATATTGCAGTTTGCGGCCATCTCACTTTCAGGGTAGTGGGTATAAAGCAACATGGTAAAATAGAATGTCAAGGAGTATGGGATCAGCTCATGGGTTGAGCACCAGTTGCAAGCTGTATGTAACCAGCAGGCCACATAACTAGGTTTGCCATCAAAGCATTTGGCCACATGGTCATATACATTTTCAAAAGTGTCCACTCATCAATATGATGCATCTTCCCCAACAAAATGAAATCTAGTTTACACTGAGATTTAGATACACTTCACTGTAAAACATGGAGATAATGCAGTGTTTTACAGTAGCAATACTGTAATTTTGTATTTATGTAACCAATTACATTTTTAAAAAAGGAATTGAAAGCCTTTTTAAAAATAAATAACACATACTGGTCTTTTGCAGACAGGATACAGTCAGCTTAATATACAGTATTATCCCGATTATTTCTGGTTTGCAATTAGTTGAAAAAGAAATAGGCGTAGCACTCTGTCATGATGCCTACCTCCAAGGAGCCAGGCCCAGCACAGCAAACACAGAGGCAGACATCATTTTCCCCAAGGACGTCTCAGCGGGCCCAAGTTGGGGCCTTTTGGACACAGTCCTGGCTCCTTCGGCGCCAGGCTCATTCTGGACCCCAGTCCTGGCGCCTTAGGCGCCAGGCTCATAAAGCAAGACATGTGTGTAAGTGTTTTAATGTGCACTTACCTGAAGCAGACCATGCTGCTACATCCAGGCCCTCTTGAGGACTGAATGGGACTACTTTATCTTTTGGACTACTTTATCACTCGGGTGTGGTCTGAGGAAGAATACATACCTGAGTGGAAGGATACATACCTGGAACTACTTTACAGGCTATTTAAACCACACCCGAAGAGCAGCACATGCTTCGCGTTGTTCTGCATCTAGCAGCTGGACGCTCACCGTGTTTGCTCCTGCATTCGGACTTCTGCCACGCCTGCCAGCATCCTGATCACCTACAAAGGAAGAGAAAGAGAGAATAGGAGAAGGAAAAGACTTAACCTGCAAGAGCCGCATTCCGGAGTCAGCTCGCCGACGATCCTGCAAAGGAAGACACTTAATTTAAAAGCACATCGCATCGACCACCGCAGCGCCGCATTCCACTCACCTTCACAGGGCGCCTCCATGTTCAGCAGCGATCACCCGGATTCGCAGCCACGCTTCCACGCCTAGGGAGAAAAAGACAAGAGCAAAGGTGAGAGAGAGAAGGGAAAGAGGAAACCTAAACCTCCATGTTAAGACTTACCTGTTGGGTCATTCCCTCTTCATTTCGGGTCCGCGCCGCATCCAGGCGTTTCCGGACCCCGGCCCCTATGGGGAAAAAGACATTAGCGTCAATGAGCGAATGAAAAGACATTACCCAAAAACGCTCATCAAGACTTACCTGATTTCTACAGGGATTGCACCTCGCATCTCGGGTCGGTGCCTTTTCCCCGGCATTCCGTACCCCGGCCCCTATGGGGAAAAAGACATTGACATTAGCATATTGATGCAAGGACAAAAGGGGAACCTTTCAAGGAACTTACCTGGAAGCCAAGCAAGTTTGGTTCTCATAAAACCAAGAATCCAGTGAAGTAACTGGATACCAACGCGCCCCTGCATCAGAAGCAGGAAGGAGAGCTCGCCCTTCAAGACCCTAAGGTGAGACGCCACGGGAAGCACAGAAGGGTTTTGAGGAGGGTGAGAGGGGAAAGGGGGAGGCTGGTAGCATTCCCCGCAGACAGTTAATCCCTTATTCTCGCCTACAGAAGGATACTTTTGCAAGCCGGACAAGCAGGAGTTGGGAGTCCGGTCCAGTCCATCTTCTGAGCCCCGCGCAACACCTTAGAAGAGGTCACAGCAGCACGATCCTGGCCAGCGCCTCCGTGGGAGTCAGGTGAGCGTAACAGAACGCGAAGCCTACCCACAATTTCCCACCCGGGCGCTATGGAGACTTCTGAGACAGACCTTAATTCCCCCAACAGCTGGCCCAGCTGTTGGGGGAATTAAGGGCAGTGGTACACTCAGCTTGCCAAGAGACTAATGCCCTCAAAAGAGAACTCATTCTCTCCAAGGAACAAACTGATGACCTGGCCAAACGATTGCTACAGAGTCAGGCTGGACAAATTCCTTTACCTAGTCCCGGGGGAATTTCCACTTCGTTGGGTTCGAGTAACCCTGTTCAGATCAATCTGCCGGGATCCATGCCTTTAGCACCGCCTGAACGTTTTGCGGGGGACCCAAAGAAATATGCCATTTTTATGAACCAATGTCGCTTACATTTTATATGAAGACCAGGAGCCTTCCCTGATGATAGGACCAAAGTGGCCTTCGTGTTATCGTACCTAAGTGGCTGTGCTGCCGATTGGTCTGTTCCCTTGGTGAACCAGAACGATCCAATTCTCCAGGATTTTCAGGGCTTTCAGGCCAGCATGGAAAGGTTGTTCGCTCGACACTCGCAGGGACAGGCCCTTGACAACGAACTGCTATCTCTACGACAAGGTAGTCAAGATCTTTTGTCTTATATAGCCTCCTTTAACAGACTGGTGGTGGAAACCGGATGGCCTGAAAATAAAAGGATCACTTTATTTCACCGGGGTCTGCTCGGAGAGCTAAAAGACATTCTGGCCCAAGTAGTGAATCCACCCCAAGGCTGCGCAGAATATATTGACTTTGTGGTACAACTGGATCACAGACTTCAGAATAGGAAAGCAGATCGGTCCAAGTTTGAAACCCGAGTACCGATCAGAACCCTCGTAAACCCCAGGAATACCGAAGCTTCGGAACCTATGCAAATAGGGGAGTTAAGAGGCCGTTAACTCAGAAGGAACGTGAGAGAAGGCGACAAAAGCAACTATGCCTCTATTGCGGGGCTTCCGGTCACTTTCTTCGTGATTGTCCGGTAAAACCTCCTAGGAAGGTGGTTGGTGCCTCTGACAACAACTTAATGGAACCTGTTTCGGGAAACGACCTGGCTCGACAAGCATAGAGGTCCGCTTGCCGAGCATGAAAACGAACTCTTTGACCTCGCATTTTGTCTTGCCAATGGTGCTCGTGGATCCAAAAAAGCCCCAACGGTTGCATGCCATCAAAGCATACGTCGACAGCGGAGCTATCGGAAACTATGTGGACCGCGAATTGGCCTCCAGGATGAACCTTCCTCTGCATCCAAAAATAAACCAGGATGTCATTACTACGGTTGATGGTACCGAAATAGCCTCTGGGCCGGTAACGCATTCCACCACAGAAGTGACACTTGTGAGTCAGGATGGACATCGGGAAGCAATAGTGTTTGATATAATCAAGGCTCCAAAATTTCAAGTAATCCTCGGAATTCCTTGGTTAGAAACACACAATCCTCGAATAGACTGGCGAGCAAAGAGAATAACTTTTCCAGATTGTGGTCCCACTTGTTACCCTAGAAATCCAGCTATTGGTTTAGCCACAGTAACCCCCGCCACTGTTCAACTACCGGCAGAATACCTTGAATACCAGGACGTTTTTCAGAAAGAACAGGCTAACACGCTACCCCCTCATCGTTCTTACGATTGCCAGATCGATCTAGTTCCCAATGCTCAACCGCCGTGTAGTAGGATTTACGCTCTCACTGAACCTGAAAACCAGCATTTGGATCAGTACCTTGCCAATGGCTTTATTCGCCCATCAAAGTCCCCGGTCTCTTCCGCTTTGTTCTTCGTGCCTAAAAAAGAAGGAGACCTTAGAACTTGTATTGACTACCGCGCTTTAAATCAGATAACGATAAAGAATCGTTATTCCCTGCCTCTGATCCATGAACTTCTTGATCAAGTAAAAGATGCTCGTATATACACCAAGTTAGATCTCCGGGGAGCTTATCACCTAGTGCGAATAAAAGAAGGTGACGAGTGGAAGACAGCTTTCCGCACCAAATACGGGCTCTTCGAATATCAGGTTATGCCCTTCGGTTTGTGCAACGCGCCTGCAGCTTTTCAATTCTTCATGAACGATGTTCTGCGAGAACTTATCTTGTGTCATCGTATACATCGACGACATCCTGGTGTACTCATCTTCTGAGTCAGATCATCGAAAACATGTTCGAGCAGTTCTAGAGAAATTGCGCCAGCACAAACTATTTGCCAAGCTGGAAAAGTGTGTCTTTCATACCACTGAGGTTGAATTCCTCGGATTTGTTCTGACTCCTAAAGGAATTCGAATGGATTCACGAAAGGTGGACGCCATCCTCAAATGGCCATCTCTCGGTTCAGTGAAAGGGGTTCAGAGTATGCTTGGCTTTGCCAACTTCTATCGAAGATTCATCCCGGAGTTTTCACGAATAGTCCAACCCATTACTGCTCTTTTACGTAAGAATAAACATTTTGAATGGACTCCAGAGGCCGAACAAGCCTTTCAAGACCTAAAGACCAAATTCACTTCCGCACCTGTGTTGAAGCACCCGCGTCCTGATCTCCCGTATATTGTTGAAACTGACGCATCCAGTTTAGCCATGGGAGCTGTCCTGTCGCAAAGGGATTCGAAAAGTAACCAGCTACACCCTGTAGCCTTTTGGTCCAGGAAATTCTCAGCACCTGAAATTAATTACGCAATTACCGACAAAGAGTTACTGGCCGTTAAATCTGCTTTTTAAGGCTTGGCGTCATTACCTCCTCGGTGCAAGACACACCATCACTGTAATTACGGATCACAGAAATTTGCAGTATTTAAAGACGGCCAAAGCCCAATCTTCACGACAACTCCGATGGACTTTATTCTTTGCAGAATTTGATTTTGTAATTACCTATCGCCCTGGCTGCAAGAATGGCAAAGCGGACGCCTTATCCCGGATTGGCATGGAAGAACCCAATTCGTGTTTAGAACCTGTGCCGATAATACCTGAACAAAGAATCTTACGTTTAACTTCATTGCAAACCATTGAGGACGTTGAAACTCGAGTCAAACTACTTTTTGACCCTTCAGCCTTACTGGAATGGACTCAAAAGGGTCCCCACTTCACCGTTAAGGATAACTTACCGTACTTCCAAGAGTGGTTATTTATGCCAAGTAAGGAATTGCAAGCACTAGTTATTGCTCATTATCATGAATCGTTAATGGAAGGACACCCTGGTATCGCTAAAACGGAAAAAAAGATCAAACGCCAATTCTGGTGGCCTTCTTGGAGAAAAGACATAAAGTCTTTTGTGATGTCTTGCGGTGTTTGCGCCCAAAATAAAGGTCAAAAGGAACAGGCCAGCCGGCCTACTTCAACCCTTGGAGATTCCACCGGCACCTTGGCACACCTTGTCTATGGACTTCATTACGGACCTGCCTCCGTGTGGTGGTTACAACACTATCCTAGTAATCGTGGATCTGTTCTCCAAAATGGCCCACTTTATCCCTCTAAAAGGATTGCCTTCAGCTTCCATCCTGGCCAAGGAATTCCTGGAGAATATAGTTCGAATACATGGTTTCCCTTCCGTACTAGTCTCAGATCGTGGAAGTCAATTCATTTCCCATTTTTGGAGGAAGTGTTGCCAACTAGCACAAATAGATGTGCGATTATCCACCAGCCACCACCCCCAGACCGACGGACAAACCGAGAGGACAAATCAGACTCTCGAGCAATATCTTCGGTGCATGTTGCACCAATCTGAGTACAATTGGAAAGACATTCTTTGGATCGCAGAATATGCATACAACAATTCTATGCATTCCGGAACCGGTCAAACTCCTTTTTATACTTTGTATGGTCACCATCCTCGAACCTCTGACCTAGATCCACCTCTGACCCTGGAAATGCCCGCAGTAAATCATCTGCATTCCACAATAACCCGAGCCTTCAAAGAAGCTACAACTCATTTACAGCAAGCCAAGAAAAAGTACAAAGAAAACGCTGAATTGCACCGAAGTAAAACACCTCCTTAACAAGTAGGAGACCAGGTTTGGCTAGCAACTAGACATTTATCTCTCAAGGGCCCACGAACTTTTAATCCCAGATTCATTAGGCCTTACCCCATCAAAGCCATAATCAACCCAGTGGCCTTTAAACTGAATTTGCCTTCCAACATGCGTATTCATCCCGTTTTTCACGCATCACTTTTGAAACCGGTACAACCAGGAACCCGACTGTCCAAGCCTCCAGATCTTATTCAAATTGATGGGGAATTAGAATTCGAAGTGAAAGACATTTTAGACTCCAAAATGTTAAAGTCAAAACTCTTCTATCTTGTTGACTGGAAGGGTTATGGACCTCATGAGAGATCGTGGGAGCCTAGTGACCATATTCACGCACCTCGATTAATACGAAGGTTCCACCGTAGATTCCCGAACAAGCCAAAACCCCCGGAGGAAACAACCTTGGGAGGGGCCTTGTGGGGGGGTACTGTCATGATGCCTACCCCCAAAGGAGCCAGGCCCAGCCCAGCAAACACAGAGGCAGACATCATTTTCCCCAAGGACGTCTCAGCGGGCCCAAGTTGGGGCCTTTTGGACGCAGGCCTGGCGCCTTCGGCGCCAGGCTCATTCTGGACAACAGTCCTGGGGCCTTAGGCGCCAGGCTCATAAAGCAAGACATGTGTGTAAGTGTTTTAATGTGCACTTACCTGAAGCAGACCGTGCTGCTACATCCAGGCCCTCTTGAGGACTGAATGGGACTACTTTATCTTTTGGACTACTTTATCACTCGGGTGTGGTCTGAGGAAGAATACATACCTGAGTGGAAGGATACATACCTGGAACTACTTTACAGGCTATTTAAACCACACCCGAAGAGCAGCACATGGTTCGCGTTGTTCTGCATCTAGCCGCTGGACGCTCACCGTGTTTGCTCCTGCATTCGGACTTCTGCCACGCCTGCCAGCATCCTGATCACCTACAAAGGAAGAGAAAGAGAGAATAGGAGAAGGAAAAGACTTAACCTGCAAGATCCGCATTCCGGAGTCAGCTCGCCGACGATCCTGCAAAGGAAGACACTTAATTTAAAAGCACATCGCATCGACCGCCGCAGCGCCGCATTCCACTCACCTTCACAGGGCGCCTCCATGTTCAGCAGCGATCACCCGGATTCGCAGCCACGCTTCCACGCCTAGGGAGAAAAAGACAAGAGCAAAGGTGAGAGAGAGAAGGGAATGAGGAAACCTAAACCTCCATGTTAAGACTTACCTGTTGGGTCATTCCCTCTTCATTTCGGGTCCGCGCCGCATCCAGGCGTTTCCGGACCCCGGCCCCTATGGGGAAAAAGACATTAGCGTCAATGAGCGAATGAAAAGACATTACCCAAAAACGCTCATCAAGACTTACCCGATTTCTACAGGGATTGCACCTCGCATCTCGGGTCGGTGCCTTTTCCCCGGCATTCCGTACCCCGGCCCCTATGGGGAAAAAGACATTGACATTAGCATATTGATGCAAGGACAAAAGGGGAACCTTTCAAGGAACTTACCTGGAAGCCAAGCAAGTTTGGTTCTCATAAAACCAAGAATCCAGTGAAGTAACTGGATACCAACGCGCCCCTGCATCAGAAGCAGGAAGGAGAGCTCGCCCTTCAAGACCCTAAGGTGAGACGCCACGGGAAGCACAGAAGGGTTTTGAGGAGGGTGAGAGGGGAAAGGGGGAGGCTGGTAGCATTCCCCGCAGACAGTTAATCCCTTATTCTCGCCTACAGAAGGATACTTTTGCAAGCCGGACAAGCAGGAGTTGGGAGTCCGGTCCAGTCCATCTTCTGAGCCCCGCGCAACACCTTAGAAGAGGTCACAGCAGCACGATCCTGGCCAGCGCCTCCGTGGGAGTCAGGTGAGCGTAACAGAACGCGAAGCCTACCCACAATTTCCCACCCGGGCGCTATGGAGACTTCTGAGACAGACCTTAATTCCCCCAACAGCTGGCCCAGCTGTTGGGGGAATTAAGGGCAGTGGTACACTCAGCTTGCCAAGAGACTAATGCCCTCAAAAGAGAACTCATTCTCTCCAAGGAACAAACTGATGACCTGGCCAAACGATTGCTACAGAGTCAGGCTGGACAAATTCCTTTACCTAGTCCCGGGGGAATTTCCACTTCGTTGGGTTCGAGTAACCCTGTTCAGATCAATCTGCCGGGATCCATGCCTTTAGCACCGCCTGAACGTTTTGCGGGGGACCCAAAGAAATATGCCATTTTTATGAACCAATGTCGCTTACATTTTATATGAAGACCAGGAGCCTTCCCTGATGATAGGACCAAAGTGGCCTTCGTGTTATCGTACCTAAGTGGCTGTGCTGCCGATTGGTCTGTTCCCTTGGTGAACCAGAACGATCCAATTCTCCAGGATTTTCAGGGCTTTCAGGCCAGCATGGAAAGGTTGTTCGCTCGACACTCGCAGGGACAGGCCCTTGACAACGAACTGCTATCTCTACGACAAGGTAGTCAAGATCTTTTGTCTTATATAGCCTCCTTTAACAGACTGGTGGTGGAAACCGGATGGCCTGAAAATAAAAGGATCACTTTATTTCACCGGGGTCTGCGCGGAGAGCTAAAAGACATTCTGGCCCAAGTAGTGAATCCACCCCAAGGCTGCGCAGAATATATTGACTTTGTGGTACAACTGGATCACAGACTTCAGAATAGGAAAGCAGATCGGTCCAAGTTTGAAACCCGAGTACCGATCAGAACCCTCGTAAACCCCAGGAATACCGAAGCTTCGGAACCTATGCAAATAGGGGAGTTAAGAGGCCGTTAACTCAGAAGGAACGTGAGAGAAGGCGACAAAAGCAACTATGCCTCTATTGCGGGGCTTCCGGTCACTTTCTTCGTGATTGTCCGGTAAAACCTCCTAGGAAGGTGGTTGGTGCCTCTGACAACAACTTAATGGAACCTGTTTCGGGAAACGACCTGGCTCGACAAGCATAGAGGTCCGCTTGCCGAGCATGAAAACGAACTCTCTGACCTCGCATTTTGTCTTGCCAATGGTGCTCGTGGATCCAAAAAAGCCCCAACGGTTGCATGCCATCAAAGCATACGTCGACAGCGGAGCTATCGGAAACTATGTGGACCGCGAATTGGCCTCCAGGATGAACCTTCCTCTGCATCCAAAAATAAACCAGGATGTCATTACTACGGTTGATGGTACCGAAATAGCCTCTGGGCCGGTAACGCATTCCACCACAGAAGTGACACTTGTGAGTCAGGATGGACATCGGGAAGCAATAGTGTTTGATATAATCAAGGCTCCAAAATTTCAAGTAATCCTCGGAATTCCTTGGTTAGAAACACACAATCCTCGAATAGACTGGCGAGCAAAGAGAATAACTTTTCCAGATTGTGGTCCCACTTGTTACCCTAGAAATCCAGCTATTGGTTTAGCCACAGTAACCCCCGCCACTGTTCAACTACCGGCAGAATACCTTGAATACCAGGACGTTTTTCAGAAAGAACAGGCTAACACGCTACCCCCTCATCGTTCTTACGATTGCCAGATCGATCTAGTTCCCAATGCTCAACCGCCGTGTAGTAGGATTTACGCTCTCACTGAACCTGAAAACCAGCATTTGGATCAGTACCTTGCCAATGGCTTTATTCGCCCATCAAAGTCCCCGGTCTCTTCCGCTTTGTTCTTCGTGCCTAAAAAAGAAGGAGACCTTAGAACTTGTATTGACTACCGCGCTTTAAATCAGATAACGATAAAGAATCGTTATTCCCTGCCTCTGATCCATGAACTTCTTGATCAAGTAAAAGATGCTCGTATATACACCAAGTTAGATCTCCGGGGAGCTTATCACCTAGTGCGAATAAAAGAAGGTGACGAGTGGAAGACAGCTTTCCGCACCAAATACGGGCTCTTCGAATATCAGGTTATGCCCTTCGGTTTGTGCAACGCGCCTGCAGCTTTTCAATTCTTCATGAACGATGTTCTGCGAGAACTTATCGATGTTTGTGTCATCGTATACATCGACGACATCCTGGTGTACTCATCTTCTGAGTCAGATCATCGAAAACATGTTCGAGCAGTTCTAGAGAAATTGCGCCAGCACAAACTATTTGCCAAGCTGGAAAAGTGTGTCTTTCATACCACTGAGGTTGAATTCCTCGGATTTGTTCTGACTCCTAAAGGAATTCGAATGGATTCACGAAAGGTGGACGCCATCCTCAAATGGCCATCTCTCGGTTCAGTGAAAGGGGTTCAGAGTATGCTTGGCTTTGCCAACTTCTATCGAAGATTCATCCCGGAGTTTTCACGAATAGTCCAACCCATTACTGCTCTTTTACGTAAGAATAAACATTTTGAATGGACTCCAGAGGCCGAACAAGCCTTTCAAGACCTAAAGACCAAATTCACTTCCGCACCTGTGTTGAAGCACCCGCGTCCTGATCTCCCGTATATTGTTGAAACTGACGCATCCAGTTTAGCCATGGGAGCTGTCCTGTCGCAAAGGGATTCGAAAAGTAACCAGCTACACCCTGTAGCCTTTTGGTCCAGGAAATTCTCAGCACCTGAAATTAATTACGCAATTACCGACAAAGAGTTACTGGCCGTTAAATCTGCTTTTTAAGGCTTGGCGTCATTACCTCCTCGGTGCAAGACACACCATCACTGTAATTACGGATCACAGAAATTTGCAGTATTTAAAGACGGCCAAAGCCCAATCTTCACGACAACTCCGATGGACTTTATTCTTTGCAGAATTTGATTTTGTAATTACCTATCGCCCTGGCTGCAAGAATGGCAAAGCGGACGCCTTATCCCGGATTGGCATGGAAGAACCCAATTCGTGTTTAGAACCTGTGCCGATAATACCTGAACAAAGAATCTTACGTTTAACTTCATTGCAAACCATTGAGGACGTTGAAACTCGAGTCAAACTACTTTTTGACCCTTCAGCCTTACTGGAATGGACTCAAAAGGGTCCCCACTTCACCGTTAAGGATAACTTACCGTACTTCCAAGAGTGGTTATTTATGCCAAGTAAGGAATTGCAAGAACTAGTTATTGCTCATTATCATGAATCGTTAATGGAAGGACACCCTGGTATCGCTAAAACGGAAAAAAAGATCAAACGCCAATTCTGGTGGCCTTCTTGGAGAAAAGACATAAAGTCTTTTGTGATGTCTTGCGGAGTTTGCGCCCAAAATAAAGGTCAAAAGGAACAGGCCAGCCGGCCTACTTCAACCCTTGGAGATTCCACCGGCACCTTGGCACACCTTGTCTATGGACTTCATTACGGACCTGCCTCCGTGTGGTGGTTACAACACTATCCTAGTAATCGTGGATCTGTTCTCCAAAATGGCCCACTTTATCCCTCTAAAAGGATTGCCTTCAGCTTCCATCCTGGCCAAGGAATTCCTGGAGAATATAGTTCGAATACATGGTTTCCCTTCCGTACTAGTCTCAGATCGTGGAAGTCAATTCATTTCCCATTTTTGGAGGAAGTGTTGCCAACTAGCACAAATAGATGTGCGATTATCCACCAGCCACCACCCCCAGACCGACGGACAAACCGAGAGGACAAATCAGACTCTCGAGCAATATCTTCGGTGCATGTTGCACCAATCTGAGTACAATTGGAAAGACATTCTTTGGATCGCAGAATATGCATACAACAATTCTATGCATTCCGGAACCGGTCAAACTCCTTTTTATACTTTGTATGGTCACCATCCTCGAACCTCTGACCTAGATCCACCTCTGACCCTGGAAATGCCCGCAGTAAATCATCTGCATTCCACAATAACCCGAGCCTTCAAAGAAGCTACAACTCATTTACAGCAAGCCAAGAAAAAGTACAAAGAAAACGCTGATTTGCACCGAAGTAAAACACCTCCTTAACAAGTAGGAGACCAGGTTTGGCTAGCAACTAGACATTTATCTCTCAAGGGCCCACGAACTTTTAATCCCAGATTCATTAGGCCTTACCCCATCAAAGCCATAATCAACCCAGTGGCCTTTAAACTGAATTTGCCTTCCAACATGCGTATTCATCCCGTTTTTCACGCATCACTTTTGAAACCGGTACAACCAGGAACCCGACTGTCCAAGCCTCCAGATCTTATTCAAATTGATGGGGAATTAGAATTCGAAGTGAAAGACATTTTAGACTCCAAAATGTTAAAGTCAAAACTCTTCTATCTTGTTGACTGGAAGGGTTATGGACCTCATGAGAGATCGTGGGAGCCTAGTGACCATATTCACGCACCTCGATTAATACGAAGGTTCCACCGTAGATTCCCGAACAAGCCAAAACCCCCGGAGGAAACAACCTTGGGAGGGGCCTTGTGGGGGGGTACTGTCATGATGCCTACCCCCAAAGGAGCCAGGCCCAGCCCAGCAAACACAGAGGCAGACATCATTTTCCCCAAGGACGTCTCAGCGGGCCCAAGTTGGGGCCTTTTGGACGCAGGCCTGGCGCCTTCGGCGCCAGGCTCATTCTGGACCACAGTCCTGGGGCCTTAGGCGCCAGGCTCATAAAGCAAGACATGTGTGTAAGTGTTTTAATGTGCACTTACCTGAAGCAGACCGTGCTGCTACATCCAGGCCCTCTTGAGGACTGAATGGGACTACTTTATCTTTTGGACTACTTTATCACTCGGGTGTGGTCTGAGGAAGAATACATACCTGAGTGGAAGGATATATACCTGGAACTACTTTACAGGCTATTTAAACCACACCCGAAGAGCAGCACATGCTTCGCGTTGTTCTGCATCTAGCCGCGGGACGCTCACCGTGTTTGCTCCTGCATTCGGACTTCTGCCACGCCTGCCAGCATCCTGATCACCTACAAAGGAAGAGAAAGAGAGAATAGGAGAAGGAAAAGACTTAACCTGCAAGATCCGCATTCCGGAGTCAGCTCGCCGACGATCCTGCAAAGGAAGACACTTAATTTAAAAGCACATCGCATCGACCGCCGCAGCGCCGCATTCCACTCACCTTCACAGGGCGCCTCCATGTTCAGCAGCGATCACCCGGATTCGCAGCCACGCTTCCACGCCTAGGGAGAAAAAGACAAGAGCAAAGGTGAGAGAGAGAAGGGAATGAGGAAACCTAAACCTCCATGTTAAGACTTACCTGTTGGGTCATTCCCTCTTCATTTCGGGTCCGCGCCGCATCCAGGCGTTTCCGGACCCCGGCCCCTATGGGGAAAAAGACATTAGCGTCAATGAGCGAATGAAAAGACATTACCCAAAAACGCTCATCAAGACTTACCCGATTTCTACAGGGATTGCACCTCGCATCTCGGGTCGGTGCCTTTTCCCCGGCATTCCGTACCCCGGCCCCTATGGGGAAAAAGACATTGACATTAGCATATTGATGCAAGGACAAAAGGGGAACCTTTCAAGGAACTTACCTGGAAGCCAAGCAAGTTTGGTTCTCATAAAACCAAGAATCCAGTGAAGTAACTGGATACCAACGCGCCCCTGCATCAGAAGCAGGAAGGAGAGCTCGCCCTTCAAGACCCTAAGGTGAGACGCCACGGGAAGCACAGAAGGGTTTTGAGGAGGGTGAGAGGGGAAAGGGGGAGGCTGGTAGCATTCCCCGCAGACAGTTAATCCCTTATTCTCGCCTACAGAAGGATACTTTTGCAAGCCGGACAAGCAGGAGTTGGGAGTCCGGTCCAGTCCATCTTCTGAGCCCCGCGCAACACCTTAGAAGAGGTCACAGCAGCACGATCCTGGCCAGCGCCTCCGTGGGAGTCAGGTGAGCGTAACACACTCCCACAAAGGCCTTTTGGCACATGAGTGAAGGGGATGATTACTGCTGCACTATCTGCACTCTATCTCCATTATCCCAATGGGGCTATCTCCATTGGCCCCATTGAACTTGCAGTGAACAGAGAAAAGAGGGTGGCAAGAGCTCTGAAGGCAAGAGGAATGCAGGGTGAGCTGTGCTTTCATTGAACAGGGTAACTTAAATAGCTAGCTTTGCTACACAAGTGCCAATTTAATTAGCAAACCTGCAGAATTGCATAGCAAATTGCTCCGCGACACTGCTTATTTTATGCCTTGTACTAACAGGCAAGGTAGCTAGGGTGGGGGAGTGGCTATTGTAGCGAGAGAGTCGTTGAAACTATTCAAAGCACATTTCAGTTGTCACGGATGTGAAACCCTACAACTCAAATGAACATTTACACCTAACGACTGCATCAACATAATAGTCATTTATAGACCTCCATCGTTAGTCTCAGAGTTTGCAAATGAGTTTAGCTCACAACTCATACACTTAAAATCACCTAATTCATCCACATTGTTAGTAGGAGACTTTAACCACTGGAGAGGTAATAAGGTGGATAAAGAAGCCATCTCTCTCTCGAGAAGACCTTAACAAATCTTGATTACATTGTTATTAACAACTAACCCACAACCCCACAAGGGAACCAACTGGACTGGGCCTTAACGCACAACCTGCAGACTAAGAGGGTTGTCACAGAACCGTGCATATTGAGTGATCACTATCTGGTGTCTTTTGAGGTATTATTGGCTAACCCAAACAGCATCATAATCCTCATATAAAAGTACAGAGTAGAAATTTTAAAAATTTAGGACCAGAACAACTCAAACCCTGTATCACAAGAATCCTGAAATCCTTCCAAGAGCAAGACACTTGTGAAATTATGATAGACAAATACCTTGCACAGGTTCAGAATCTGGTGGAACAGGAATCCCCCCATGAAAACCAAAATAGCGAGGAAAAATAGTAATCACCAGAAGTGGTTTAGTGAAGAACTAAACAAACAGAAAGTAGGAAAAAGAGCGCTAGAAAGAAAATGGCACCAAAATCGCTCCAAGGAAAATAAAGACAACTGGAGTCAAGCCAATAAAAAATACAGGGAAAGTATTAGAGAAGCTAAGGCTAATCATTACAATAAAGAAATAGCAGCAGCATCAAATGCTACAAGCAAAATATTTTAGATATTAAAAAGAATAGAAAAACCTAAAGTCCTTACTCCGCCCTTTTCACCATCTAAGGAAGACTGCGATCTAGTCCAAAATGCCTTCGCAGCAAAAACGCAAAAGGCAAGAGACAACATAGTTAAAGCCAGAGAACAATCAGCAGAATTCATGCCAGAGAAAGACTGTTTTAATCAGGGAGTCACTAATTCCTTTAATTTCACATCAGTCTCGGAAGCAGAACTGCTGGTGGTGCTAAACAAATCTAAACCAACATCATGTGCCGTAAATATACTTCCTCCAAAAATTATACTAGAAAATATGTAAATATTCGCACCTGTTTTGGTTAAAATAATTAACGCATCTTTTAAAGAAGGTTCAGTACCGAAGAAAATTGAAAAAGTCACAAATATGCCTTTGGGTAAAAAGTTTGGTCTTGACCCCAAGGACCCAGGTAATCTACGTCCCATTACTAATGCTAACTTTGTCCTTAAAATATTGGACAAAATAGCTATGATCCAATTACAGAAACATATAGCGGAGCAAGCAGTACTCCATCAACAACAATCTGGCTTCAGGGCAGTCCATAGTATGGAAACAGCCATGTTAGGACCTGCAAAGCCATATGCTCGAGTTAGTGGACAGAGGCAAAACTGGGATGTTGATGCCGTTGGACGTTAGCGCAGCCTTCGACCTGGTAGTTCACCAGCTCCAAGTAAAAAAGCTAAAAAAAATAGCGGGACGCTCCCCGATGGCCTTGTACTGGCTCGTTTCCTTTCTTTCGGAGCGTCAAGCCAGAGTACATTGGGGGGGAAATGTTTTCAGAGGCTATCTCAATTATTTTCGGTGTACTGCAGGGAGCTAGCCCATCTCCCTTGTTGTTCAACTTATATATGAGAAGTCTCTATGATCTGTTGGAGGACGTCGGTGTCTTTTTCACAAATTACGCTGACGATACGCAACTGGTATTAGAACTAGAGGGTGATCACACAAGAGATAGTGGGAACATAGCGGAAATCTACCACATAATAGACCATTAGATGCAGCAAAACTGGATGTGCCTAAATAACAAAAAGACAGAGCTCTTGATCTTTGGAACTAGCGCAGTCAGAGCCAAACTGGGAGAGGAGTATAATTTATTCTTCATCAAAGAGGCCAAAATCCAAGTCTCGGGCAAGGTTAAGACCCTGGGGATGATGGTAGATGCCCAGGTGAGCTCAGAGGCTCAGGTCAACTATTTAGACAAAAACAATTCATACTATACATGCCTCATTAAAGCCATTAGACCCTATCTGAGCAAAGAGAATTCTGCAACTATAGCTAGAGCAATATTACTATCCAGACTAGACTATGGAAATGCATTGTTGTTGGGGGCAACAAAAAAAGACATTGCCAGATGTCAAGTCATTTAAAATGACGCGATTCGTCTAGTGAAGAAACTAAAACCTAGGGAGCACACAACAGAGGCAAGGAAATCATTGCATTGGCTAAGCGTTGAAGACAGAGTGAACTTCAAGTCAATGACAATCATTCACAGGTGTATCTTTGGAGAGGCCCCGCCATATTTCAAGAAACAATTCACAAGATATAGCCCCTCGAGACAACTACGCTCAGCAGATAAAGGACTGCTATACATGCCAAGATACAAGCTCAAAGCAGGCATGGGCAGATCCTTCACTGTTTCACAACAGTGGAACAAACAACCTCCTAAATTACGGTTAAAAAAGAACGTTTAGGAAGACCTTGAAGACTTGCCTCTTCAAGTAAACTTTAATGCTTAGCAAAATAAGAACCCGGTAAGACAGACGTTAATTCCAAATGTGACCATTACATGTTGTTTCTTATCAGCGCCCTGATGCCTGCGAGCTGCCGGCACTTTATAAGCACCCATAACATAACCTAACATATTTCCAGGTCCTTTTTTAGCAGGGCGAGTTGACGCCACAAACCATATGATATGATATATGATAGGATATGGCATTTGTAACGCGCCTATTGACAAGTGTTTCGAGGCATGACGAGGCAGGATGGGGGGAACAAGGGGAGACAGACAACGATCCTACTAGGCCAGGTGTCATTCAGATCGCGCAAGGGTAGAGGGGAAGGGAAAGTGCAAGCGCAAAGGGAGAGGGGAAAGTGCAGTACAGGGTTAATAGAATACACAATAAATAATAGGGCCAGCTAGTGGCAAGTGCAAGGTAAGTGCCTGGAGGAGGGGCTGTAGGATACAGAGACAGTCCCGTAGTGCGGGGAGGCAGTGCAGGGAAGAGTGGCTGGGCCAAGGACAGAGGTCGCTGACTGAGCCAGTTGCAGAATTCAGTGCAGGTTCAGTGATATTAGCAGGGGAGCGAGGGAGAGAAAGCGGAGGCAAATAGGAAGGTTTTGAGGTGCTTCCGGAACCGGAGATGGTTCTCCTCAAGTTTCAGGGAGGCAGGAAGGCTGTTCCAGAGGGAGGCCCCTGCTGCGGAGAGAGATCTACCCCCAACTCGTTGCTTGGAGATGCGGCTGACCCTGAGGGAGTTGGAGGTGGATGAGGGAAGAGCTCGAGAAGGAAGATATTTAGGAAGAGAGAGTTGAAGGTATTTTGGCCCAAGGCCCCAGAAGGCCTTGTGGACAATGCAGAGGGTTTTGAACTTAATCCTCGCAGCCACTGGGAGCCAGTGTAGTAATTTCAGACCTGGAGAGATACGGTCACTGGGCTTGAGGCCAAGGACAAGTCTCGCAGTCCTGTTCTGGATGAGTTGCAAAGGGCGGAGAGTAGAGGCAGGCAGATTTAGATAGAGGCTGTTACAGTAGTCCAGCTTCGAGAGAACCAGGGCTCTAGAGACAATATATTCACAAAGTGCACTAATGCACTCAAGGGATGGGCCAGAATAGAAGGAACAAAGGAAGATACAAGGCACCATTTGAAGGTTATTGGATGTTTTGAGTGAAGGATGCAGCAGTGGATATGAGATGGCTTTATTTACAACAGCATTTGTCTGACTTACTTCATGGCCTTTAGGGTAAGTGAGATTATAGCCAAAAACACTGCGGCCGATGATGGGCTAGCCAACGATGACATGATAGTTAGAAGTGAATGTGCGTCTGTGTTGTTAAGAAGATATAACACTGATCAATTAGGCAAAGGGAGAGTAATCAACCTATACTGCATAGATGATCATGAGAAGTGCCCGGTGTGTATAACAGGAAGGTTTTTACAGTCCCATGCCCAAAGGGGGAAGCCAGGTTCGGACTGGGACAAGAAATAGGCCCGGACACCCAAAAGAAAGTGGCCCACCCCTCGCCTCACGACCCTTGACCTCTGATGACATCACCAGAAGTGAAGTCATTTGACCCCACCCCAAAGTGACATCCCGGGAAGCGATGAAACACGACCTTTCACCCCTTGACAAAACAGGAAGTGGCATCAAATAGCATTGTTCCTAAGTACACTTCGAAATATATGGTTATGATTTCACTAATGTGAGATTCATTTCATGCAATAATGGATCACCATATGTATCATTAATATCTGCGTGTATAGATCCATATTGTCAAATTACTGTGAATGCAAGCACAGTGTCCAATTTACTCAAGCGTCCCAAAAGAGAAAAATCTTTTTTTTTTTTTGTTAAACTGGTACAGGCGCGGGCAGATACTGGCCCCTACTCCCCTGGTACGATTTTCGGCCCGGCCACGGACCGAAAGGTCGATGGGTCAATCCGACCCTGGCGGAAGCAGCTACTGATACACAAGGACAGCAGGTCCTGAAGCAGATTCCTGTTCCAAGCAGTCCTCAAAAAAGGTATTAGGACAGCGGGATGGGATCCAACAGAATTTGAGGCGGATTCATTTCAAATAGGGGCAGCAACCACAGCCTAGGTGGGCGTGCTGGGACCAAACGAAGTTAAAGAAATCGGCAGGGGTGAGGCGGGGGGGCGGAGGTCTGACACTTACAAGAGCTTTGTCAGGGAGAAGTTGATCTAATGCTCATGTTCTTTCCGGCAGGTGCCACGCCTTTCAACTCTGCATGGATTGTGGGTCACTCGTTTGCGTCCAGAGCAGGCACGTGGCTGGAAGACACCCATGAAGGAATACAGTTCCAAGCAACTATCACTGACTGGTGGGATGACACCGGTCACGTTATGGGAAGACTTGGATGACTGGTTGGCGACCTAGTTAGTTCCAGGGACAGTCCTGAGTTCCTGATAATACACCTAGGGGGTAATGACCTGGCACAGCAGAGAAGGAATCAGAGATATTTGTACATCACTGAAAAGTACAGCCCATGCTGAAGGGGCGCCGAAATCATGCTGCCAGAAATAACACCCAGGAGGTACTGGAAAGGGGGCTAATTCCAATAAAGCGTAGACATTTCTAGGAGAAAATTAAACAAAGCTCTTGCGAATGTTTGCAGTAACATGGGGCTGACCCTCATCAGACACGGTAGAATTGCACTACGGAATCCAGATGTGTGTTTCACCAGGATGGGGTCCATCTATCAACAGAGGGCATGGGATTATTCACAAGAGACATCTTCTGGACGCCACAGAAAGGGGCTGCATATGATGGTACTTTTGGGAGGACCCTGAGTACGTAAAACCACCAGGGTCCGGTTCACGGCTACCCACCCCTGCACATTGGCAAAAGGTACCGCTCCTCACCTGACCCAGGATGGCCGGAGGCACATTCAGAGCATCTCATTTTGTTTAGTTGTGGGCTTGTGGCATTCTTTTAGAAGGAGGGTGCGTGTCAATTACTCAGGCACCACATTGTGTCTCTACCCTGCTTATGAGGATGGGTTGCGCCTGCAGAGGGCGCACGAGAACTGCCCTGGAGAGGCTCCTGCTCAATTAGGAGCACCAGCATCCGGCTCGCTGAGCCCCGCCCCTTCATTGATGCCAGGGGAGGGCCACACATGCAGCAGTGCCAGCCCCGACTATATCCTATTGTTTTAAAGTGGGGCTTTCTGCTGCTTCCATGTACGAGGCTCGAAGCTCGCTTTT
This sequence comes from Ambystoma mexicanum, assembly GCF_040938575.1. Taxonomy (NCBI): domain Eukaryota; kingdom Metazoa; phylum Chordata; class Amphibia; order Caudata; family Ambystomatidae; genus Ambystoma; species Ambystoma mexicanum. Next base: position 1,580,573,460 of record NC_090937.1, read on the forward strand.
TTCGGTTTGTCACTGTGTCACTGCCCAACCGTGACCCTCTGGAGACAAATACCCCCGCCCTCCTACCCTCAGCGCCCATCATGCACTGAGGGACCCATAATTACTGCTCATCACTTTCTTCTAGTAGAGAATTTTAAAGTGGGGGTGATTTACAAGCGATGGCTCATTTAAGTAACCATTGTTTTGGACAAGACGCTCTTAATGTTTCCGTGTTAAGACATTTAGAGGTGATTTATTGTTCTAAAAGCACACTCAAAGCACTAATTACCTAGCTAAGGCTAATTATAATATATCACACCAAAAAGTTTTAAACTACATCAGATGTTCATATGTAACACACCAAAGCGCGTTTAGTTTGGAAAGAATGTAATATTTTCATCACATCATATATAAAACCTGCTTTTCACAAATATTGAAACATTAACAAGTAATGTTTTCCCACACTGCCTTTTGTTATGATTCTTTAAGTCTTGAACATACAAACCCAAAGACCATTTTTGTCTTTCTGACGAATTGCATTGTGGGATTTGTAGTCTCCCATTCAAAATGGTGGGAATAATGCCACCAGGGTACACTTTTGAGCTAACAATTTATAAACTTGTGTGAGTGCCTTACAATGAAGTATGTGCTTTTTAAGTCATCTTTATAAAAACAGAGTATTGTTGAAAGCCAGGGGGTGAGGAGGCGAAATGATGAGAGGGTAAGTGAGTCATGAATATTTGCCCAGATTATGGCAAGAGAGCATGCAATCCTGGAAAGTTTATTTTCCCTGTATGTGGCCATTTGCAGCCTTTTCAGAGGGTGTCTTTGAGGCCGGCAAGCTTGCTCAAGTGTTTGGCTACCAGCATTTCACCCAGGTGGTCATGAGGCCAGTGCAGACGCTTATCCACAATGCCACATAAAAGTGTCATCAAAGCACTTACCTCGTATTGGGATTTTGTTTTCCATGGAATTTTTCACAATAGATTGCAGAGTTTAAAAGGTAGGCACCTTTTATAATTTGCAAGCGTTCTTATTGGTAAATCTCCTCTCACAGGTTATTTTTCCAGTGTTGATTAATTTTTTGAACGTCCAATTCTCTTTTGTCTTGTGGCTTTCTTCTAAGGGGAAAGGTCATCTGAACTAAATTTGTATATTTCACTTTAAGATGTGTCCATTTACTGTGCGTATATACATGGGTGGCATGTTTTGATTTTCGCTATGGGGAAGAAGTTCCCATACCGAGTGAAGTGAGGGAGCCATCCATATCCATTCCCAGGCCAAAAAAAAACCCAAATGGATAAAGGCATATGGTTTAAACGAAGATATAAACATATGACATCTCACCAACGTTCATCTAACCTGCTAAGTTGCCTTAGCAACATTCTGCTATATGATCCCTTTGCTTCCCCCTACTATTCCTTCCCCTGCCAAACAGCTTTGGTCTGCACACCCCCTTTAATCAATGCTCAAGGGTGATGAGGCGCCTTTTTCATTTTGAAGTGAGCTTCACTCGATGATTTTGCAAGTAGACATACATCCTGCCACTCTCAATGATTTAGAGGAGTACAGCACACAACCCAGATTTTTTGTTTTTTGTTTTTCGTTTTTAGTCCCCCCCATACAAATACTTTACAGGATCTCCACAAGGGCAACATGAAACTTCTGCCCCCGATGTTCACGAAGAACGGAAACAACGGCATCCTCTGCCCCTATATACTCAGCTCCTATGCATATATTATTGAGTCCCCTATTTTCTTTTCAGGACTTGAGCCCTGTTCAAGGCCTGTGAAATTGCTTACTCTCACTTGCTGGAGCTCTTCCAGGGAAATAGGCTCTATTGCACTATAATGCCTTCCTGCAGTATATGCAACCTGCTCTGTGCGCCCCAGGCCCAATCATGGCCTGACATGACAACCTTGGAACTGGCTTGGGGTTTATTGCTTTTGGCAGTCAAAATAATCCTTATCTGTAGCTACTGAAATAAAAGCATTCTGCTAGTTTGGACAATGGGGCCAAATATATACACAAGAAAAGTAAAATAAATCGTGACAGCAGTTCGCAAAACACAATAACCATATTTTTCCAATGCCCGCCAGTCAGATGGTTTTTTCAAACCAAAGTTTCAATGATACCATTTGCAACAATGTTTCTACCAACTGGAATGAGATGTGTTCAAGTGCCTGAATTGCAGACTGGTCCAGTGGGGTGACCCAAGGTGTGGGTGTCTCCTGCAAGACCTGCTGAGGGACCCCAGCCCCAAGCCTCTCTAAGAAACACAGGCAGGTACACGGACTCCCGGGGCCGGCCTTGGCCACCAGGCATGCACAAAGAACAGATCACCGTAACTCTCAGGTGCCGAGGACTGCACTAGATGAAAGATGTACGTTTTTTAATCAAACTCTTATGCTTTACGCCTAGTGTAAAATCAAGGGGGTGCAGCATCTGTCCCGTCGCACCCACAAATACCAGCCGCCACTGTGCACGAACGAGTTATAGTATTATGCACAGGCTAATGGTAGAGGCAGCTTTTTGTTGCCAGGAGGGTGGGAGGGTCTTGACGAGCACTGGCATTGTAAACTATTTACTGCCAGTTGTAGCAGGTGACAATTTTTACTGTAGGGGCATAAACAACTGGCACGAATTAGTGTGAGCGACCAAGGGTTGTGAGGGAGCATTATAAAGTTGGAGGTATTTGTGGGGTCCCCTCCCAATAAAAGGTTTAAACATTTTTTTTCAAACGGTCTATTTTATGGCAAACCTTTTGAGAAAATCGGTTTAAACGCATTACAACTGAATCTTTGGTTTAACACATGAAAAAATCTAGTAGAAACTAAATCACCATAGGTCACCATTATGAAACTGCAGCCACAATCTGTGCCCGTAATGGTCACTGTAAATAACTTTCATGAAACTGCAGACAAAATCTATGCCAATATGGCGACTAAGGGCCTGATTCACAGAATCGTTTTATAATGGAACAATCCCATAGGAAATCGCTCTGTGAATCAGGCCCTAAATCTCTCATGAAAATGCAAACAACATCCATGTCAGTAAAAGTCAATCAAAATCACTTCTTTTTTCACACACCATCAAAACATACAGTTATCTCTCATGTATGCAGGGATGGCTTCAAGGCCTTTCAACTTTTTTGTTGAAATGGGCCCATAACATAGGCGGGTCCGAACAGCTGCCCCATGTAGGCAGTGCTATGACACAACACACACTCCTTTAATTCTTTAATTCAGGACATTGAATGTGTCCTTTGCAGTGTGCACATTACAGGCTGCCTTTGCTGGCACCTCAGGCCTTTCCCTCCCACAGGCCTCTTGCAGTAACCTTCAACATTCTTATCACCTTGTTGCCATTTTACTCTGGTTTTCTTTAAATGAGTACCCTACTGTCAAAAGTGATGAATAGCCTTTTAGTGGATGCACATTATTTCATCTCCCTGATGGCTACCTGTGCAATCACAATCTGCAGCTATTAACCCTCTTGGTGCGTCCTTTTGACTATTTTATTGTAAGCACGCCACAGGTGCCGCAGAGTGTTTTTTCTAGCGGTAGGCAAGGTGGCCCCTAAAGCTATGATGCAGTTTACATGTGGTCACTCAAATTCAAATCATGACAAAATGATAAAATGGGGTCAAACAGAGCTAGTGGGAAGGGGCAGTCTAGAAAAGACAACTAATACTATACGAATAACTATGATCTATGGCTAAACATGGGTGCTTAAAGAGTCAAAAGACTGATAAACTCTCACAATCCCTATTGAATCCTGATGTGGGGCCCAGGGTGGCTGCATTAAGGAAACATTGTGATGATCAGGTGTATACTTATCTGCTCATTGAGTTCATCTGCACACTTTTAGATGAGTAACTTGGCTACAAAGTAGCTCTCAGATTGTACTGAGGGCAACCTATCACACCCACTTCTTGTTAGAAGGTGGTCCTTTTCTTCTCTTTGCTAATTGCAGCGAGAGGACTGCTCTCCCTCAGAATGGAATGTTAGCAGACAACCCATGCAATTTTGATGGCTTGCACCACAAAGCGCAAAAGCATGGAAATGCAGGCGCGCCCGAGTTTCAGTGTATTCGTTGCACTTTGTAGTGCAATCGTGAATGCCTACTGCCATGTATGCACATGGTGTGAGGCATTTACTTGAATTCCTGTGGAGTGCACTAGCTTGTACCAGTTGCTAAAAGCTGGCTGTTCCATAGTGATCTAATGCAGAGCAGCCATCATCAGAATCCGATGCTGACAGATTTTAATTTGTTTTTTAAAGGTGGAGCGGGTGGGGTGGTTTGTTCTGGGTACTCACCCGAGCTAGTCAAAACCTTGGAAATCACATTGAGTGACAAATGACGTAAAAAAACATTTGTAGCTCTTACACATGATTTTATTGTTCAATTTCCATGCTGGGGGATTGGAAAAGGACCCCCTAAATCTGTCCAATTGATATGGAGGATTTCCTTTCTCAGGGCTCCCTATTTTTGCAGATAAGGTACAGCGAGAATACATGATTTGCCCAGTATCAGACACTTTGCTTAAGTGCTAAAACCGGGATTTGCGACCCAGTCTGTGATTCACGCATGTTGCCATATATCTCCTGTGATGGGTCAGAAGAAGGACGCAGCCTCTCCTGATTCATCTCACAGGGTTGTTTATTTAAGCAATATAACCCTAACGGTGGGGGCATTACCGACTCCGGTAATGCCCCGGGGCCCATAGTTATAGGCCCCGGGGCATTACCAGAGTCGGTAAAGCCCCCGCCGCGAGGGTCATATTGCTATTAATACCCCGGCCCGCAATATATGCGTGACCGGGGCACTAAAAGCATTTTTTTCTGTCCCGAAAAGCCGCGCCGTTTCGGGACAGAAAAAAAAAAACAAACAAGAAAATGCCCGCCGGGAAAGGGAAAACGGGAGTCCATTTTCTCTTTCCATGGCGGCCTTTGAGAGCGGACGCGCTGGGAACAGAAGTGTTCCCAGCGCGTCCGCTCCCGAAAAAAAAAGAAGCAGAAGGTAAGTGGGGTTGGGAGGGCGGGAAGGGGGCTGGGAAGGGGGCTAGAGAAAAAAAAAACGTACCTGCGTCCGCGGCAGTGGACGATGGAAGCCTCCAGCTGTGTGGAGGCGTGGAGTCTCCACACTGCTGGAGGCTGCCATCGTCTCCCACCAGGGACTGAGGAGCAAGAAGGTAAGTGGGGTGGGGTGGGGAGGAGGGAGGGAAGGAACAAAAAAAAAAAAAAAGCTTACCCGAGTTCCCAGCGGGGGACAAAGGCAGCCTCTCAGCCGTGCCGCTTCGAGCCTCCTTATTGGCTGAGCGGCTGCCACGCCCCCACGCCGAGGACAAGGCCGCTGCGTGTTGCATTCTGCTTGACTCTCGCCGGGTACTAATAAAGAAAATAGGTAAAGGTCTATCTTTCCCTATACTATAAGGGACACCATATGTAAGGGTGCAGAAGTTCGAGTCTGACACAATGGTGGCATGGTGATTTGCAAATACTTTCATTCAGGCAGAAATAAAGAGGAATGCTATCCCTCTCTAACGCTAAGAGGGCTTTCCCTGCCTCTAATAAGGAACTAAGGAGTCGGTAAGAATGTCCAAGTAAATAGAAACAATCTCCTGTTGTGTCAAAATGCCTACTTCTACCCCTCACACTTGTAACTAATAAGAAAAGGGTAGTGGATCTTCTTGGTCCAGAAGATCTCCCTTCTTCTGCACAATGAGCCACAGAGCACATTTCACCTGTAAGAATGACTCCTTTCTACAGGTCTCAGTTCTTTTCCGAGGAAACAAAGTTCCAGCTTGTGGTGCTGGAAGGGCTCAGTTCCAATGCAAAAGAAGAAGTTCAAACTCAAACCTTATTCCTTGTTGACCATTTATTTATTTATTTTTATAACGCGCGGGTAGCCCGGAGGCATCAGGGGGCACACAAACCCGAATATACAACCATACAAGACGGGACGCAGCAAAAAAACAACCTCAACGCAAATAGCATGATCATATATTGAGACAGGAACTACCAGAACAGTAGGGTTTTTGGAGATCTCCAAAAAGTATTCAGATTCGTTTCGAGGCGAAGGGGACTTGGCAGAGAGTTCCAGTATTGTGCTGCTAGGCAAGGAAAGGCCCTACCAAGTCCCTTGGCCCTACTGACCTTGTGAAAGTTAGAATTTGATCCCAAGAACATCTCCAGCTCTGGGATTCATTCGGGGGTTGCTTTCAGATCCTGTGCCAGACATGGGCAGCCTCTGCAGTGGCACAGGGGCCAACAGACTTCGCTTGCCACACGCATTATAAGAGGATGCCTGTGCTATGCAGGTTACTGCACCGTACCCCCTCAGCAAGGCCTCACACATACTTTGGTAACAGCAGAGTGATTAAATGCAAAGCTCTTCACTTGTTCATTGAACTAGTCTCTTGACAAGTCTTAATTTATGGGTGATAATGCTTGGGTGATAAGACCCGATGGCTGTATTTGCCTTTTGAACCCCATGCAAAGCTCACGTTAGCTGCCCAAATTGATGTCTTCTTTCAAGACAATTTAACAAAGTTGCACAAAAAAGTACACACTGTCTTATTTTGTATCGCAGATTAGACACACAAAAACAGGTTTGATTTTTGTTTTTCTGTGGGACTTCAGAATTTTTTCCACATTATATGTAAAAAGCAGGCTGTCTTTGTCAAGTAATAACTACAAGCAGATGACTTGGTCACACTGTATTTCTTGTGTACAAGTCTGGGAAGTACCTTTTCAAAGCCCTGAGCAAATAGTTTAGACTTACATTACTTCATATTTTAGTACTTGCAGTGTTCTATTCAAGAAGGGGGAACATAATGAACACGAACCATACTATTTGTGCTTAAAATATTTCTCTGAGGATTTATATATGCGTCAGGTTGATGCATATGGTCAGTAAAATGTTCAAGTCATCCCTATACAACAGAGTATTCTTGAAAGCTAAACATTGGAACACATTTCGACCAACTAGAGCCCAGCGGCTTTGTGTTGAAGCCCGTAAATTGCAGACTACTCTCAACTTCGGCTGCACCACTTAACTAAAGTGTGTGATACTGGGCAAATCTTTGTAGGAGATATAACTCAAACTTTTTAAGTTATGTTTTTGGACTGAATAGAGAATGATCTAATAATGAACAGAATAGATATGTGTTTTTTTTTATAAGTAACAAAGCAACAATATTTTTGTTCACCCAGATGGAAATAGGTTAAATGTCCTCATAATAAGTGAAAATGGCTGCATTTCTTTTTTTCATACGACCCCATACTTTAATACACACATACATGATTAGTAATCCTACGAAGGAGCAATTTACCTGCATTGCACCTGAATTAATCTTGAGAAAAAAAGCACACTAAACACCCTTCTCCTTTCTTCTCTCAAGTCTCCTTAGCCTTTGTGGACACAAGCAAATGACTCATCCATATTATTAGACTAACCCTCCGAGTAAATTGGCAGAGTGGGGGGACGGGGGAGGCGGGTCATTATGAGCTTGGCGGGATAATTATTCTTGCAGATTCAATTTGCCAGATACACCAGAAATTAGCATCCACCAGATTTAAGGCAAAGCTTTGGAGAAAGTGCCAAGTAAATAACAGCGTATTATTGTTATTATTATGACTGCGTAACTGTATAGAAGGGAAGTGCATGAACATCCCTTGAATACATACAACAAATATTCACATGGGGGCACTGAAAGGGAGTGAGAAAATGTGCTTTAATGGTATGAACCACTTCTGTGCATTATCCATTTCTACCTTGACATTGAATGTGGGAATGGGACTTTATGGGTGGGCAAACGGGACAAGTGCCCTGGGTCCCCAGCCTGGGTTTCCAGGGGGGCCACACCTACTGCAAAACCTGGGGGGCGCAGGGGGATTGGAGCCAAGCTTGGAGGGGGGAAGCCGGGCTGTCACACCTAGGTGGGCCCAGGCTTGGAAAGAAAAAATGCAGGTGGCACACTCATCCTTTTTGATCGTCTAACTACGCCAGCGACATGACTGGATTGCTATTAAACACTTAATTCCTTACCAACCAGATCAAGACATGTGTCGCAGTCTGCTGTGGGAGGCATCAAGGGATTCACCCTCCTTCTGTGTGGCAGTCCTCATGAGGAATTTCTCATAATCTAAGTTTGCCATTGGTACAAAGTATTCCTGGAGCGCCTCTTAAGTGGCATTGAAGGAGATATCGGTGGACCGTATAGTCTCAAAAACATTATGGATGCCGGGCCGGCTGAATAAAACGTCATTGACATCATAGTTTTGTCATCATCCTCAACCCATGGCCTTCAGGATCATCTCCCGCCTCTCTACCCATGTGGCCCACCTGGGCCCTAGGGAGGATGGGGCACCAGCTATTGTCAAATTCATGCAACAGGGCGTGGTATGTAGATGAGCGTGGCACTCTTGTTCTTGCGTGGCCAACCCCAGCGTTGTCACCATTGTAATAGTACTGCGGGTTGCTGCAGGGGCTACGGTGCCCGCAGTGGGCTTTTCAGTGCTTGGGGTTTTCAGTAGCTGGATGATTCTCTGATATCCCTTTGGGTGTAAGGGATAGGGTGCACAAGCACTCATGTGGGGAGATGCAACCCTGTTGGCCCTCTCTCCTCACCTCTTGGGAGTGGCACCTGCGCACTGAGAGCACACAAGCACTCCTTATTGGAGCTGCAATCCTTTGAATTGTGCCACAAATACTGTTCCTGATGGCACGTGCTGCTGTGTTTCTTTTTCTTAGGAACAGGCCCAGGCTCTACCCTCAGGGAACCTCTGGGGAAAGAGTCACCGCCGGGAGCCCGGCCCGTGGCTAAGAGGTGAACAGGTTTTACCGTTGTCTCAGCACACACTGGGATGGTGGTGCGCACGCAGGGCTCAAGCGCTGCGCAGCCCGACACCGCTTCGTGCAGGCCGCTCGAGCCTGCGGGCAATTACTCTTGCTGCGAGCAGCCGGTGGGAAGGCAGGATTCCACTGCGTGGAGGGTGTCCACGATGGAAACCGCCTCGTCGCCAGTTTTAGGGTGTTGGGGGTCCTCGTCCAGGTAAGGCCACACCTGCACACAAACAAGACAGAGACAAGTTGTGCTTACACGGGTCCCGTGCCTCCGATTCCTCGTGTGCACTAGGGCACCCTTATTTATCAAACTACACACATGACCTCCACGTCATGCCAACACTTAAAAGGAGCACACACCACACTGGTCCCTCACAACTCGCTGCTCTGTGCAGCCTTCTGCAGTGGCTGTGATGTTCTGTGTACCTAAACCTGCCGCCAGTACTAGCTGCACGCTGCCTGCACACCCAGCGCCGTCTCGAGTGCCAGTTGGCAGACTGGAGACCCCTCTGCAGCTCCAGCTCAATGTGCGTTCCGGGAGTGCGGCCGCACAAGGCCCACCTCTCCCTCCCGGGCGCAGCAAATAACGAGAATCCTTCCCTTCAGGTCAGTCACTTTAATAGGCACTGGTCCAGACCGATACTTAACTTTAAATGACAATGAGCTTCAGTTAAAGAAAGCCTATTAAAGAAGCATGCCACTTCAGGTGCAGCCCTTATGCACCCTTTACAAGCACAGCAGAAGGCACAGTTCTGATTATCAGCCGAACAGAACGGAGCCCCTGCTGTTCTGCATTTGTGGTGTGTTGGCGCAACTAGTGATGGACCCAGGACTCCTCCCCCGGGTGTTTCTAATTGTCACGTCGTGAGGGCGACTGACTAGCCCAGCATTGTTGTTGTGTGGGAGGGCTTGTGTTGGGGCCGTATCCCAGGGGAAGTGACGTTGGGGATAGGAAGGCGGGCGAGGAGAGAAGAGGGCAGTTCCAGTATGTAATGGGAATAAAGAGGACGTTAGCTGATGCCGCTCTGCCTCCCGTGTCTTTATTTTTCCTGGAGGGGACACAATGTGTGCGTGTGGCTGTCGGACCGCGTGTCGCCCCCGAGCTGTCCCAACACCACATTGGTGACGAATGGAACGGGTTCACGCAGTGCAGTGGGTACTTCGGTGCAGTGCTTTGCAGCGAACGGTGGGCCTGGAGGATGCCGTCGGGCATTTGTTACGCGCGTCGGCGCACTTCCATGCAATAGGCCTGCCCCTCCCCCAGTACAGCCGAGGGAGCGGCCTTCACGGCCAATACCAACAAGGAGAGAAGGGAAATACTCTCCCCCCTCACTGCGGGTCGCGTGGGAGGGCCAGCGGGCAACAAGAGTAGGGTAGCACCCTCTCCATCAAGAGCCACGAGGGGCCAGCAGCGCATGGCAGGAAAGGCAAGCACCCTTCCTCAACTCAACGGGCCACGGGTGACCAACATACATCACCCTTTGTAAGGGTGCACCTGCAGTGCTTTCAGGGACAGGGAAGCACCCCCCCCCCCCACAGACATCACCCTCTGCAAGGGTGCACCAACGGTGCTTTCAAGGACAGGAAAGCACCTCCCCTCGCACACATCACCCTCTGCCCCAGGACCAGCAAACCCTTCAGGAGGCGCCTCACAGGTGCTACACATGCCCCATGCCTTTGACCTGCGAGACACCAGTAATCTGGGGTCCCGACGGTAAATTTGGGTGAGGGACTTCAAGTTCTACGTGGGGGCCATAGGATTCACGGACGAAGCCCGTCTAAAGAAAACCTTGTCCATGGCAGTCAGGCCGGCTGTACGAGACATCGCGGGAGAGCTACTCAACCTGGAAACAGCCTCAAATTGATACCTGCACAAAAAACTGTCCAAATATTTCGCACCACACACCAACATAGACTATGAGAGGCACATCTTTCATACAACACGTCAGGACAAAGGCGAGTCTCTCGATAACTTCATCATGAGGCTCCGTATCAAACTCAAGTACTGCGAATTCCACCGGTATTCGAACAAAGAGGCTCTGCGGTCCCAATTCATAGCAGGCTGTGAGTCACAAGCATTGAGGAAGAGACTGCTGCAGAAACAGCGGTCGCTGGAGGACATTCTAGCGTTGGCTCGGATGGAAGCAGCGGTAGAGTCCCAGCTCGACAGCTTGGGGCAAAGTACCATTCAGCATAAACCTGCAGAAACAGATGCCATCAACAAACTGTCTACGGCACCAAACCAACCAGGCAGAAGGTCAGAAGCCACGTGTTTCCGGTGCAGATATGAGTATCCGAACACGGTCAAATGTCCCTACCTGGGGCAGCAATGCGCTGCATGCGGGGGAGACAACCATTGTAGGGCTGTCTGCAAAAATGCCCAGCAGGCAGGGGTTCCAAGAACGACGGAGCACCCGGGCAAGCACGCCAGGCAACAGGCTGGAAGGTGAGCCCAGGAGTCAGAGGAGGGAAGAACGAGAACACCGAAGCACATTCACCCTGGATGACCGTCAGCCCCTGATGGCGACAGGCGAAGCGCCAGGAGAAGATTTGTCTGATATATAGAGATGAGATCTCCATAGAGCAGTGAGTCCCCGTCATCGGGAGATGAACAACGAAAGAAGGGCTAGGTGTGGGCTCTCAACAACAGTACCGCCACCCAACAAGCCCCGTGCTCACACTACACATCAGTGACACCCCGCTGGAGTTCCTCATTGACACAGGGGCGACAGTCAGTATCATTAGCGAAGAGGCCTACAACACCCTTGCCCAGCCTCCGAAACAGAAAAAGCTGACAGTGGACATTTACCCATATGGGTCGACCATGCCCCTACCCTGCAGGGGCACCATAACAGCCTGGTGCACTCACAAGACCCATGCGGCCAAGATCCCGCTACATGTCCTAAAGACGGAAGTCAACACTGGCTGCATACTCAGCTTCAGGACGGCGGTCGATATGGGGCTGGTACACATCTTATACCACTTGATGGCCCACAAGTACTTTGCCATTTCCGAAGATGTGGAAGCAGCATTCCCAAAGCTGTTCAAAGGTTTGCGAAAACTGAAACACAGGAAGATACAACTGCATATTAATCCGGAGGTTCGACCAGTGGCACAACACTACCAGGGCATACTCATGAATATACAGAGGTAAGTGGAGGAGGAATTGGACAAACTCCTACAACAGCAGGTGGTTGAGCAAGTCACCGGCCCCACTTGGTGGGTTTAGTCCATAGTCCCGGTGTCCAAGAAGTCGCCTGATGTATCAATACGACTATGCATGGACATGAGGAGAGCCAACAAAGCGATTGAGTACAAACTACACCAAGTGCCATGGATCACTGACATGATCCACCTACTCCACGGAGCGAAAGTGTTCTCCAAACTGGACCTCACAAAAGGGTATTGCCAGATCGAGATAGCACCCGAATCTCGATATATATCACCACATTTGTGACACACATGGGGCTATTTCAATGCAAGTCTCAGTTTCGGCATCTCGTCGGCAGCCAAGATATTCCAGGAGGAGATCGACAAGGTCATACGGCACATACCCAACTGCTTCAACTATTCGGACGACGTGTTGGTCTTCGGAAAGTCCAAAGAGGAACATGACGTGGCCCTGCATAGGGTGTGTTCCGCAATCGAGGCGGCCGGCCTCACCCTCAACAAATCGAAGTGCGAATTTGGAAAAGGGTTGCCTCGATTTATCGGGCACATCTTTTCCGAAAAAGGAATGAGGCCTGCCCCGGACAAAGTGGCACCACTCAACACGGCACAGCCCCATCAGAACACGTCCGAACTACGGTCCTACCTGGACCTGGCGAGCTATTGCTCCAGATATCTTAAGGACTATGCCACAGTAAGCAACCCGCTCCGACTACTCGCCCGCAAAGATGAGCTGTTTGAATGGTCAAGGGACTGCCAGAGCACGTTTGAAACGATTCGCAACAACATCGCCCGGGCTGAGGACATGGCGTACTCTGATGCACAGAGGAAGACCGAAGTAAACATGGATGCCAGTCCTGTGGGGCTGGGAGCAATCTTGACGCAGAGAGACCCCGCCGACCTCTCCAACGTATTCATCATAGCCTAAGCCAGTAGCAGCCTCACGACCACAGAACAGGCATACTCTCAGGCGGAGAAGGAGAGTCAAGCGGTGGTATGGGCCTGTGAATACTTCCACCTGTTTCTCTACGGGAAGGCATTCACAGTCATAACGGACCATCAGGCCCTCTTAACGATCTATAGGGATGCATAAGGCCAGAATGCCCCCCAGGGTCGCCAGATGGGGACTGCCCCTGCAAGACTATAAGTTCAACATCCAACATCGCCCAGGCAAGGACAACCCAGTGGACTATCTATCCCGCCACCCGACAGGCCCGGCCCACGCGGTGCCATCCATTGCAGACGTGCATTTCAACTACGTGGTGCACCACCTCCAGCCGCTCCCAGTGGACTGGGCTGATCTTGCAGCCACGTCCGAGCAGGACAAGGCCATCAGCATTGTGACTCATTGTATCAAATCGGAAAGAACCTCACACTTCAAGCATCAAGCCAGGAATGTGAACGAGGCTGTACAAGATGACATCCGGTGCCTAGACCTGGTGAAGGACAAGTTGTCCATTGTTGATGTCCACATCGTCCTCAAAGGCTGCAAAGTGGTCATTCCAGAGGCACTACGAGAGAAGATAATCAGGTTGGCACATGAAGGTCACCGGGGGGTGGTATCTACGAAGCGCTTTCTTCGACAAAAAGTGTGGTTTCCTAAGCTGGATGCCATGGTGGAAGAAATGGTAGGGGGATGACCCACGTGTGCGCAAGTGGCTCTGCCTCCACACCCAAATCCGCTACAAATGTCCCCACTATCTGAGAGCGTCTGGGACAAGTTGGCGGTGGACTTCTTTGCACCTCTTCGCAATGGCACGAATGTTCTCATTCTGAAAGATGAACACTCCCGTTTTCCGGAGGCCCAGCTGGTCGAGAGAATGTCGGCCACGTGTGTCCTCCCAGTACTGGACCGCATGCTATCCACAAACGGAATCCCGAGAGTTATAAAATCAGATAATGGCCCGCCATTCAACAGCCAGGACTTTCAAAACTTTGCAAAGTACATGGGGTTTCAGCACATGAAGGTGACCGACGTTGGCCTTATGCCAACGGCATTGTTGAGAGGTTTATGGCGAGCATCAAGAGGACTCTGCAGATAGCCTACATCCTCAACAAACCCTTTGAGCAAGCTCCGTATCAGCTGCTGCGGAAATACCGGCATACCCCCCACAGCACCACAGGAGTGTGCCCTGCTGACTTAATGTTTAGGCGCCCCATCAAAACGAGGCTACCGGAAGGACCCTCCCAGGCCTTGTCGACGCCGCTCAAACAGCAGGCGAGAGACAAAGATCATGAACAAAAGAGCATGATGAAGGATTGAGCTGATACCCGCATGTGGGCTCAGGACGGCGTCATCAAGCTAGGACACCAAGTACTGGTCCATCAACCAAAGGATCGAATGGAAGATGCCACCTTTGCTCCCGACCTTCTGATAGTGACCCACAAGAAAGGCGCCATGATTACAACCAGTGGGGATAGACAGTCTGTGATGAGGAACTCGTCCCACTTCAGGAAGGTTGGACCCTCTCCGGCCCTAGGGTGGGAACAGACTTGTGATAGTCTTGATGAAAGACATTCAGATGAATCCTACCTTGGAGAAGGGGAGCAGTCAGAAGCAGAAGACAGCGGTGGGAGAGAGGCCTTTCCCCCGCCGGTGACTCGCCTTCCTCAGAGGCCTCAGAGATGTCGCCTGAAGCCTCCGAGACTGATTGAGGAAATGGACTGACAAATTTGTGAGTGACCTGTTACCTTAAAAAGGGGGGAGAAGTCACGTCGTGAGGGCGTCTGACTAGCCCTGCCTTGTTGTTGTATGGGAGGGCTTGTGTTGGGGCCGTATCCCAGGGGAAGTGACATTGGGGTTAGGGAGGTGGGCGAGGGGAGGAGAGGGCATTTCCAGTATGTAATTGGAATAAAGAGGATGTTAACTGAACCCCCTCCGCCTTCCGTGTCTTTATTTTCCTGGAGCTGACACCCTATGTGCGTGTGGCTGCCAGACGGCGAGGGGTTACCCCCCCCCCCCCCCGCCCCGTGAGCTGTCGCGACACCACACTGATGTTTCACTAATCGCACCAAAATGCCAAAAGTAAATCTTTCTAACACATCGGGCAGCGCCTCCGCTTAATCCGCTCCTGACCATTGCTGTCAGAATGTTGGGGAGGGTGAGGGCTCACGGAAAAATCTCGCACAGGCCGCTGGCAGACCTGGGGCCGGCACTGCCCCTCAGCATGGAGACCAGGCGGGACCGTCCACCAGTGCCGAATCTTGCGCCTTGCCATGCTCTGCTGAGGTGAGTACACGTGTCTGTGTATAGTAGAAAATACTGTGTCATCCTGCCGTTCCCCTTACCCCGCTGAATTGACTGCCTGCTGTCTATGTGTACTGTACAATTAGGTCACCCTGCAGCCGTTCCTTCTCTGCTGTGCAGAGGCGTTGCTAGGGGAGGGGGGCTAATGCAGAGGCGTTGCTAGGGGTGGGGGGCTGAGGGGGCTATAGCCCCGGGTCTTTTGGTTGTAGCCCCGGATAGAAGCTCAGGGCTACAACAAAAAGCATATAGCTAGCCCCGAATCCCGCAAGTCCTGACATTAGCTTAGCCCCTGACCTTTTCCAGACCTAGCAACACTCCTGCTGCTGTGTACAGTGCCTGTGTGTGTTTATGCACGAAAGGAGACACGCTCCACTCAGCTTAGCGGCAACGAAAATGCAGCCACGTTAGCTACTCCTCCCCAATGCTTGGGCCAATACCTATGCGCAAATTCAAAGGCTGTGTTCTGCAACTCGACTGCCTTTGCAATCCTGACAGTGTGTGCACAATGCCGCCTTCTTCCCATCCTCTTATAATGCACGGTGATTACCTGAATGTGTACAGTGCGGCCCTTGGTAGTTTACGGGGCATTCTAGTCCTGTCTGCAGTTTTTGGGTGCCTGGGGTAAGAGACGACTGAGCCATCATCTCTGCCTAACCTCTGGGTTTAGCCCGGAGACTGTGGGTTTTTACGCTCTTCTCCCGGTCTCCGGGGAAGAGCGGAGTCTCTGGGTGTTCAATCCTTTATCCAGGTCTGTCCGATTGTCAAACAGGATTTCTAAAGTCAAGAAAAGTAAGATGATATTGCCACCTTGTGGCTATAATAGTAAATCAAATATACAGAAACGTCCAAGAAACAACCTTTCTTCCGCCTTAGAAAAAACACGGCCATTGTAGATTTGAGTGTTTTGTGTTGAGCATAGGTGTCATTGGTATGACTTTGGAGCGTAAAGAGAATTATTTTTTTCCCTTTTATAAAACACTCTGACATAATTACTCAAAGCAACATATAGGTCTATAAGTCCCAGAATCAATGTTAGAGCCTGGAAGGCGTTCTCCGAATGGAATGGTGTACTGTAAAAACGGTAAATGAGTTTTGTCAGGGCACAGTTTGTTGTGCTGCAGTTTTGTGCACATAGCCGATCAAACAATCACTATAGTTTAAGGAACTGGGGGGAGTTAATTTAGTGCAACATAGGCAATACCTTTCTTTCGCGGAGGCAGCTATGTGGTGGATGGAGTATAATAGAAATAGGTTTGCTAACAGAAATCACATGTATTGCATTCCAAAGTACAAACTGCAAACGTGTTTCTAATGGCAGCTACAACAACTGAGTTCATCTTTTTGACATGTGGGCGGTGCCTTCTGCAATTGGGCGGAGTCTTGTGTGGCTATGGGCGGGGCATGCAGCTCAGGGTTTTTGATTTTCACATGTAGGCAGGTACGGACTGAGCTCCTGAAGTGCACAAGCTGTAAAGGAGTGGCCTGAACCATTGGGGGAGGAAGGATAGCTCAGGGGCAACGCGTTTGTCTTGGAAAACATACAACGCAGCGCAACACAGGTTTGAACCCTGATCCCTCGCTTAGAAACCACTCATTGGTATTAAGCTCGTTATAAGAGAACAATTGTAATTCATGACATGCACTTGTAGCAATGATCCGGCTATGGCAGATATACAGAAACGCGTTCTCTGCGTGCGACGACATGCAGCATGTACTACAACCACATGCCAGTGGGCGCACAGTCCCTTCAAAAGGCTGTGATATTTTTCATTTTTAAATGGAAGCCATCGGAAAGAGGTGCATAGCACAATTCTGCAGTGCACATGTGCAGAGTGCACCATTCACCACTCTGGATTTACTGCACACATGCAATGAAGTGTGTGAAAAGCCAAACAGGTGCAGGTTTTTGAACAATTTCCAACAGGCATGTAGTGATTGCCTGATCCCACGCTCCATTTAGATGGCAAAGTTCAGAGTCCAGTGAAAGGGTCCAATCGAGGCGTCGCGCCCTCTGAAATTGCATTTCTGTTGAGAGGCCCCGTACCTTTATCTTCAATGGATGACCACGTGCTTCCCTGAGGAGTGTTTTCCCGCCCACTGGTTAGGCTGCTTTTTTTTTTGTTGGGGTGTGTCTCCTCCTGACACAATCTTGATGAAGACCAACAGTGGGGTTTAGGCCCTAGTTCTATTGAGAGGGGTGCAACACCCTGACTTCCAAACGGTACCACCCATTTTGGCACGGGCAGTTCGGCGCGGGCCGGTTTGGCACGACCAGTGCAGCGCAGGGATCTTTTGCCACCAGTATTTGTCGGCGCAGCAACACATTTTTTTAAATAAAAAAATAAAGAACAGGTGTTGTCTTGAACCCTGTCCTGCACGACTGAGAGATTCAAGAGCTAACCACTAGGCAATCGAGACCTAGCACATTTGAAATGCCGCAGCTACTTATATTAACATAGGTCATTATCCAAATATTTAGAAATGGAAATAAATAAAATCCATTATTTACACGGATCACAATAAAATCGATAGTATCTCGATGGTCTTGTGGTCACCTCGGGTTACCAGCGTTCGCGACGCGCGTAATTGTTTATTTAGTATTTTTTGTTTGCATTTTTTTTTAACCTTGTAATTAAAACAATGTGTATGGAAATTGAGCCGAACTGGCTGCGGCGGAACGTCCGCGCAAATCGGCCCGCGCCGAACCGCCGGCGATGCCGAATCGTCCCGCTCCGCTTCCGAATGCATGAAATCGGTATTTCTAATATTATATCGCCACCTAGCGGATTTTCCAAAAACCACAGCATTCATTTGACTATTTTACTAATATTTTCATAACTTGTACTTCCCTACGCTCTAAACGTGTGGGTTCAGACCATACTTTACACACCTGTGGCCCAGCTGATTAACCCTGTCTTTGGTTCTATATATAAGGTTGTCTGTTATGTAGCCGCTAGACGTTTGGCCTATTTCTGTTTTCCTGGTTTACGGTTGTTCTCTCTTCAATTATCCCTCATGAATTTGTGAGCATTCAATGGATGCCTTTCTTCCTGGAACTTTTGTTGATAACCGCCAGCGTGCTTGGTGGGTCCTTCACTGCTTAGATTTCTGCACTATGCCTGTTCTACTGAGGCCATGCATTCCACGATTCCGGCCCAAGGTTGCACGAGAAATGAATGATTCCTCTTCCGATCACTGGAATTTTAGTTGCAATCGGTTTGAGGTGGCCAGTCCAAGGATGGACGTTTTGAATGTTACGTTCGACGCACAACACTCGGCATGCAACATCGTTGAGCATTTTCAGTGCCTACATAGAACCTTCATTAGTTCTTGATTGGTGGTTCCAGGGCATGTTGTGGAATGTGCCCTTTTAAAAGTGTGTTCGTGTATAAAGTCTCTTTGGCATTGAGCAATCTTTGCAGTGAGAACATGGATATGTTGCTATCCTTGTTGAGTTACACCGTCCCCACAGGCCTCTTTAAACAATGATATCTCTTGTCAGGCTGCTAGGACAGACCAATTGGCTAGCCTTCCCCAGGGTCGGACTGGGACAAGAAATGGGCCCGGTCACCCAAAAAAAAGTGGCCCACCCCTTGCCTGCAAAAAAGTGGCTCACCCCTCGCCTCACAACCCTGGACCCCTGTTGACATCACCGGAAGTGATGTCACTTGACCCCACCCCAAAGTGACATTCCAGGAAGCGATGAAACACGACCTTTCATCGCTTCCTTTCACCCCTTGACAAAACAAGAAGTGGCATCAAATAGCATTGTTCCTCAGTACACTACGAAAAATATGGTTATGATTTCACTAATGTGATATACATTTCATACAAGAATGGATAACCAAATGTATCATTAATATCTGCGTATATAGATCCATACTGTCCAATTACTGTGAATGCAAGCAGACGTCCAACGCTGAAGCTCTTTTTTATAGAACAAATATGCATACAATATCACCCAACCTGTGTCGGTACTGATTTATCGACCTAAGAAGGATGAAAGGCTTTCTGAAAGAAAGAAAAAAATGCATTTTTTTTCCAATTTCTTTTTTCTTCCAAACCTGCCCAGACGTGTCCAGAAACCGGCCCCCACTTCCCAGGGACGATTTCGGCCCGACCACGGGCCGAAAGGCCGAGGGGCCAATCCGACCCTGCTCTTCCCTCAGTGTCCTTAATCACAATGTCTCCCATAATGCTGTTTCCTACTTTTTCCCAGAGGAGACCGCATAAACGGGTGGGGCCTATTTGAACGTGCGTACAGGCACGTCCGCCACTACAACCGTTTCAACTCCTCGTTCTCAGATTCTGCTAAAAGTACACAGTGAGTGGCATCAGCTGTCAGTGAGAGTAGTTCCTCATGTTGGGCCCTGCCGACAGGATCGGACAAGCCAGTAGGGCAAAATACTAGTGTGGGCCACTTTTTTGGGGAGTCAAAGTGGAACACTTATTTGGCCAATGTGGGCCAGTTTGATGAGTTGCTTCACGCTAGTAGTTGTGACCATTGTTGCTGAGTAAACTTTCTTTAAATTGTACAATTTGCATCACATTTTTTTCAACCAAATCTCCCCCTGGGGTGCTGTTCAAACAATCTGTCAATAAAGGAATGAATTGCCATTTGCAACGGTGGACCAATTTTTCATTGGTGCCCGAGACAATGTTATGCCCCCGTCTGAGCCTGTCGACTGGATTATGGGAAGGAGGTTTGACTATGAGGCAAAAAAAAGCAACAAAGCTGCACCTGATCGCTGCGCCGGCTTCATGCAAAGGGTATTGGTCATCACTGCTGGTCCAACATGTCCTACAGTCTAGATATTAGATATTAGAGGGTCAAATGGGTGAAAAGATGCAGCTGCAGACCACATATGACCAAGGGGTATAGTCAGCAAAAACAGCAAAGGGTTTCACGGACCGGGGGCTCCATCGGGTGTACAAAAAGAAGATGGTAACCCAAACTTGGATTCAATGTAAGAGTGAAAATGCAATGACAGACTAAGGAGTCAGTTGCAAAAAAGGAAACTAATGTCACAGGCAAAGCTTAAAGTCAGACAAGGGGATCTATCTTTCAAGATAACACAAGTTGATTTATAGGCCAGAATCATTTCCCAATAGTAATATTCCCTAATCAAATGGAAGAATCTCATTCTGGCCCTACTTCGGCTTGCAGTTTTTAGTGTTCCGAAACCCTCTTCCTCTGGGTCTGGTGTACAAGCCGTCCGAGGCCTATATGCCGCGGACTCGTAGCAGTGTGAAAGCCCCCGCCTTGGATCTGTTTCAGCATGTCCTTGCTCTCCAAGAATCTTGGGAATAATCTTGAGGCTTTCGTTCTAGTATGCCAACATCTCCGCTCTAGGGTCTTGGTCCCCGATATACGGTTCTCCTAATGGGCCCTGTGAAACTTCTGCACCCTCAGTGAGTTTGGGCCATCTCGTACCCCCTACTGCCTCTGAAGTCTGCCCATGTCTGCTGGAGCCTCCTTGCTCTTAAAATCTATAGGAGTCACAGGTCTTCCTCCCATCTCGTTCAGTGTGAATGGGTTTATCACCACATCTAGCTTTCTACCCCCCCGCCCTCACCAAATGGTAAGGGCTCTATTCTCCTCCTATTCCTTTGAGCCAGGTGACCCTTCTCCTTGAACCCCAAAATATCTCCTCCATATGACGTCCCACCTCCCTGCTGACTCCTTGATGTCTCTTCTCTACCCTTCTCCTTTCCAATTCAATCCTACAGATGGTATGTTCTGCCTTCTGCCTCCTTCTTCATGTTCTCCCTCTATCAAGCAACCCTTTCCTCCAAAGAAGATGTCGATTTCATGCACTCTCTCCTCCCATAAGGCCTCTAGCTGGCCAACCTCCCCCAAACACCTTTCACCACCTCCTCAAACCCCCCCCCCCCGCACTGGCTGGGCCGGCTGGCTTTTATAGTCTGATCGCCCTTCTCTGTTGAGGTACTTGGAGACGTCTTGCACCTGTACGACGTGCACTGTTCTGTCTTAGAGTTGCGCAATGTGCTAGGTATCCATTGGGTTGGGCGGACATTCAAGCCTGCCACCATTTTGGATTTCAGAGAGGCTCCGGGCATGTGTGGACTCCTTCCCTTCCACTTGCAACCCTGCTCTTATTTCCTGCTTTAGCCTGGCTCCGTTTGCACTCAGCGTGTAATGCCTGAGACGTACAGTCCCCTAGTACGGATGTGAATCTTTTTGTTGTATTTGTAAAACCTATGTCCTATTACTTTAGCATGAGCGAGTGGGTTGCCTTTGTTTATTTTCTTCCTTGTAAAGACAGCACAAGTCAATTCCCCATTATTCGAGCACAGCTTAGCATCTGCGAGTCTTCTGTTGTCCGCGCGAGTATGTCTCGTACTCCAAAATGTTTCCCTCTGATTTGGCGCAGTAGAAAAAAATTTGCTTCCCCATATAGCAATGACTTTGAAACTTTGCAAGTTTCTTTCCTTAAATATGAAAGCCTTATATCCTACGCTGGGTGTTTGGGTTTAGAGAGGGAACAGGAATGGTTCACTGAGCGCAACCTTATGTTAAAGGGTATTTTTAAGGGGTTCCTGGCCTCCTCTTGTTGGTCATGTGTGTGTTAGTTGGCATGTTGGTGTTCCTATGATTGCTCCCGTACTATGTGCCGGTCACCCAATCGGTGCCGTAACACAAAATGTGGAGGCCTCCCAGCCATACCTCCCAAGGGGGGCCCCCTAAGCACCGCCCCAAAATAGTTATGCACCACCTACCAAATTAGACCACGCCTACCACCATATGCCCCGCCCACACACATTTGCTCCACTCATACATGTATGCTCCACTCATAGCCGTTCGTCCCACTCCTTCCTTCCAGAGCAAAAAGAGAGATACGTAAAAGTACAACATGCATACACATGCTTTGCCATCATTGCAAGGTACCCGTTCTTCAATGCAAGCTTGCACACTTGAAATTAAATCCGTGGGCATTCAAATCTAAATTGTGTTTAAAGTTGTCGGTAAAATTTGCTGGGCTGCGATGAGTACACACCAGTTTATTTAGATAAATCAAAAAACTTGCGAGGAACAGGTGCATTATTCAGTTAAAGACTTTGCCGAGCCCTGGGATGATATGAGTGTTTATTTATATAGCGCCTATACACAATGTGTTTCAAAGCGCTTCAAGGCAAGGGAGGGAACAAGGGAAAATACAATGACATGCTTACAGGCCATGAACAGTAAGGATGTGAAAAAAACTATCGTACAAGGCCTGACGACATTTCAGATAGTGCAAGAGCTAAAACATCGATAAGGAAGGGAGAGGGAGAGTGGAAAGGAAATGGAAACAGACGGGCGACTACCATACTAGGCCTGACAAAATTTCTGTTAGAGCCGGAGAAAAACAAAAGGTGAGGGAGAGGTGTGCAGAAAGGGAGGGGAGGAACAAAACAAGCGACTATCGTACTAGGTCTGCAGTGGTTTCATCCCCATAATAAGGAAAGTCCAGTATATGATGACTGGAGCGTGATGAACATAAGTATAGGGTGTAGTGGTATGCAGGGGCGAGACAGGGTGGAGAGGGAGTAGGGACAGGAGAGGGTATTATTAAATACCCCTCTCTCTCTTCACCACTAAAAGAAAGATGCAAATGATTGCTATGGTTGGTGACCCACCAAATACAGGGCTTTGCTTGGGCCACAGCTAGCTGGGGCAAAGACCCAGCAGTCTCCAAAATCTTTCCCCGAGCCAGGGCACTGCCGAGTGTCCCCCATGAATGAACACCCTGAACACGTTTTCCTCATTGAGCACCAGGAACTATTCATGCTAGTTTACAATTGAAGGGATCGATCGAGCAATTCCACACTGTGGAAAGAATATGTGGCAGGAAACGAGAAACTACCTCCTGCTCAAGAAGAAGAGCCAGCGCTTCACAGTCAAAAGTTGAGACTGTCCAAAAGAGTATGTGATTCCTGGGTTGCAGAAATATAAATGGACGGTTATTACCAATGAAATACGCAGCACATCCTGTGTGCATTATGTGGTCAGAAGGGGTGCAACCTTGACTCACTGTCTCAGACATCCTTGTCAGATATGCACATTTGTGGTCCTTCTTATGTTTCCAAAATAATTTTTGTGTTTATGGAAATTAGCCACTAGCTTACATTGTTGCTATTTGTGCCCCTCTCCTTTTTCACAGGTGATCTTATGGCTGTCAGAAGATGTGTGGGCGCTTGTGGGGGCCCAATATGCAAATAATTAGAGGCTCCCTTTAGCCCCCTTCTGTCTAGGTAGCTGTGTGGTGCTTAGATTATAATGGGGATTCTCCCAAATGCAAACTCCAATGTGTGATTTCTCTGGGTTTATAATTCATATTGTATAACATGAGCCCAGATTGAAATTCTATTCGCTACTTTACACCAAAGAACTGGAAACAAGGCACAACATGTCTCATAAATTACTACTTTTTAAAGAGGACTGTCTTTGGTCAACAAATTCACATTTAAAGTGGCACAGCCTTTAGTTTGTGAACACTTTTGCCTCCTTAGAGAATATGTGCATAGCATCGGCCCTACCTATGGGCTCCATTCTGTGGCAAAATAATAGAGAAAGCAAGGGCATGTGGGGTGAGTAGGTGTACCTTATATAAGGAGAGGTTTGTTTACCTCTGCACAGCAGAACAAAGGAAGCCAGCAGGGAGCTGAAACCCTAAATGACATTTGAAATGGCCCTGACACTTGGCCTGGGTGATTTACTCACTAATTTAAATCTTGATATCGTGAGTGGGAAAGTGATTTATTTATAATTAGCACATTTTATTTACAAACTGAGCCAGAGAGAAATGTAATTACAGTATACCGACTGTATGCTAACAAGACCGCCTGAGACAATGCTGAATAACCCAAAATACGTGTTTGCAGGATCTCATGTATTGCGTGGTGAAGGTGACCCTTGCCCAAGCCATCTGCTCATGTTTTAGCCCCTGCCCAGGACGCTTTAGGCCATGCCGAGTACTTTGGCCACGCCCTCTTGTTAAAGTCCCCCTCAGTTTCACATCCCACTCATAGCACGGCACATATACCTCCTCTGGATCCAGCATCCACTAATTCTGGGACCACCCCACTGTCAGTCATCAAAGTTAGACGCGGCACCGTCACACCGACCAAATGTGCAATTGTGAAGTGCATACATGCCAACATTCAGATGCACCTGGGAGGGAGATTTCCACAGGGAAATTGGGAGACGCATATTTCCCCATAGGAATACATTGGGGCTACAGTTATTTTAGGCGGGAGACTGTGAAAAATAGCAATATTTTTCACCTCAAAATCGGGAGTCTCCCGCCTAAATCGGGAGAGTTGGCATGTATGGTGAAGTGCAGCAGCCAAGTGGAGTTGGCAAGAGGCGAGACGAGCTGTGACTTACACCGCAGGAGCAAATAAAAAAAGCAACCAGAGGCGGAGACCGGCATCCTGACAAGTAAACTTCAGAGGGGAGGAGCTTATATCAACTCTGCGTCACACAAAGTGCTGCAGCCAAGTGCATGTTTTGTCAGTAAGTGGCGTTTGATGCCGTCCGGAAGATCTATGCGCCCCCGATGATTCGATTCTTACAACTTACTACTCAGCCCTCTCTAATCATGAAGAAGTGAGGGACCCCCTAAGGGAACTTGATAAAAAGAAAAGTGGGGGTCAGTCACATGATTTGCCAAATCAATCTCAGGCTTCTAAACGCGCTTCACAGATCCCTATGACTTTTTTTTATGAACCATAGTCCTACAATGTTTGCTCCCTCTGCCCTTTCTTATCAGCGCACCCCCATAACATTTGGGTCGCCCCACTTGCTAGATGCCTCGCAGCATCCATCTAGCATGGGTCCACCTTGTATCCTGGCCCTCCATACAGTGCTGGAAAATAATCAAATTCACTTACTATCCGAAAACATTATTGTTGAACTGAAACCTGACAGATCTATTTTGCTGTCTATCTGCTCCAAAAATGTCACTCCAAAACAGATGCCTCCTCCCAGTAACAAAAAGGATCCCCTAGGATTGGTATATGACTGTTAGGCAAAACTATATGCGGTGTCCTTTAAGTGACAGTACAATTTCACCTTTGGTACAAGCCTGTACTACACAGTTATAGTGGTAGCAGTAGCGGAGCAGCCAGACTTATCACAAGAGTAAGTGAGCAGTACAAATAGTTACACAAAGGACAGCAATCACTATGATTCAGGCAAACACTGACTCAAGATTTATAAGAAAAAGAATATATATATTTATTTACTCAACAGTTGTACAATATTTCACTATTCTAAGCAAAGTCAAAATCACAATCATAAATACATCACACCACTTCCCTTAAATTCCAGACAAGTTAAGCTCACAAAATGAAGTGGGAGCAAAATGGCACTCCAGCAATTTAAAAGGGAGGGAAAGACCAAGTTATTAGAAATTAGGCAAAACCAACAGGTAAGTACTCAGGGCAGTTGAACGAGAGAGACTACAGTGAGGAGATCAGCTAGAAAAGGCTTAGGGCCAAAGTCAATGGGTCAAAAGTCTTTTGCTCAAGATCACACAGTTCAGGGTAGTTCGCGGTAAAGTTCGTGGCACAGATTCCGGACGAGGTTGGTTGGTAGAAAAGTTAGTTCAAAGAGGAGATAAGGACAAGCCCTCTGATTGGAGAAGGACTTCAAACACTTTCACCACGGTTGAACAAAACGGACAAAAGGATTTGCACAGTACCTTAAAACGGAGAGGGAGCTGTAGCTGAGGCAGACGTTCCTGGTGGTTCCTGCAGGCTCACGGTTCCTGAAGTGACTGTCGGACTGACACGAAGTAGGAGGACTGGAGGGTCCTGCGCCACCAAGGGAAGAAGCCAGCAGCAGAGCAAAACAACAAATAAAAGGCGCGCTCCTTAAAACCCAAGCAGGGTCTGACCTTCCTGGCTATCCTGCCCACTGTAGCTCTGTACAGCAAATTCGATCAGAGGAGGGGTCCTGGCTTGTAGTTTGGGCGAACTAGTTAGCCCCACCAGCTCAAGGGAAGATGTTTCCTGGAGGATCTTCTCTGTCGTCGGATGATTCTGGCGATTTGGACTTGCAGCAGGGCTTCACCGGGAGGTTCAGTCGTGGTAGGGGGCCTCTTCTTACAGTTCCTCGTTGGTTCTTTCGTTCCAGTGGCGACTATGCTCTTCCAGTCCCAGAGACCTGCTTTTTATGCAGTTTTCCCCAATCAGACAAGAGTGCTACTTGGGTTACCAAGGGAACCCATGGCTGGGGTCCGAAGATCCCTCCCTCACATCCTGCCTACCTAGACTATCAGGCGCCATAAGGAGGGCTTCTGTGCAGAAGCCCGCAAAAAGACAGCGAACAAAGGAGTCATCTCTGGTTTGGTGCGCAGAGAGAAACACGAGAAAGACTTTAACAAAAAGAAATGGCGAATAAACCGAGCCGGAACCAAAATGAAATGTATTTCGTCAAGCGGGTTTATGTTCGAGGCTAATATAATAGCCTAAAACATTACCACGTTATATAAGATAATCGCAGTAGAAATGTTAGGGTAGATACCACTGCCACCAGCCAAGTCTTATTGTTAAGGGAGCGAAACAAGACTCTAAGAGGTACAGACAAAAAGGGATAAGAGTTAACCCTTTCCAATACTCCATGTACTGGGTCTGTGGTTTAAAGTGACTATATAAAGTTAATGGCAACTTTACCTGATTCTGGGGGACAGTAGTCAGCCCCAGGGAAATTGAGTCAGTGGGAAGACTCAAAGACAACCCAGTGTCACTGCACTTACGGTGCTGTGTAACACACAGAAAAAGTGGTGCACATGGAGTAGGTGAGGCTCCAGCGCCCAAGATCACACAGAAAGTGTGCCTAATATCCTCCCCGTGGAAAGTTGAATTAAGAAGTGTGCCTAATATCCTCCCTGTGGAGAGTTGAATTTCGAAGTGTGCCCAATAGCCTCCGTTGCAAAGTTGAATTTGGTTACCTCATATCCTCCCTGTGCAAAGTTGAACTAAGAAGTGTGCCTAATACCCTCCCTGAGGAAAGTTGAATTTAGAGGTGTGCCTAATATCCTCTCTGTGCAAAATTGAACTTGGTTACCTAATATCCTCCCTGTGCAAAGTTGAACTAAGAAGTGTGCATAATATCCTCTCTGTGCAAAGTTGAACTTAGAAACGCGCCTAATATCTTCTTTGTGCAAAGTTGTATTTAGAAGTGTGCCTAATACCGTCCCTGTAGAAAGTTGAATTTTGAAGTGTGCATAATATCCTCTTTACACAAAGTTGAATTTGGAAATGTGCCTAATAACCTGGCCTGCTTGACATTAGAAGTGTGCCTAATATCCTCTCTGTGCAAAACTGAATCTGGTTACCTAATATACTCTCCGTGCAAAACTGAACTTAGAAGTGTTGCTAATATCCTCCCTGTGCAAATCTATACTTAGAAGTGTGCCTGATATCCTCTCTGTGCAAGGTTTAACTCAGAAGTGTGCCTAATAGCCTGCCCTGGTTGAATTTAGAAGTGTGCTTAATTATCCTCCAGGTGAAAAGTTGAACTTAGATTTGTGCCTAATATCCTCTGTGTGCAAAACTGAACCTAGAAGTGCGCCTAATATCCTCTCTGTGCAAAGTTGAATTTGAAGTGTGCCTAATTGCGTGCCTGGCTGATCTTAGAAGTATACCTATTAACCTGAACCCAGAAAACTTCAATAATATCACAGTTACTTACCATGAGTGCACCCGATCCACAGAGGACTAGCGGAAACGACTGCAGTGCACCGCCCCCCTCTTGCCAACTCTTCCTCCCATCCCAACCTTCCCAAATCATCCCAGCCTCCACCACATCCCCCACCCTACCCCTTTCCAAACACCAAGCCAGAGGGGCAGGATGGCGAGCCAACCACCCTAAGATCACTGCTCCCCTGATCCTCTCCACCGAACAGCCTGCTATGAGCATACCCGCTCGCCTCACTATCCTCACAGGCACCCCCTGCCCAGCAATCATGCACCCCACGCTCTTCCCATCAACCCCAACCATCATCCCACACCGACCACACTCCTTCCCCTCCTTTAAAACTGCATGCAGAGCCCTAGCAAGAACCGAAGCCTCATCCCTCTCCCCCTCTGAACCCCTACCCTCTCACACACACCAGTCGCAACAAAGACACTAAAGAGGAAACGTACCTGGTCCCCCTCAATCTCTCAACACTCATCGCCTCCCCTGTCTTGACCAACCACCTCATCCCCCCCTCTCTCCACCCTCCCCCCATGCCTCACCTTACCTAAAACCCCTCGCCCTCGACTTCTCACCGACCACAACCGAAACTCCTACCCCTACACACCCCACCTCCAAATCCCCCATGCCAAACCCAATCATCCCAACACACGCGTCCAACCACTCCCACCCGAAACCCAACAACTCTACTGCTCGCCCATTCTTCCCATATGCCATCACCCACTCCTCCCCTCTCACTCTCCAGTCTTCACCGTCTCCCACCCCACCCCATCTCTGCTGCTCTGACAACAACATCTTCTACCAAAGTGAATTGCATCCTATTTAATGCTCGATCCGTAGCAAAAAACAGACACAGAATCTATGATCTCTTCGCCTCTGACATACCAGACCTGGTCTTCATCACCAAAACCTGGTTCTCTGACGACTTCGCCCCTATCGCCAATGAAGCCTCCGCCCACCCCCGACTACTCCCTCATCCCAATGAACCGTCCCTCCAGAGGAGGAGGAATAGCAATCGCCTTCAAGTCTCACTTCCACGCCTCAATCATCGCCCAACCTTCCATTCATTTCTGCGAGTCACTACTTGTTAAACGATCCCTTTCCCCTTCGTTCTCGCAGAGCTTCCTAATAATCTACAGACCCCCTGGCTACGATAGACAATTCTCAAACAACCTCTGCGACTCTATTGCCACCCTCCAACTAAACCATCCCAACCTCACCCTTCTAGGTGATTTCAACATATGGCTGTACATTCCAACCAACCCTATGACACACTCGCTGGTTGACGGCCTAGACGCAATGAACCTCCAACCCCACACAAACGGCCCGACTCACTATAAAGGACACACTCTTGATTCCATCTTCTGCTCCCACAACCTGATATAGCTAAACCCCCCATCCCTATCATCTGGTCCGATCATTTAATTGTTTCTTTCGCCATTCGCTCACCCAACCCGCTTCCCGTACCCAAACCTGAACCTCCGAATCTGAACAAATGCTGGTAGAAACTAATAATCGTTCCGGACCTAGCCGAGGCACTCCTCCAGTCTCACCCGCCTACCTGCCTACTCAATAATGAATTAACCCTCAACGCCTTTGACTCATGGCTCAACACGGCACTAATGCAGCTCACACCCACTTGTAAACCATCAGCCCGCCGTGGCATCTTTCCAAGATGGTTCACACCTGAGTTGAAGACCAGTAAACAACTATATAAATACCTAGAACGCAAATGGCGGAAGGACAAAACTCCCCAGAGCAGATCCACCTTAGCCCGGCACCTTCATCAGTACAAGGCCGAAATCCAAAAAGCAAAAAAAGCCCTTTACAACTCCCGAATACTAAACTGTAAAAACCCCAACAAAGAACTCCACAAAATCATCATTGAATTGCCAAACCATCATGCATCACCACCGCCGCGACCACCTCACAATCTCTGTGCGACTCACTCTCTCTCCACTTTTACACTACAGCTCTCGAAAGAACAAACGCTCTAACCAACAAACTAGCTCTCTTACACCCACCAGGCAACCCACCCTCCTTAACGGCCAACCCACCACCTGTGATCACTACCCAACCAACGTTCGACTCCTTTAGTCCAATATCTGCCGACCAATTTCTCAAACTTCTCTCTGCCCGCAAACCATCCGGCTCTCCGCTAGACCCTTGCCTGGCGACAACCCTCAAAGAAATCTTCGCTTCGACCTGCACAGGAGAACACACGAGAACCATCATAAATGACTCCCTTTCCTCAGGAATTTTTCCCGATGTATTCAAAACAGTTCATGTCAAACCTCTAATAAAAAAAACTTCCCTCAACCCCAAAAACTACCGCCCCATCTCTAACACCAGGTTCCTTGCCAAACTCATCGACCAAACCGCCTACTCCCAACTAAATGCATTTGTCGAAGCCAATAATCTCCTAGACCTCGCTCAATCAGGTTTCAGAGCCTGACACAGAACTGAAACCACCCTAACCTCAATCTGGGATGACCTTAAAAACACAGCAGACTCTGCGGGTTGCGCCGCATTAATCCTCCTTTACCTATCCGCCGCTTTCGACACAATCAATCACTCAATCCTTCTTGACCGCCTCCACTCCCTAGGAATTTGTGGAACCGCCCTCAAATAGATAGCATCCTTCCTCAAAAACAGGAATCAAATAACCCTACTCTCAACCTATTCCTCCCAAGCCCGACCAGTCAATACCAAAGTTCCACAAGGAGCATGCCTATCAGCCCTCCTGTTCAATCTCTACATGGCCACCCTCCCACAAACAATTTGCATGCACAACATCCTTTGCTACAACTACGCCGATGACACTCAGCTAATTCTGAAACTTCTGAACTCAAAACCCAACTGCCAACCTGACCTCTCTTCCTGCCTCCTCGACAGAGCTCTGGATAACCACAAACCACCCCTTGCTAGACCAATCCAAAACCGAAATCATGGTATGTGGCAACCCGGAACTTCTTCCACACCCACTACCCAGGCCATCTGCCATGGGCAACTCACCGACCCCCTCTAAATCAGTAAAAAACCTTGGATGCGTCCTAGATCACTCTCGCACCAAGTCAACAACGTCTCAAAGTCCTGCCACTACCACCTTAAAACTCTTAAGTGCATTTTCCCGTACCTCTCCTTTCCAAACAGACTCTCCGCTGTCCAATCAATTGTTATATCAAGACTGGACTACGCTAACCCCCTCTACCTCGGAGTCCACGCTTACCAACTGACTAAACTACAAAGAGCACAAAACGCCGCAGCCAAACTGCTACTAGCGCTTGGCCCGAGAGACCACATTTCTCCAGCCCTCAAAACTCTGCACTGGCTTCCGGTCGCCCAAAGGGTGACTTTCAAAAGCCTATGCATTTCTCAGCGAGCACTGCACAAAACCGGACCACAATATCTTCAAGACAGACTAAAACCCTATCACCCTGCACGTACTCTAAGATCTAGCTCAGCAGGCCTCCTAGTCATACCAAAAACAAACTCAGTCAGGTTAGGCGGATCATCATTCTCAGCCTTGGCCCCCACGCTGTGGAACGCACTCCTGCCCCACATCCGACTCACTGAAGACCTTATGTCTTTCTGCAAATTGCTGAAAACTTGGCTTTTCCCCTAAAACCGACCCCGAACTCAATCTAACTCAAACTGGATAACAGCATCTCAAAGACGTTGTCAAAATACTTGATCATAAATATCAATGCAGTACCATGATTCCGAGCAAGAAATCGTAAACTAACAACCTCTACCGATTAGCTAAAAAGGACAAACAAAATAGATTGAGTAAAAACGATCATACCTGTGAAGTAAATACGAAGGATTAGTTGTATGAAGACAGTAATGCGGCTGAAATTAATTAAATAGACAAATAAATGTAATGGACAAAAGGATCAATGTGAACGTGAGGAATAAAGTGGATAACAACTTGTCAACTAACCCAAATGACTAGATATTAATTAACATTAAAAAAAATAGCAATACAACATCATGAACCAAGTGAGAAATCAAAAACTAATAACCTCTAATGTAATCTAAAAAGGACACACAGAATTGAATGAATAAACCAGATCAAAGCAATCAAACTGTAAAAAAAAGGATGGAAAGATAAATTCTGGAGAGGGATCAGTGCGCATACAGATGGCATGGATTCTGTGAGTGCATGGTATGAATGGAAAGTAGAAAATAGACGATTCGAGTAGATGAGACGGGTGTAGGGTGTGATGGGTGACCCTCCTGCGTGTATTGCCCCTTTAAGGGGATGTGTCCCTCCCACGTGTATTGCCCCTTTAAGATGGGCCATGACTGTTTCATGGCCCAAGCTAATAAAAGGAGCCCCTGCAGGCACGTGAGACAGAACGGCTGCAGACTCCGTGAAAGGTTGGTCTGAGTCCGTGTCTCATTAAGGATGTAGGCCACAGGCCTACCTGTGGGAGGTACAGGCCTGCAGGCCCTGTTGCCATGGGACTCTCGTGCCAGGACGGTGGCCGAGGTCCGCATGGTCAGGACCCTGGCAGGCTGTGCCCCCACCCCGATGGCGCTGGTGTCCCCTAGTGCCAAGGGGCCTGCCGGATGGACATGGCAGGCCCCAACCTCCCACAGGCGCTGGGCCTGTTTGGGTGCTGTGAGGAAGCAGCGCCCCGGGGGCGCCTGCCGGATGGACATGGCAGGCGGCCCCCAACAACGTGCTGTGAGGAAGCAGCACCCCGGTGTCGCCTGCCGGATGGACATGCCCCGGCGACACCCAACAATGGCGACGAGGGCTGGGACCCATAGCGGCGTCGGCCGCCTGAGGTATGGAGGAGCTGGGGTGGCCCAGGGCCCCGGATGCGTGGGCCGTCTGGTGCCCCGGTTCGCAGTGCGGTGCTAGCCGCACGCAAGGAGAAGCGGCGTCGGCCGCCACATCGAGGAGCTGGTGCTCCCCTCCCGTCGGAGGGAGGTGAGCGGCCCGCCCCCCGTTGAGGGCGGCATCCGCCGCGTGGGGAGGAGGGTGAGCAGCCCCTCCCCACCCAGAGGCTGCACAACGTGGGGCGGCTCGGTGCACGCAGCACCAGCCGCAGTGGACACTTGTAAGCGGCCCCTCCCGCGAAAAGGGAGATAAGGACGGCGAGCTGCCGGCCCGTCTCCCGAGGGAGACGCAAGACAGTCCCATGACAATGAGAGGTGGCCCCGGGAGGAGGAGCTGCGGCCTCCACCCCGTGTGGAGGGGAATGTGCGGCGGTGGCCGCGTGAGCTGCCCCACCTCATTGTCCCGAGGAAAGAAGAGGCGGCGCGAGCCGTGAAGGTGTCAGCTGGAAGGGGGCCGCCGTACAGCTGAGGCGGCCCCGAACCGCGAGCGGCGTCGGCCGCATTCGGAGGAGGGTCTGCCCCCCATGAAGGGGGGGGGGGGAGGATGCTGTCTCCCCGAAAGTATCTGCGGCGGTAGCCGCGACGTGGGGGCGCTACCCCTCCCCCACCCGCAATCCGCAAGGAAAGGGAGAAATGCCCGCAGGTTCGGCCGCCACAATGAAGAGGGCGGCGTCGGCCGCATCAAGATCCCTGGCCGCGGCAGGGAGCGGCTGCCCCCGCACAAAGCGGCGGTATCGGCCGCGTACAAAACAGCTGACGCGGCACCCCATCCCCCATGGGAGGCGGGCCCAACATCACCGAGAAAGAGAAAATGGGAGTGGATGCCTGCTGGAAGACAGCGGGCTCAGTGGTACAGTGGGTCCTCCCCGGCCGCGGCCCTCGGCAACGAGGGAGCTCGTGCGGCCAGGGGAGGAGCCAGCCTGCAGCCCCTGTGGCATCCGCCACAAAGAAGTGAAGGAGTGAGAGTGACACTCCGCTCCCTGGTGGCATCCGCTGCATACCGAGGAGTTATGCTACCCCGGTCCCCGGATGGAGAAGGACCCTGGCCGCGGTCCTCGGAAAAGAGGGCGCTCGTGCGGCCGGGGTTGGGAATCCGCCTGGAGGCCCCGCAGTGCGTGTGGGGCCCAACGAGCAGCTCCCTGCAGCACCCGCGGCATGCATGGAGGAGGCCGGCAGGTCGGCCATGGCGAGCAAGAAGACTGGAGGGGGTGGACTCGCCGTGGGAAGGGGCGTGAGACGGTCTGCACCAGCGTGCCTCTCCATCTTGTGGAGGCAGGAGACAACCTGCCTAACGCGGCAAACCCGCCGAATGAAAAAGAACACCTGGATGACACCTCGGGTGTGCGCCTCCTGCTCAAGCACCTCCACCAGAGCAGAGGGAAAGACTTGCCCCTCCCATACCGCAATCTGGGGCTGTCTGCTGGAAAGGAGGGAGGTGCTCCAGCAGCAAAAGTTGTGCCAACAGGAACCCTTATCGTGCCCCGGCGGCGTTCCAGGAACCATCATCGTGCCCGGCGGTGTTCCGCAAGTGAAGCAAGGAGAAGCTGTGCTGGCCCCGCCCCCTGAGCCGCAAAGAAATGAAACGGCTGATGCCGCAACCAAGCGAGCGGTGGAGGTGCCCTGAAACAGAGGGGGCAGAGGGGCCCTGTCTGCGATCCTACCTGGCCGCGGCCCTCTGCAATGAGGGTGCTCGTGCGACCAGGGAGGGAGTGGACCTGCACACCTATACGGTGTCCACCGCAACAGAGATGGAATGAGAGCGGCCGTGTGAAATCTCGGGCCGCTGGGCGGTGTGAGTGATGCAGGCTCCAGGCGGAGGCAAAGGAGAGAGGCCCCACGTTTGCTCTCGCCATGGGTGCTGGTGGCCCCCCATTATGTGATCCTGGGCTACCGGTGGTAAAGACTGCGTGCTCCTGTCATCAGAGCAGACAGGAAGTGAAATGAGGCCCAGCCTGATTCCGGGCCCTGCAGCGGTGTCATAAAGAGGGTGACCCGTTGCGAAGTGATACTGCCGTGCTCTGGTAGGAGCGAAGTGAACACCTGCAGCCGCCCCAGCACAATCCTGGGCCCGGCGGGGAAAGCCAGGGAGGTAGCCAGCCTGCAAACCCTGGCGGCATTGCCGGGGCTGCGAGGAGGGAGCTGGCCCTAACCCCGCAGCATCCGCTGTTTGGAGTGGAAACGTCTCGGGGTTTCGTTTGCAACCCGGACCAACCTGAGGAGCAGAGAAGACAAAAGGCAGCCCTATGCTAACGGAGTGTGGCACGGACCCAACACCAACTGTGGCCACCCCGTGGCCAATGTGGGACTTCCACCCTCATGCTCTATGGGATTTACAGCCACCCTGCCTATCCCACAGGTGGCCTCGACATCTAGCTACCAAGGTTCTTGGACTGCCGGCCACTGGTGTCGCCCTCCCTGCCATACCATCGTTAGACCAGGCCAACGTGGGTGTGGCGGGCGGTACCTCCGGCCCTCTCCCCGAGTTCGGCCAACAACTAGTGTCTGACCGAACCAACACCCTGAAGCCGTGCAGCGGGGAGGGCAGGGGTTGCAGCTTATCAGGAGTGCTGGTCGCCCTCTGACACCCCAGGAGGAAGGGGACACTCCGGCCTGAGGGAGCACTGCGGGCAGGGGGGGGTAAGTGATATCCTGTCACCTCTTGTCCTGACCTACAGCACCGTCCCGCAACGCCTCCCATCAACAGCTTCAGGAGCAGCATGGACGCCCCACGACCTGCGTGTCACTACCCTGCTCTGAACAATAGGGGACTAGGCCGATGTGGCCCCTGGGATCCGCCAGGTGCGGCTTTGCCGGCTGTGCTTTGTACCCTCAAGGGACTTGGATCTGGGGGAAGTGACTCATGCCCGAGTTGCCCACAACATCAAGGACCCATGCCGATGTGGCCCCTGGCACCACCTGCCAGGTGCGGTCTTGCCGGCCGTGAATTATGCCATCAATGGACCTGGACTCTGGAAGCGACTCCTGAACCGACGCTGATGAAGGGCGAACTGGTCTGTGGTCCCGCAGTTGCAGGGTGTGCATGTGGTGCCAGCCTCCAATCATGGTATTGTTCCGGCATGGGCTGTTCCGAACCCCAGGTTAATAAAGGGTTTTGTAAAATGGGAGAACTGCCGGCATTCTTCCGGCAGCTCACTGAGCTCGACTGTCACCCGTTGAGGGTGTGTAGAATTGGTTAGTAGTTTGTCGTTCTGTAATAGGGGGATGCATGTATGCCTCAGCAACGTTTGTTTATTGTTATGAAAAAGGAGGAGTGTGATGGGTGACCCTCCTGCGTGTATTGCCCCTTTAAGGGGATGTGTCCCTCCCACGTGTATTGCCCCTTTAAGATGGGCTATGACTG